>NC_089505.1:248415317-248764330 GCF_036850995.1 Saccopteryx leptura
ATGTGTATGTCTATCAAATCAGTATGGTGAACACTTAAAATATATACAGTTATATTTGTCAATTATTCCTCAAGAATGTTTTGAAAAAGTAATATTCTCAGAATCAAAGACCAAGAAAAAAGCAGGCAAAGTGTGTTGACAGACAGGGAATAAAAACCCTGGTTCGTCCATGCCACATGTCCCTGCAGTCATTACTGGGATGCTTATACAAAGCTTCTAAATACAGAGAGACTGGAGTGAAGGAGAGGTAAAAATTTCCTGGAGTAGTGGGAGGTAGATAAAGTAGAAAAAAAAACAACAAAAACTAGCATTCAATACATTTCTACCCCCCAGAAAAAAATTTTAGTTAAGTCATTTTTCTTTTTGTAAGGTCATTAGTATTTATAAGGAAAGACCCATAGTCATGGCATTAATGCATAGCATTAATTAAATTGAGCCAGACAGCCTCCCAGGAATTGTCAGTCTATTCAAGCTAGTATATTATTATCATTTGCAGTACAAGTATAGCTCAAATCTTGGGTACCATGAAATTGCCTGTACAACCAACCTCTAGCCAAAACATTTATAAAAGATATTGGTTTGTTGCATTCTGATAATGTATTTCTTAACGCTCTTTCTTCAAAAATGTTCCCTTTTTTTCAGATAATATTGGTGCTGGAGCCTGTGCAAAGGCTGGGCTTCTGGGCATCTTTGGGATTTCCATCTGTGCAGACGTCCATGTTTAAGCAACAGCCCACTGGTTGCGACTTTTCAAAGAAATATACCCTTTGACCTTTTTGTTTCTACTCAGCAGCCAAACTAAATTTCCAGTGCTCCAACTAATTTTGAGATTCAGTAATAAAACATAAATACTACATTTACAGATATCTGAGTGTTTGCTACTTTTCTAAACAGCAAAGGGATGCTAAATGATGTTTATGTCAGTATACAGAAAGAAAGAAATTGCCAGGATTTCAAGTAAAGTGCATAAAATGTGATAATTTCCAGATACTATGGCTGGGCCACAATACAGACTGGTCGGTGGATACAAGTCTCCATCTTTGCATCTGCTCACTGACCAGCTTGCCCGTTTGTCTGGGCAACACACCAGGCAACCAGGGTGGAGAGGAGCTCAGGCGGCCCTGGTCTCCACCTGGTAGGGATTGCGGATTTGGGTACCCTTAGCAAACAACTTGACTGCTCAGATAAAGGAAACGACCCCCTCTAAAAAAAGCACCCACCTTTGAAGGCCATTCACATGCCTTTAGCTCATCAAAGCCGTAAATTCAACCTTAATAAACATTACCGTGATATACTTAGTCCCAGAGTGAGGAGAAAGGGAGGTTGGAACACCCATCCCCCAGAGAAAGACGCTCCTCACTGCGAGTCTAACTGGGAAGGCCAACTCCATAAACAGAAGGGAAGCAACTTCCAATATTTCAAAGAAATTGCATAATGTGGGCAAATGCTCAGATTATATACCTGGTTCTCATGTTGACTGATCAGCTAGGTGCAAGTTCAGGACAAAAGAAAAAGAACTACTTTAGCAAGAATTTCTATCTGTCATGGACTGCACCTGTTCCTAACACTACTCCTTAGCACTGAATATATTTAAAGCACTTACCTGGGCTTAGCTCCAGGATAGGGATGCCAGAGGAAGAGGCCCAAGGCAAAATGCCAGTCAAGAAAGTTGTTTTCATGTTGGGAGGTGAGGCATTTATATGAAAACATTTATAATAATAGTAGAAGAGTGTATGGTAAAGTGCCAAATGAACAGTAGTGTCTCCTAGCAGGAACCTTGGTGTTTGCAAGTGACGGAACCCAAACCTAATTCACAGAGGCTAGCTGAGGTGGAGGCTACTCTCAGCTTACCATAGGAGGATAGAGGTAGTCTGGTCTTGGGTAGCATTCCTATCCTTGAAGCTGGGACTTCAAGGTGGCCAGACTCTTTCCCCCACCTCAGCTCTTCCCCTCTCCATGTCAGACTCAGTATCTTACACTGCCTTTCTCCCTGAGAGCTGAATCCAACAGCGCCGTCAGCCCCGGGGCCCCCACCCTCCCCATATCATCATCGGAGGGGAAGGACTCCTCCTGTTCTACTCTCAATTTAACAGACTTTTTTAAAGGACCTTAATAGAATCACCTGGGCACACTCTTACTACTGTGGCCAGGACTGGTGGGGGTGGGGTGTATGATTTGCAACTTCTTTTGGAATCTCCTGCTCAGAGATGTGTTATCTTTATTAATTTTTATGATGACATTCCCATTTTTAAAACAAAACTTTGAGTTCACTTTTTCCTGACTCTGTTTTCTTTAAGTTGCCTAACCCTGCTCAGGGCTGGCATCATACTTAATAGCAGTTAGGAGCGACAGGTACAGAGGGCCAGGAGTACGTGGCACTTAGGAAACACCACAAATGGCCTTATCATAAGTGGTAAGCAACTCTGAGAGGCTGACGGGCCAACCGCACAGTGCCTGGAGACAGGCCAGAGGGCTCTTACTCAGTGACAGCTCTGCTCAAGGAGGGTGGCTGGGGGGAGACAGCCCGAGAGAGGGGGAGGGCGGGGTGAGGGAGACAGCCCGTGCGAGGCGGACGGCTGGGGGAGGACAGACCGTGCGAGGAGGACTGCGGGACTGCCTGTGTGAAGAGCATGGCTAACACTGACGGCGGTCAATGTCTCTATAGAAATAATTGCCAAGATACAGGTTAAACTGTGGAGATAGTTTCTCCACCCCAGGCAGAAAGCAGGGCAAGGAGAAGCAGCTCACTCCAGGCAGGATAAAGGGCCACCTATTCTGATCCTTGGAGAAACTGATAACAGGGGTGGGCAGGGAGCTAGAGAATAAATAATGGGCAGCTACTGCCCTCTGCTGGTAATCCAGATCACCCACACCCACAGACCTGAGGCTGGGGTCAGTTGGTTTTTTTCCTGAGGCTGCAAGGAGGCAGAAGTAATGGAGAGTTAGGAATGCCACTAGGGTGAGAGGGGTTAGAGGAAGGAACAAGGCTTTCCCCCTACAGGAAAGTCTGTCAATGAAATGGCATTCTCTGAGCTAGGAGGACAGGGAACTTGACGTCTGTCTTGGATCTTCTCTCTAAGAAGAGCCTCTTGGGCAAGGGTGGACATTTTGCAGGAAACTCAGAGATTTCTTGGAGGGAGGGTTTGTGTGGTTCCCTGCTCATATTTAGACATGACAAAGGACTTCTGGTTGTCCCTCTTAGTGCATGTTTGCAGGAGGATAAGGACAAAGCCTAAGGAGATCTGGAGCACTGTCTTACACCGACACCAAATCCTGGGTGGGAAGAGCACTGCCCGTTCAGTTCCCAGTGGGCTCCTGCTCAGCCTCAGGGTGGTGGGTGGGGCCCGGGCATCAAAACAGCAGAAGGTACAAAAGAGAAAAGACTTTTCTTACTACAGTTTCTCTAAGAAACCAGAACATGTGTTATGGCAATGTGGACGACTGACACCCAAGGGGGGGGGGTACGCACTGTCCCTGTTTCTGCATGGCCCTCCTCAGCAGAGGGCGGCAGGTGGCGGAGGTGGCTCAGCTGTAGGCTCCCATTCCCCGTCTCTCAGTTCTAAGAGGCAGCATTGGTGATTTTGGCAGAGGTAATGACAGCAGCTGCTCCAGTAGAGATAAAGAAAAGAAAAGAAAATAGAAAACTTTCCTTCTTGGGATATCAATGGTCAAATTCTTAGCTACTTCTTAGGCACTTCCAGAGAGACTTAAAAGTCAGTACAATGGATTTAGCAAGAAGCTTGTGTTCTTCAGTCAGAAGGGGACAGCACAGTCTGTGATGAATGTTAGTATGACCATATTTTATTTATTTATTTATTTATTTATTTATTTATTTATTTATTTATTTATTTTACAGGGACAGAAAGAGAGTCAGAGAGAGGGACAGACAGACAGGGATGGAGAGAGATGAGAAGCATCAATCATCAGTTATTCGTTGCGAGACCTTAGTTGTTCATTGATTGCTTTCTCATATGTGCCTTGACCGCGGGCCTTCAGCAGACCGAGTAACCCCTTGCTCGAGCCAGTGACCTTGGATCCAAGCTGGTGAGCTTTTGCTCAAACCAGATGAGCCCACACTCAAGCTGGCGACCTCAGGGTCTCGAACCTGGGTCCTCTGCATCCCAGTTCAACGCTCTATGCACTGCGCCACTACCTGGTCAGGCAGTATGACCATATTTTAAACAGAAGACTGGTAGTGTTGAGAAACGGTATGTGTTTAGGTCAGGATCGGGAGCACTGACTTGGGATTCAAATACGATGAACTTTATTGAGTGCTGGATTACAGGAATTCTCAGAATAAACATTAACAATGATCACCAGGAGGGTGGGTCTACAGACTCAATGTTTCAGTCCCCCATCCAAATTCACATGTTGAAGCCCCATGTGATGGAATTAGTGCTTCATTTTAAAAAAGTCCCCAGAGAGTTCCCTTGTACCTTCTGCCACAAGGAGGGACAGAGTGAGAAGGACACAGTGAATAGGGGCCATCTGTGAACTAGAACGAGAGCTCTCACCAGACACAGAATCTGCTAGTGCCTTGCTCTGGACTTCCCAGCCCTGGAACTGTGAGAAATTAATTGTTGTTTATAAGTACCCAGTCTATGAAATTTCTTGCCCTCCATATCCCAACTCCAGAAAGACCCAAGTCCTAGTACACACATAGAAGATTATTTATAAAATAATGATTGAACTTGTAACCTGAAGGCCCCAAATCTCCCTTGACAAACCCCGTTAGGTCTGGAGGACTGTGCTTGCTGTTTCTCAGACAGAGCTATTCCAGCCCAGTTAGTGACAGGCAAGGGTGCTGGGTGTTGGTGCCCAGGAGGGCAGCAGGGCCTGAGCCCAGAGCTGCTGGGAGAAATCCTGTTCAACTAGCAGAGTATCTGCAGGGACGGTAACATATGGAGAGAAGTAGGATGGGTGCTTGGAGGGTCTTGAAACCTTCCAGCAGTAACAGGGATGTTATAACAGGCAGGTGGAGCCTGAAGGTAATGGGAAATTCAGGAGCAGCATAAGCTTAGATGTCTAGGGTGGGGAGGGGAGGATATTGGCATAAGAACAGTCAGTAGGCAGCAGCCCTCACTCCATCACAGAGGGCCTGGTAACAGGGGTCTAGGCAGCTGTAACAGGCCCAGGCACGTGGGGTCAGACCGGGACTGGTTCCTGGAGCTGGAATGGAGGTGGAGGTTGGCAGTCAGGAACAAGGAGTATACAGGTCTGGTGGACTGACAGTCGTGGGGTGACTTAACTCTGGGAACTCACTGGGCCAGGCCTTGGGGCGAGATCCTGCTTTGTGGTCCCCTCAGGACCTCCGACTGACCAAGATTTGGCATGTCACATACTTCCACCCTGAATGTGTTTTTTAACATATCTCTACCTTCCTTATTCTTTGCAAGCCCCATGTGACCAAATCCGCAGGTCCCACACCTCTGACCTGCTAACCATACCCTAACGAAGCCTGAAGGTTTATCTCGGGTCTTTTGCTGCAGTCGCCTTTCCATTCAAGACTGTAGATAGCCACACTGCATCGTGACGCTACAGAGCTGAGTATCCCCCAAATTGGTGCTGAGATCCCCCGGAGTTTTCCCATTCCATGCAAATGCACGATTCTGCACTCCCTTCCCCCAATCCATCCCAGCCCCACCCTATTTAAAGTCCACCAAGCTCCAATGCAACCTCTGTGGACATCTGCATCTGTATCTCTAATATTCCTTCCTCTGTTTATTCTTGTTTCTAAGGTAAGGGGAGCCAGGATGTTCTGTGTGGTGTGGGTGGTGCTGTCTCTGTCTCTCCAGCTATAGCAATGGACAGTTAAAGAACCAGTGCTGAGGGACTAGGCCCCTTATTAATTTGTAACAGGGAGAAACGTCTGGAAGTTACCACTAGGGGATTTAGATCAGTTCCACAGGGGGGTCTGAGGAACCTAATTTCACCTGGATCTCTCTCAGGTGTTTCAATGGTACAGGCTGGGTCCCCATGGTGCAGGGGCTTTTACAGAATCTCAGCACCTGTTTGCAGGAGTCAGAGACACGGCCTCAGACCCGAGAGCTTGTTTATGCTGTGGCGAATATCTTTTTGTCATTTATTTATTTATTTATGGCCAAAATTCTCAAGGGATTCTTTAAAGGACACCTCCAAAGAGAGGCCCTTAGAAATGAGACATTCTAGGAGAGGCGCCTCCTCCTTCACACCGCGCAGGCGTGCGGTTCACGTGGTTGAGAAAGCCTGGAACTCGAGAGAGGCAGGGAGGGCTAGACCAGTGAGGCCAGAAACTTTATTGTTCTAACACAGAAGGAGAAACTGTACCCAGTTTTCCAGATAGCAAAGCTGGATCATGAGTCGAAATGTAGAAGGTAGAAATGAGGAGACTTTTATTGGCAGAGGGGGAGCGCCGAGCCCCTAAGTGCTGGTTTCAGGTCAGTACCCCATCCAGGCGGGTCCACTCTCCACATGGCCGACGTGGAGGTTCAGAGCCCCGGGATCTCACCGCAGATGGAGAGCCCCATAAAGGACAGAAGTTGGACTTCAAAACACGAACCAGGATCCACTGCCAGTGCAGTACCTTTAAAAAGAAAGAGGAGCATTTTATAAAATGATCACTTAATCACTTTATGACCCCAATAGAGTGGATCTATTATGACTCATACCTAGATTGGATGTGGTGCCCAGAAGAGCTCTGCCACCAAGAGACGCGGGACTAAAATGGAACAGGCGCCGGTCTGCAGTAATTGGCCCCGCCCCCACCTTTCTATTTCTTTCACTGACCCTTAATCATCCTCCTTCACCCCCAGCCCCTCAAGTTCTCCGTTTTCCTGCTGCATCCTCCCGAAGAAGTTGTGTTCATTGGGTTGATTTATACTAAGATGTAAGTGACTGGCATTAGGACAATGGAAGAGGTTACTGCCTATATCTGGAGTAGTGAGTAGTTTTGAAATCTTATCTGGTAACTTTCCGAAACAGCCGCCGCTGATCTCCACTATACCCCCAGCAGGGTGCCAGCCCCTGAGATGTTCCTTCCCCAGTGCGGTCTGTAACTATTAGGGTACTGCCTTCCAACCTCTGGAAAGCCTGAGAAAAAGGAAGGTTGAGGACCCCGAAGCAATGGCCCTGGAATGGTGAGATGCCAGGTCCGTGCTGCGTGAGCAGGAAGTGATGCTTTGGGTCAGGTGAGAGTATTCACCAACTGTCAAACCCCACTGATGAGATGACTGTCCTCATCTGGTAAAGCTAAGTTAACTCGGCTTCCCGTTCTCAATGATCCCTGATGTCAGGAGATCCTCTCTACTTCCAGGGGAAATACAGTATCCCAGACCCTATTCTTTTTATACCTAGGTGCAAAGAAATGGATTAGACCCCGAAACTGTCATCAGAATTTGCCAATGATCTAAAAATTATTTTGCACCTTTTGTCTCACCAACATCTTTAGGTTTTCAGTTTTAAGTTATTAACACACCTTTTTTCTGCTGCTGGGCAAAGTAGGTAGGGACCTCTCGGCACATGTCCTTGATGAGCATTCCATACCGTGCTAGGTTCCTGACCCGGCTGGGTAAAACAGTGTAGGTCAGGCCGCCAGTGGATGGATAATGCTTTAAAGCCTGGAGAGGTAGAATTTTAAAATGATGAGACAGAGTGAGGAGGTGGTGCGGCAAGGAAGACGAGACAAGAAACATATTTGGGCACACATGGGTGATTCATTTTACAGAAGTACCCAGACTTGTCCTTGTACTTCGTTTCTAGCTGCAATATCCTATCTGGCCACAAGGTGACAACACTACTGTAGAAAAATCTGTGCGTGAGCCTGTGTGTCTTTGTGACTCGGTTTTATCTATTTAACCCTTCTTAATTTCTTAACTTTCCAGGCTTCTCTTCTGTAATGATAATATAGAATAGTTTTAAAATTATTTGTTATCTATATTGTATTTTTACTTGTTATAACCCAAATGAGTGGAATACTTTCTACCTTTCTTATGTGATCCAAAGTGCACTTTCTCCCAAGCTCAGTGACTCTCCTGCCAGGGACGTTAATGTTGCTCAAATGATCTGGGCTGGTTACTAAAGCAAATGACAGCATGTTTCAATGAATTGCCAAGGATGACCTGATGATTTTTAATTTATTTGACTACCCTTGTCACTTAAGAGGTTGACGGGAAGAGAGTTCCAGCAGACCTGAGCTTATTTTCATCTAATGATGATATGTATGTATGTGATGTGGGGAGACATATGGGTGTGAACATTCTATTAGTTCACTCTAATATTTATAGTCAACAGTTTATATTCACGAACATGTAGTTCACACCCTTTTGGAATACATCAGAATTATGTCATCACATGGAACTTTTATTGATCCAAATATGATTTGACTTAAACAGGCCATGGCCTGGATTTGGGATCCTTTGCATGATGGTAGGATTTCATAGGCATTAAGCACAAGCATGAACTGAGTTCCCCCATGTGTATACCACTGTCCTAGGAGGTCAGGATCTAGAGTTGGAAAGCACCAAACTAGGAAGGGACACAGTGATCTGTCCTCACTTACCTGGTGTTCCAGGGCCTTGCTAATGTCATCCAAAGTTGGGAAGGCAGCTTGGTCTATCTTGGCCAAGACACAAGCCCTCTTGCTATACAGCTTAGCCACCAAGAGGTCCTTAGAGCAACACAGCAGAACCATGTCATCTACTCAGTCACAATATTAGTGGGCCCCTACTCACCATCAGAGCTGACACATTGCTATTCTTTAGACTGTGATGGAGAACACCACAGGAGAGCACAGCCCTGGGCACCAGAGTGAGGGCCAGCAGCAGTACTGGCAATACACACAGTACTGCTGCTTCCGAGGGCCTTGTGGCTCTGTCTCCTGCTGCAGGCACAGGAAGGAGTTAGGCCCAGTAACAAAGCTGACTTTACGGTCCTGTTCTGGCACTTAGCAGCTATCATGGGCCTCAGCTGCCTCCTTGACCCTCAGCCTCCCCATCTGTAAAGAAAAAAATAATAGGCCTTCCCCTACAGGGTTGTCATGATGATGAGAGGATGAGGCAGGATGCTATGTGAAAGCACTTTGCACATTATAGAATGTTCTTTGAAAGTACAGGCTGATTAGGATCTTTGAGTCATACCCTCTAGACTCAGATTCTAAGCCTGTGTCTGCCACTAACTGCCTGTCCATGTGACTCTGGGCCTGTCATTTGGCCGAATATCTCTCAGTTTCGGTTCAGAGAACTGGTTCTTCAGCGGTGTCTGCCTGAGCCCAGGATACTCCACCTGCGCCTCCCTCCTCTAGCCAGAGCAGTTCTGATGTCTTCTGCTCGGTATAGTGGAATTCTATGGAATATATCATTTGGAAAAAAAGTTCCTAAGGCTTAGCACAGAGTTGGAAATCACTGAACTGCACGCCCTTTAGGAGGATTCAGGAGATGTCTCTGTGAGGAACTCCGGAGCCAGTGAAGAAGGAGGGAGATTGTTTAGGGAAGCGAACATGGTAGTAGATACAAGTGGGAGCAGAAAGAAAGCCTGCACTGGAGGTGTCCGCCCGGAGATGTCCAGTATGGCGGTAAATGGATGGGCTTCTGACCAGCGGTGGCTGGATGTCAGAGGGTCTTCTGGGCCAGAGTGAGAAGTGTGGGCTTTTACTTCATTTAATCCTCCAAGTCTCTTAAGGTAGGAAAGGCAGCTATTGAGGTTGTTTTGTAGATGAGAAAACCAAGGCACAGAAAAGTTGACTGATGTCTCTGTGATCATAGCTGGGCCAAAGACATGGCAGCCGCTCCCCAATGCTACACCTTTCTGCTGGGTCTTACTACATATGGAGACGGGCAGGTTAAAGTGAGATTTCTAAAAGTGAAAGTAAATCATTCTCCTTTGTAAATAAACTGATTACAATCTGAGATTCAGACAAAGCACTTTATAGTACAGACCAGTTAAAGAAACAGGGATTCTTTAAATGGCTCTCTTATTTCAGAGACCTCCAGGAGCCATGTGAATCAACACCTCACAGGAACACACAGGGATGTGGGATCCTTACAGACAGACTACAGAAGTTCCTCCTACCGCTGCTGGCTTGAAAAAAGTCACACAACTACAGGAAAGCTGGTCCCTTACCTAGAGACAGGTATTCCCATCCAGAGCCTAAACCTAGAGAAGGCAAATGTAGACAGTGTCCTTTTCTCTCTGGCAAAGCATAAGGCTAAATTTTGGAGGAGACAAGGCTGTCTTTGGCATTGTAATGAATGTGTTCCACATCTTACATTCTCGTAGTCCAAGATTCCATCCCATTCACTCAAAACATTGTTGTCTCGGATGCTGACCGTACCTCGGAAGGCATTGACATGGATGCTCTGGGTCCCAACAGTTCCATCCAAAGGATGGCTGTCACTGACGTTCTGGAGAAAACCAAAAGACAAGAAGAGTTAAAAGTCCAGAGTTTCCACTTTGCCCATATCTTGCAGATTTAAAGGGACACTCACAAGAAATTTGAGAAAAGTCAATCTGGATTGTCACCTATGAAATGAAATTCGTCTTCCAAAGGAAGACTACACAGGTTGGATTTCTTCACCCTCACTCACCGTCAGGGCCAGAGATGAAGTTAGAAGGAAGACCACAAGTATGGAAGACGCAATCTGAAATAAAAATAAATATCAGTGCACCCTGGCTACCGTAGTCACAGATGAGTCCAGAGCCTGGAACACAAAGGACCCTCAGAGCTGGAGTCTTCTTAAAATGAATTTCACAGACTCCTGTACCCTTGGGACTCAAACGTGCACCAGAGGACTATTCAGTGTGGCTGATATGGGATGTGCTGGCTACTCAAAAGGCAAAGCTTTATCGTTCACTCAAGAACATCTTTTGTTTTTCTTTGTATCTACTGTCAGTCACTGAGCTGAATATTAGGGAACTTACCAACCACTTTGTCTACACATAGGTCATGACCATCCTAAGCTAAATTGTAAAATAAGTGATACTTCAGTTTCTCTGTCTTCCCTTTCTGTGCCATCCTCTCTCCTCCCAACCACTGGGGACCCTCTGAGATGCCTCTGGCACCAGCTGGCCTCCTGCTTTTCTTTCCTTTCTCTCCCACCTTGCCTAAGAATAAAAGACCAGGTGTCACTCATTTACACCTCACTTGGAAATAGACTTTACTCAACTGTTACTAGTTCTTGAAGTATTTTTAGTGAATCATTTTCTCTTGGTATGGCCTACCATGCCTGTTGAGGGAATTTCAGACATCAAAGAGTAAGTAAAAGAGAATGAGTAGAGCAGGAACAGGCTAGGATAAGAAAGTATGACAGTAAGCCTTTCCCCACTTAAGGGTAACTTCACTCAAGAGCACTTAGGACATAAGCAAAAATTGACAGGCAACCTCCCTCTCTCCCATCCCCACAATACCCTATGCAATATTGCACATGCAATGACACCATAAGAGTGAAGTTCATCTTCAAAGGAAAAGAAAACAGCTACTCTATGAATAATAATCATAATGCAATGAGATTAATCAAGGAGATACATGAGATGCAGATATCAATAGGACTTTGTTAAACTATTCTGAGTGGAGGCCATATATCAAACACATCAGAAACATTCCTTCACTGGTAATTTTTACATTAGATAAATCTAGGAAGAGAAGACCTTCAAATATAAATATCTATTCAACCCCTAAAGATTTTTCACCTTTTAAGAAATTAGTTATTGGTTCTTTTGGGAAATACCCATCATTCAGATAGATGTTCCAAAACAGAGAGGCTGGACAACAGAGAAGTTATGAGTCAAATCAGGATTTGGAAATTCTATTTGGGTTTAAATTGAAGCATCTCTAGAGGGGAAAAAGAATTGCTCCCTAGCAATTTTATCTCTGAAAACATAATCACCTACATTTGAAAACAGAAAATATACTTACAGGGTGTTTCATATTGCCTCTCTCTCAGACCCCATGCAACTGCACACATAATAGAATTCTCGATGTCCATTTATTTTCTAAGTCTGCTTTATATAGCTCTGGACCTTTCAATAATTGCCATAATAAAAGACATATAAGTAGTTAACAATAGTCTGGATACCATTCAGGAGGAAAAAAAGCAAGCATGTGTAATCACAGTTATCACTTTTATTTAACTATTTTTAAATAGTTTCCTGTTACTGTGCTATCTCTACTGGTTCTAAGGCAAACACAGCAAATGAACGTGTCTTTGTGGACTAGCATGCCTATGACCTTAGCAACTAAGGTAAGAATTGAAGAAATTAGATGCTGCAAAATGCTCCTGATCAAAGTCAGTGAGTTTATAATTTCTACAGCTCAATTCCAGATAAGTTCTTTACCAACAGTGGAGAGTTGAGAGAAACCTTATGCAGCCAAAAGAGGTGGATTAAAATTACAAGATTGCATTGAAAAGCAATCCGGTTAGCTCTTCATCCAAAGTCAACTCACATGGTTGGTCTTTCAATGCCCTCTGCCCACCCACCACACTGGCCTCATTTTGCCTCTTCAACATTCACCTCTGGTTGACTTTCTTGATATTCTGATGCTTTGCTTTCATCATATGGTTTGTCTCTGTCCCACCAGCTTTCATTTCAGGGTGGTTTTTTCCATAAAGGACCATTTGACCAGTCCTGGAACTCCTGAGATAATGAGAATTGCTTTTTGTGGTGAATGAAGCATGAATTCAGACCTTTTCGCATCTTATCTTATTTTTTCTCAAGCCCTTGACTGGTAATGGCCCAACTACCTGGGTCAAAGTAAAAAAGGCCAGAACCAAACAGATATATTTTTTTTTCTGAGAGATGATGAATTATACTTATGAGCATAAGCACTAAAAAGATCAAAGAGGAAAGACAGATGTTTCAGTCCGTGCAGTGTCTAATGTGAATGGGCAATGGGAAACTGAAGTAGATGGGCTTTGGGGACTGTCAAGTCAACCAAGGCTCAGATAATATCATACCACTATCTTTATTACTGTCAGTTCTTTTTTAAAAAATGTACAGAGAGCATATTCAATAGTTATTGACTAAATAAGTAAAATATATTTTAAAAAATGATTTTCATTATTTTTTATGTGGATATTCAGTTTTCTCAACACCATTTGTTGAAGAAACTATCTTTTCCCATTGAGTATTCTTGGAGCTCTTGTCAAAATTTAGTTGAGTGTATATATATTTGGGTTATATCTAGGCTCTCTATTTTGTTTCACATGTGTATGTGCCTGTTTTTATGCCCGTACCATACTGTTTTGATTACTATAGCTTTGTAATATAGTTTGAAATTAAGATGTGTGATGCCTCCAGCTTTGTTCTTCTTTCTCAAGATTGATTTGGTTATTCAGATCAACACTTAAAAGTAAGACCTGAAGCTGTAAAAAGTCCTAGACAAAAGCAAAAGGAGAAAGATCTTTGACATTGTTTTTAGCAATGATTTCTTGGATAAGACACCCAAAGCATAGGCAAAAAAGCTAAAATAAACAAGTAGAACTACATCAAGCTAAAGAGCTTCTGCATAGCAAAAGAACAAATCAATAAATCAAAAAGATAACTTACAGAATGGTGGAAAATTCTTGCTAATATATAAAGAATCCATACAACTCAATAGTACAAAGAAAATAATACAGTTAAACAAAGGGGAAAAGGTTTGAATAGAAATTTTTTCAAAGAAGATATATAAATGGCCAATAGGTATATGAAAAGATGCCCAAACTTATTAATCATCAGGGAAATAAATGCAAATTAAAACCACAATAAGATATCACTTCACATCTATTAAAATGGTTATAATAAAAAAGACAAGAGATAACCAACATTGGTTAGGATGTAAAGAAAAGGGAACCCTTATACACTATTGATGAGACTGTAAATTGGTGGAGCTCAGAAATTTAAAACTTGAACTACCATATGATCCAGCAATCTTATACCTGGGGATATATCCAAATGAACTGAAATCAGTATGTTGAAGAGATAGCTGCACATCTGTTTACTGCAACATTATTAATAATAGTGAAGATATGGAAATAGCCTAAGTGTCGTTTGACTTATAAATCAATAATGTGACTATACACATATGTGTACACACAGGCACATACTGAGAAATATTATTTAGCCATAAAAAAGAAAGACATACTGCTATTTGCAACAACATTAATAAATCTGGAGGGCATTATATTAAGTAAAATAAACCAGACAAAGACAAATACTCTTTGCTATCACGTATATGTGAAATCTTTTTTTTTAAAAAGCCAATTTCATAGAAACAGAATAAGATGTTGTTTTCCAGAAGCTAGAAAAAGAAAAAAATGGAGTAATGTAAGTCAACGGGTAACAAATTCTCTATTGTAAAAAAAAAAAAGAAAAAGTCTGGAGGATCTAATATACAGCATAGTGACTATAATTAATAATGCAGTATTGTATTTTGATATTTGTGTAGAGTAGATAAGTATTCTCTCACCACACATAAAAAAAAAGAGGTACCTATGTTAACTATGTGAGGTGATGGATGTGTTAGTTATCTTGATCTTGTTAATCATTTTACAATGTATATGTATATCAACTCATCACATTGTATACTTTAAATATGTGTATATATATAGTTATATTTATAAATTATTCCTCAATAAAGTTAAAAATAAAAGAATAACTTTCAGGGACCAATAAAATGGGAAGCTTCGTCTCTAAGTAAGTAGGTGGTAGAAATGGGGAAGAACTAAAAGTTAACCTTTGCTGTGAGGCCCAAGGAGTTTGTGAGAAACTTTATAGAGCAACTGAATTAGCATCCAGAAGGGATCTTAAAATGCAGTGTGGATTCTCTATGAAAATGTTGCAGAAATCACCAAGGGAGGAAAGAAGAAAAACTGTGAGTGGCAGAATATCAAAGGGAAATATAATTGTATATATTAATAAGACACTATTATCACCTTCATTGTCATGACTTCATTTGCTTCTTATTACCAAGTGTGAGGAGAAGCAGCAATTGTTAACTAATTTTATAGATGAGGACATGCAGTCTGTAGATGAACCCTCATCCACCAAGGGCAAATCTTAGTTCTGCAGAGATCGCTTCTATCAGGGCAGTTAAATTCAAACCCTGGTCTATGAACTTCAAAGGCTCCAACTACATGCACTTTTCCCAACCATGTGCTGCTTTTTGGGGCTCATTAATCTCCAGCTGCAGATGAACTGAGCGAGCGTCCTGAGGAGCAAGTGCTCTCCTTTCATGTACCTGTCCACCATTGTTTGCTTTCCAGATAACCAGGCAAACAGGGGTCAAGAATCATTCAAGTCACAGACAGCCAAGTACCAGTCCTCCTATCTCTAGGTTTGAGGAGTGTGGGGACCAAAGATAAAGGCAGCTGTGTCCTAGAGGCAGAACCAAAGATGATACCAAATGTGTTTCTAATCATGGACCTACCCAAAAAAGAAGGGGCACTTACACAGGAAGGCAACCAAAGGAGGTGGAGTCAGAAAGCGATGGGAAGATCAGGCCCAAGAAATCAGGAAGCCACAAGGTGGACAAACTGTCATTTCTGAGTTCCTCACTTGTGAGCATCTGGTGTGAGAGGAAGTCTGGAGGATAGTCAACCAACTATTCCCCCAGACACTTCCTGTAGGACTAGGCTCTGGGCTCACACCCTTCAATTTGTTGGGGTCTCTGGTGAGTTATATAACAAAATGTTGAGATTACCTAACTCATGTAAATGAGTCTGTTATTTTAAAAAAATGATTATTATAATGGTGTTCAAATGCTTGTTAAAACATAGATATGTAAGTTAAATAAACCATTCAGCCACATATTCAAATCTGCATTTAGTTCTGCAAAGGCCAATGGCCATGTGCACAAAGGAGTAGTCAATATATTCAAACCACAGAGCCTCTTTAAGAAAAGAGCTTTAGCCAAAACAAAGTTTGGAAAACATGTCCTTTTTGCCCTTCATTCTCTTTTCTATTTTTAAATGTATTCCACAAACTCTTGCAGTCTTGCTACCTCACTTCTCAAAAGTCACCCAAGGAGTTCCATGATTTGGCCCCACTAACCTTTGCAGCCCTGTTTTCAAGTTCTCTCCCACCTACACCAAGATGCTAACCAAATGTGGCTCTCCACTGTTTCCCACCTGTAGCCCATGCTTTCATACTCCAGCCCTTGGTTCACACCTGCAGACTCCTCACCTACTCCTTTCTCCTATGTATTCTTTAAGGCCTATTTGCACAGTGTCCCAACCCCAGCCTTTCTTCACTCCCAGCCAATTGTGACCTCTTCTTTCAGAATATTGTAGTTCCCGGCTTGTACCTTCCTTTGGTATTTACAATCTTCATTGTGTTATATTTACTTGTACTGTTGTCTGATCGGGCCATCAAATTGCACATTTATGTCCCTAAACTATACACTCCATAAGATTAGAGACCGCTTTATTCTCTGTTGTCACTCTAATATCTAATATTTAGAACAGCACCTGACACATAGTAGGTACTCAAAAAAGATATATGTTAAGCAAATGAATGAACAGATTGCATTGAGGGCATAGTATCCATCCCTCTCTCTCTCTTGGGGAACTTAATAGTGTCCAGCATGTGGTAAGTACACAGTAAATACTTGTTGAATTTAATGGCAAGTCAAAGCATCAGTATTTAATAATAATGTGAAGAGGAAGACAGTTAAAATCTGAACAGAATAGCATGCACAACAAGAAAAAATGGCTTTCTTTATAAACTCTAATTAGAGTGCAATTATAAAGTAGCAGAGAAACATTAATTTTTTGTCCCTGGATTTTAAGGTAGGGAGTGAAGAAAAAAAGAAAATGAAAGCCAAGAGTCTGCAGAGTTGTTTGCCTTTTATCTTACATCCTGGAGCCTCTGGCAAGCGCGAGACTCCTGTGCCCGGATCCTTTGTCCTGCTTGGTGTTTGCTAAACACCCTTCGACTTTCTCTGTAATGTACCTACCACCTGCTGTAAACCAGAGACTTCCTCATCCTTATTTTACATTTTCTAGTTTCGTCTTGGAATTCAGACTTCTGTAATCATCTTTGTAATGGTATGGATATTTAATTAAATTTTCCAACTTTGCAGAACTCAATGGGCATCACAACTGAGGTATTCTCTCTTTTTTTAATTCACAAAGCTTTGCTCATACGCTTCCATTCTCATATTTCTTCCCTAATCTCTAAGAAAATGATAAATATAAATCAATAACCAATCATGTAATTTTGGCCAAAGACTAACTCTTCTGATATTCTTATTTTGTTTGGTTTGGTTGTCTGTTATGGAGTCTGATACACAGTGTGGCTGGACTTTGTCCGGGTGCCACTTGGTTTTGTTTTGTTTTGTTTTGTTTTGTTTTTACAGGGACAGAGAGAAAGTCAGAGAGAGGGATAGATAGAGACAGACAGACAGGAACGGAGAAAGATGAGAAGCATCAATCATCAGTTTCTCGTTGCGACACCTTAGTTGTTCATTGATTGCTTTCTCATATGTGCCTTGACCGTGGGCCTTCAACAGACCGAGTGACCCCTTGCTCAGCGACCTTAGCTCCGAGCTGGTGAGCTTTTTTTGCTCAACCCAGATGAGCTCGTGCTCAAGCTGGCGACCTCGGGGTCTCGAATCTGGGTCTTCTGCATCCCAGTCCGACGCTCTATCCACTGCGCCACCGCCTGGTCAGGCTGGGTGCCACTTGTTTTATACTCCTGTGTTCAATTAGAATTCTAGTCATTTGTTTCCTAAGGCCGTTTACAAGGTCCACACCCACTCCCCTCTTTCTGTCCCCTTCAGATTGTCTCCTCTCGGCCCCCTTCACCTCCCGCATCTCTCCAGACATCCTGAAACCCAGATCTGGCCTTCTGGGTCACTGGCCCACTCTGTTCCTGTTATCTCTTCCCTTTCTGGCTGTTTTCCTGGATGCTCTCTGCCTTTTCCTTTGTTCTCCCTGATCCCAGATCCAAATATTTTCTCCAAAGCAGGCACCCCTGAGCCTACATTTCCTGAGCAAGTACAATCTTCTAGCAAACCTTATCTTGCTGCATCTCGTATCTACCCTGAGCTACTTACTTATCGCTATGTCTACCCAACCTGCAATTGCTTGATGGCTCCCAGTTCTTCCTGAAGTTCATTCCAGGTGAAATGGCAACCTGAAACCAGTGTACTCTATCTTGTTAAGCAGCTGATCTCATCTTTTTCAAAGTTACCTTTTACAATACAGCTTTTTATTAAAACAAGGGATCTTATCTACGCCCACGATTTGTGGATGGTTCTAAAGCCTCCTGAAATTCCATGTAATTCTTTATTTGTGGGTACATAGAAGGTTTGTTCTTCCCAGGAAGAAGAGCCACACCCCTTCATCACATTTTTCAAAGGAGCTTTATCTTAAAGAGTTTAAGAACCACTACTTCCAAGACTCTCTTTTCCCCACAGAAAATATATACTTATTGGCCCTGGCTGGATAGCTTAGTTGGTTGGAGCATCATTCTGATGTGCCAGGGTTGCAGGTTCAATCCCTAGTTAGGGCACATGCAGGAATCAACTTGGGCCTGAGCTGGGCCCAGCTGGACTTTACAAAAAAACAAATCAAAGAATGCAGAAGGCCAGCTGGAGCAGCAGCCTGGAACCAGTAGCCCGTGACTTTTCCTCCAGGCCTCACTGTGGTCCTTCTTAGTTTTCCTAGGCTGAGCATCCCAGGGACAAGACCCCACCAGCACCAGACCACTCACCTTATGCCCCAAGATGCTGGTCTACTAGGGGATGGAGTGGAAAATGGATACCTACAATATTTTTATTCTTCTTTTCATTAATAGAGCTCATCTGTAAAGTCCTAAGGCAGATCATGTTATTTCTTTTTTTTTTCCAGAGACAGAGCAAGAGTCAGAGAGAGGGATAGATAGGGACAGACAAACAGGAACAGAGAGAGATGAGAAGCATCAACCATCAGTTTTTCGTTAGGACACCTTAGTTGTTCATTGATTGCTTTCTCATATGTGCCTTGACCTTGGGCCTTCAGCAGACCGAGTAACCCCTGGCTCAAGTCAGAGACCTTGGGGCCAAACTGGTGAGCTTTTTGCTCACATCAGATGAGCCCGCGCTTAAGCTGGCGACCTCTGGGTCTCGAACCTGGGTCTTCCGCATCCCAGTCCGATGCTCTATCCACTGCGCCACTACCTGGTCAGGCAGATCATGTTATTTCTTGATCAAAACCTGCCCACGGATTCCCATTTCACTGGGTGTAAAAGCCACACAAATCACAGGGACCTCCCAGGGCCCACAGGGTCAGATCTTTGTTTCCTTCTCCTGCTGGCTGCTCTCACCCGCAGCTCTCTATATTTTATTCAACTTATCTGGAATTTCTCCCCCAGGAACCCTCCCTGCGACCTCTTCTTTTAGGATCAGGATGTAGCGACAGTCAGACCATCCCCGGACACCCTATCTAAAACTGCACCCTGCACTGCCACCCTGACTCTCTGTCCCCTCCACTTGACCTTTCTCTATTACACAGATCACACCCCAACATGTTATGTGGTTTACCTGTGTAATCAGACCTGCTTCTGACTAGGACGTAATCTCCATGAAGTTAGGGACAACTGTCTGCTTTGTTCCCTGCTCTGCCCCCAGCCCACACACAGTGCAATGCATCACACCCAGGAAGGACTCAGTTACTGATGGTGAGTGGAGCAGTACATCATTAGTATAAGTGCCCTCAGCAAAAGAAAAGTTGTGAGAGAGAATAGCAATACAGACCCAGTTTAGATGCAGGGAACGTAGAAGGGGAGGCGTCAAGCCTTTCTGAGCTGTGACTTTGGGGTTAAGACCTTCCACAGCTTGACCTAGTTAGGAGGAGTGTGGCTTGGGTTGGGTAAGGAAAAAGGCAGATCAATGTTTTGTTTTGCTGAGGACGGAGAGGTTTCCTCAGTGCTAAAAAGGAAGTGCCAGGCAAACCGGACTGGCTGCTCACTCTGGGGGAGGGAGGAAGAGGATGTTGCCAGCAGAGGTTGGGACAGGTGCAAACGCTCTTCTGGACAGGCCCCAGGGCCAGGCTGGGCGGGGCCCTGTAGGTTGGGCCAGGGGTTGCTTTCTATTGTCTAAGTATTGGGAGGCCACTAGAGCAGTGATTTTCAACCTTTTTTGAGCTGCGGCACATTTTTCACATTTACAATATCCTGGGGCACACCACCTACCAAAATGATACTCTAACACAGTACATATTATACATATAGTTAATAATATAGTTTCTAAATGTATTTATACTCACACCTGACCATGTCTCATGGCACACTAGTGTGCCATGGCACACTGGTTGAAAAACTCTGCACTAGAGGGTCTTTGAAAGGTCCTTTCTAGCTTTGGGTGAGGCCTGGAAGACTGAAATGTGGAGACTTCTTATCTCCCAGTAATAAGTGTTATGAAAGGGGGTCTGGGTTTCATGAGCTTCAAGTTAGACTCATTCCAGGTCCCTGGAGTGGGAGTAGGGGGCAGGCTGGAGTTATGGCTGCCTTGTCTCTTGGAGTTGGACACAGTGGGAAGACGGGGGCCTACCTAATTTCAGTTAACACGGGCACTTACAGCGAATCGCTAAGTGGGTGAGATCTGAGTGGTTTTTCGATAAAGAGAGAGCTTGTCAAGGGGGATTTCTGAGCCATTTTCTTCATCAAATCAAAAGAGGTGCTAATCCTCAATCTAGATAACAGAATAATTCAATTGCAGAGTTTGATTTTAAACCCCACTGCAGATTAACCAACTGTCAAGGACTTCAGCCGCCAGCAGACAGGCCTTGATGATGAGGAATGCCAGACTCGCATGGCAGGGACCATGGACATTCCAGACCCGACTCGTGTGCCGTGGGCACCAGGGCTGCCTTCAAGGACTTCTGGGCAGCCCGGGCTCCACCGCCTGTCATCTCCTACCCCACGGGGTGGAAGAAACCTATTCTGTGCCAGGCTGTAGAGTGGGAATCTCTGGATCAAACTTTTTAAGGCAGAAATTACTAATCTAGAAAAAAAGATTGGCAGATAGCAATCTGTCTTTTTAAATACAATTTTAAACAGGATGAGAATGTTCCTAAGCATCTTACAAATAGAGTTGAGGCTAACACTCTCACAAAGGCTATCTATAATTGTTCTTACATAGTACCTCCTGATATTTTCACATGGGAATTTATCTATTAACATAATTTGTATGAATACATGTGCATGTTGAATTTTTTTATAATCATATATATATTTTTTAATAAATATTTTAGTTTTTTTTTTAATTTTATTTATTCATTTTTAGAGAGGAGAGAGAGAGGGAGAGAGAGAAACAGAGAGAGAGAAAGGGGGAGGAGCTGGAAGCATCAACTCCCATATGTGCCTTGACCAGGCAAGCCCAGGGTTTCGAACCGGCGACCTCAGCATTTCCAGGTCGACGCTTTATCCACTGAGCCACCACAGGTCAGGCTATAATCATATATTTTAATCAAAGAAGTTAACAAAATGTGTGGAGGGGGCAGGAAAGGAGGAAATGATACGAATTCAAGATAAACAAGGAGCTATTTTATAATTATATACTTAATCAGAGGTGGATTAAGGTTGGTTGAGGCCCCGGGCACAGAAGAAAATATTGAGCCTTTAAAAAAAAGAGAGACAAGGAAAATAAAAATACATGTTAACCATATTTTTAAATAAACAAAAAATGTTATGTACTATTAATGCTAAAATTGTACATATAAAACCAAACTTGGCGTCATTAGAAAAAAAGTGTAAAGTTGGGGTTTTGCGGGACCCTGCAGAAGTCGGAGCCCAGGGCGTGTACCTGGTTCGCCTGCTGTTAAATTCGCCTCTGTGCTTAATGTTGCAATGAACATCTTTGTGTGAAAATAGTTTTATTCTTTTGTCTTATTCCATAAGATAAACTCACAGGTGTAGATCAAAATCAAAGAGTTTGGAATACGAATGATTCACGATCCATACTACCAAATGGCTTCCCAAAGTATTGCGTTCATTTGCACTTCCACTCAAAATGTATGAGTATACACATTTTACAGCAATAAATATGATCCTGTTAGTTTTATGGTTTAATAAGTATGACATCATATTTTAGCTTTGTTTTATTTAATTGATTATTGAGGAGATGATTGACTATTTTCTCATAATTTGTAATTCCTGCATGACTCAGCTTCCTCTTCTGTAAAATGGAGACACCGGCAGTTTTACCTTATCGAATTATTGTAAGGATTAATTAATCAGAGCAGTGTTGGATAGTGGTTACAGACTTAGCTGGGACCTCATCAGACTATGGCTTTGGGTGGCGACTCTGATGGGGCACGGCGGATGGCAAAGTCACATTGTCAATAGCAGGAGGGATTGAAGAAATTGTTGTAACCAACTTTGGAAAATTCATCTGTCACATTAATAATATTTTCCTTTAAATAAGTCTCTAATTACAAATAATACACCCTATTAAAACATGAAAGGTAAGGTTAAAGTCCCTTTTGATCAGCATCTCCATTCCAACTCCTCTCCAAAGGTGACCACCATATTCTGTTTGGTGGACATCTAACGGAACCCTTGATATGTACTGATATATACACACATACACACATGCACACACATTGATAGAAAATACATAGTGAATCTATGTTCACATAATCGTATCATACTGTATGCATTTTATTTCAGTGTGTTTTTCACTCAGTATGCCCAGAAATAGTACTGTGTAGTGAATCGAGATCTACTTTTGTCTTTTTGTATGTGTGGTGAGTATAGATATAACATAGTTTATTGAATAATTCCCCTATTCGCCAAAAGAGAATGAGCGTCCTTTTCCCAGACTTGAACAGATACAAAGAGTGCTTTTAATTTTTGTCATTCAAATTGGTTAAAATGACATAATTTTTGTACTTTGAATGTCTTTTTAAAATTTTTAAAAATTTATTTATTGATATTTTAGAGAGAGGAAAAGGAGGGAGAGAGAAATGCCAAATTTGTTGTTCTACTTATTTATGCATCTGTTGATTGATTCTTGCATGTGCCTTGCTCAGGGACCAAACTTGGTGTACTGGGATGATATTCTAACTGAGCAAGGGCCTGAATGTCTTTAATTAGTGACTATTTACAAATTTTCATAAGTTTATGAACCACCTGATTTTCTTCTGTGGATTGATTATTTTTATACTTTGCTCCTTTTCAATAGGGTCATTTAAAAATTAAATTATCAAAGTTTCTTTATATAATATTCTTTCATTTCAATACTCTTCTTTCAGACTTTCAGTTATCTTTTTAGCTTTTTAATAGTCTTTTATTGCACAGAATTCTCTTATTTTGATATAATTAATTTTATCATACATTTAAGGCTTAGTTTTGTTTTTTAAAAACTGTTTAAAAGCCTTTTCTACCACCAAAAAATTTCCTTTAATATTATGTAGTTTCATTTTCTAAATTTAGATCAATACTTCATTTCAGATTTAGTTCTATGAATGTGTGACTTAAGTTTTAATGGATAGCCAGTTTTCCATTCCATTTATTGAACTATTTCCCCATTACTTGAAATAATATTTTTATTGTGTGCTAAATTCCTATACAGGGGGTCTTCAGGTTATGACACAGTTGCATTCCTATGACATTGGCGTAACCCGAATTTTGGTGTAAGTCGAAACACACCCTAGCCTAAGCCACTTACCTATCCTAATATAGTTGTAAAATCATAATCTAGAACATCAAAACACAAGCACGCTGTGTTACTGCGGATTCTTCCACCCTGCGCAACCAAACTAATTTGCCCATGTAGTCCGTAAGTACGACGCTAATGGCATAAGCCAAAACACATCTCAATTTTTTAAAGTTTTTATGGGCATGAGAGTCGTAAACTTGAAACATTGTATGTCAAGACCGCCGTAACCTGAGGGTCCCCTGTATATATAGATATACTTCTACATTTTCCGTTGTGTTACATTAATTCATTTGCTTACTCTTATAAAACACCAGTTTTTTGTTTGTTTTAAGCAAGGAGAGCTAGAGAGACAGATTTGTGCATGCACCCTCACCAGTATTTACCTGGCAATCTTCATCTGGGGCCAATGTTTGAATCAACAGAGCTATCTTTAGCACCTGAGGCTGACGCTTGAACAAATCAAGCCACTGGCTGCCATAGGGGAAGAAAGAGAAATGGGGGGAGAGTGGGGGAGAAAAATAGATGGTCACGTCTCTTGTGTGCCCCGACTGGGTAGGGATCCAACCCGGATGTCCATATGCCAGGCCAATGCAAATTTTATTGAATATTTTTTTGTGACAATTTACTTGGTCATAATAATAGCTCTCATTCCCTTCCCTCCTTTATTCTTATTTTTCAAATTTATCTGGACTGTTCTTGCCCATTCAGTCTTCCATATGAATTTAGAATTATTCTATCAAGAGCTTTTGAATGAAATACATTGACTGTATTAAATAATTTAGGGAGCATTAATAAATAATTTTTATTTGCAAATTTGTCATTTTTTGCTTACCGTCCTTTAACTGTAGCCTGCCGTTCACAAAGTAGCCACCAGGTGGCTGTAGGAGCAAAAAGGTGAAACGGGTTCAGCGAGAATGAAGGAGTCCGACAGAAAGATGTTGTAAGTACCTGCACGTCATACTTTGCACTTACTGTGCATAGCTTGCAAACACTTTATTTATATTATTTCCCTCAGAGTTGGCAAAAAGTGATCTTTCCCCATTTTAGAGATGAAAAAAATAAAGCCTAGAAAGGTGAGTTGACTTCTCTAGACTCGGCAGCCAGTACAGGAGGATGCGGAGCCCAGGTCCAGTTCCCGTGTCCAGTCAGACGCTCTTTCCACTGCATCCCATTTCCGATTCCATGTCTCCCTTCTCCACGCCATCCAAAAGAAATACAGAATAAGTAGAAACTGAAATCCAAAGCAACAGCGGGAAAATGTGTGCAGGAGCACATCCCTAAATTTAAAATCTTGGCATCACCTTCCGTGAGTCTCTCATCTCCATTTACTGATGTAAGCGGTCTCCAAGCCTGTGCGTTTTTCCTTTTGGGCAGAGCTCACATCTCTCTTTTCTCTCCTCTCAGCCTCATCTTCAGCTCACGTCTGGCTGCCATCTGTGAACCCAGGTTTCCCCTTCACCAAGCTAACATTTTTTGTTAGTTAGAGATGAGGAAACGGGGGACAACTGAGATTATTTTTTTCCATGATGAGGTGACTGGGGTTGAACAGGAATCTGTGGAGCTTCCAAAGCAGGAGCTTCCAAGAACGTTTGGGTGTGTTGATGGACAAGATGCAGGTGTAGGGAGCCGAGTCATGGTTCAGGTAATCATCTCTTTCTGATTGCCTGGTGCGGCTCTGGGAGGGAAGAAGCAACAGAGGCAGGTGAGGGGCTATCCAAAGTTAGGCAGGCATGGATCGTATGATTTTTAAGAGATCAGTCCACACTTTGTGGGGTGACAGGACCACATTCAATCATGGCCCTGGCTTTGGAATTATGCTCTAAACTATGCTAATTCCAGCAACCTTGACCCAGGGACCAGATAGCTCAGACACAGTACTGTTTTGACTGTTTCCTGGCTCTGGTTACTGAGCTCTTGTCCCATTCCTCATGACTAGGGCTTTATTTTCCATCCAGTCCCAATAATGGTTTGTATCTGAGCTCAGCCCCTCAGTTCTTCCAGCTCCAGGACCCTGCCTCATAGGTCTTTCAGGGTCTGCAGGCCTGGTCTTAACTTAGCCTTGCAGGTGTCCTTGATCCTGGACATCTGTTTCCCTGGATCTCCAGTTGTTCTCTGCCTCAAGCCTCCCTACCATCCAAGTCTGCCCTGCCTATGACCCCTTCCTGGACCTTTCTGCTGCCGAACACCTGCTCTGACCCTGGGCTCTGCCTACCTCACTCACATCCTCTCTGCACCTGCTGTGGGCCTGCCTGAGTCACCAAAGGAGCCTCTTGAAGTGTTCCCAAGGACAAGGCATATTGACCCTGGAGAATGGGTACAGCAGGCAAGCATGTTGGCATCAAGAGCAACAGGCAGCCCATCATTGCCAATCACCGAGAGACTGCGAAAAATGAACACCTTCATGGAGGCCTGTTTTCCAAAAAGATTTGCTGAGTGTGCTGTGTCGGTAGAAATGTGACCCTGGGCCAGGCCTCTCAGCACCTGCTGTTTCTACTTCCTATGGCCTTAACAAGGGAAATTAGAAGCCTCAGTTTTGCCTTATAAGGTAAATTGGGGCAACTGTTTGGGAAGGCGGGGCTATGACTCAAGGAGGCCTGCAGGGACCACGACAGATTTCTGTGCATGCATAGATCAGATGTTCTCTCTCTCTCTCTCTCTCTCTCTCTCTCTCACACACACACACACACACACACACACACGAACAGCACACCCTGGCTTTGCTGTGAGGTCTGGGAAAGAGAATATATTCCTTCACCCATTACCACACACACACAAGCCTATAGCTCCTCTTTTTTTCTCTGTGTATTTTTTTCCTTTAAATCACAGAACCTGGATTTATTACTGCAAGAATAAAGGTTGAGGGTGTTCATTCCTACCATCTAGGAAGTAGATCTCCATAAACTGTACCTCTAAAAGGAAAATATCAGATCTAAGAGCCCATCAAGGGGCAAGGATAGAAAAAACATGAAAACCTTAGCTAATCTGGTAAACAGAATCAGAAACCATGTTAGATATTTAAAAAGATTTAACCACATAATAGACATTTCTTAAGCTACCATTGTGAGACCATGTCCTTGAAAATAAAACAAATACTTTATTTAAGAGACAGTCATAAAAGCCAAAATATCCTCACTCAATTCTTCTCTTATCTCTTTTCTAGCTCCATACCCTAAGTGACAAGTAGAACCCCAAGCAAGTAGAATAAAATAAAGATAATTAAAAGACTTTTATTTTCTCTCTTTGGGCTCCAGTTTACCCTGTGGCCTGGCAATAGTAGGTGCTAAATAATTTGTTGAGTGAACTGGGGGTTGTCTGTTACCCAGAGAAGGACAAGTTAGTTTGGAGCTATTATGACAGGTTGGGAAGGACCAAACCCAAATGTTTCTCCTTGGTCAAGTCACCACCCTGGAAGACCACTGTGGCCCTTTCACACCACTGGTTTCACATCTATCAGTATTTGGGGGAGCTATGGCCAGAACACCTCCACTTGTGTTTCTACTCAAGGGTCAACACCATCGGCACCCTGGACAACAGGGGCATACTTTGCCCATCTCCAAGCTCCTGGTATGTCTTTACTTCACATCGCATATCCAACCTATCCACCCAACAGTCATAATCTCCTTCTAAAGAAGGCCCACTTAAGCTCCTTGCTTAAATCCCCCACTGAAATTTCTTCTGTTAGTAAGGGGGAGCAGGGATTGCTACCCAAAAGTATGCTTTTTGGGATATTGATTTTTTAAGCTGGTTATTTTTTTAAAAAACAAGAGACTAAGGAAAAAACATTGACCTTCCCCCTAACTGCCTAGAAGGATTTAGACAGAGGATCTTCTCCAAGAAGGCGTTATCATCTCAGATAACTATAGTTTAATATAAACTAGGTGTTATAGACAGGGAGGGACTTAGTGAAGCCTATTTGGTCAAAGTCCCTTCTATGTCTCATTGTTAAGGATGACCCAGCAAATATTTATTTACCAAATGTTTGCTTTTCCAATTCCATGTGAATTGTCTTCCTTCTCTTTGAAGTCCAAACCATTACCCTCCTTTCTCCTTAGCTAAAGATGACATACAAGTTTCAACTGCTGATTTATCATTGGGTCTCCAATTCTTGTGGCGCCCCATATGTACACATGTAATAAATTTGGTTATTTTCTTCTTTTAATCAGTCTAGTGTCAGTTTGATTATTAGACTAACCTGAAGAACTTAGGAGGGTAGAAAAAAAAATTTTTTCCTCCTGCACATTAGTATGATATTCCGCTGCCCCTGCCATCCATTCCCCAGGATTCTAAAGTTACCTGATAACCAATCTTTGTCTCTAGGAAGTGTCCTGGCTTTGGCAAGTGCTGTTCAAGGCCCTTCACAATTACTTATTTACTGCCCATGACCTACAGATTAATTGCCAAGTGGGGCAATTCATGAGATAGCAGATACACATTCACAGTGGACCACCAGCTGTTTCTCTGTTACCATCTAACCGTTCCATTTATCACAGCAGAATTTAGTTTTGTCATCTCCTTGTGCTCACCAGTCATATTCCCCCCTTTTCACAGTGTAAGAAGATATAGAAAACTGTATTATTGTTGCAAATATTGACTTCCCCTCCCTGGAAGAGAGGAAGCATTTTACTTCCTGCCCCGTTGATGTCAAAGTTTCCCATGTGACTTGTATGGCCAATAAAAATGAACAAAAATAGAATGTGTCACTCCTGGGTAGAAGTTTAAAGAACCAGCATTTGCCCTACTGTATTCCCTTTCCTCTTGCCAAAAGCAACAGTAATATTCCATATAGAAGCCACTCTGTCTGAGTCCCAGAGTGAAGATGACAAGGAATAAATCTGCAGCCAACATACAATGGACATGTTCTGAGCAAGAAATACACTTTTGGTGTTGAAGGTTTAGGGGCTCATTACTGCAGCATGATGTGCAGGGGAAGCACTATATCCCTGCTCCTTCTGTTTCTATGAAGGGAAGGCATGGCTTCCATTTTCCAGGAAGGAAAAAATATGGTAGAAATACTTCCAGCTTTTCTATGTCCTCCTCCCTTCTTCTTAGAAGACATGTGCCTTATCTGATTGGTGATGTGGGAGAGGGAGGTAGCAAAGGGAGCTCACTCCTGTCAGTCTCCCATCAGGACCTGTGTATCTGGGGAGAGTTGAATGACATCTTCTGCAAGTGGCTGTGGGGTAAGGTCCCTGGGGCAGGCCTGTGGGGAGGTGGTGCCAGTAAGTTGGTTGGTAAAATATTAAGAAGTCCACATGGGCAAATACCTGAACTAACCAAGCTTTTATTAGTAATAAAGATGATGTTTATTTTTCTTCTTTTCCAGGTGAGAGGAGAGGAGATAGAGACAGATTCCCACATGTGCCCCAACTGGGATCCATCCGGCAACCCCTGTCTGGGGCAGATCCTCTGTGCATTTGGGGCCATGCTTTCAACCCAGCTATTTTAGCGCCTGAGATGAAGGCTTCATAAAGCCATCCTCAGCGCCCGGGGCTGATGAGCAAGAACCAGTCGAGCCATGGCTGTGGGGGTGGAAGAGAGAGAGAGAGGAGGGAGAAGGGTGGAGAAACAGATGGTTACTTCTCCTGTGTGCCCTGACTGGGAATCAAACCTGGGACTTCCACATGCCGGGCCAACACTCCACGGCTGAGTTAATCATCTAGGACCAAAGGTAATATTTTGATCTCCATACATATGCTCCTGTATCTAACTAACTCTCATTTCTGAACTTAGATACAGGGGTGTTATTTTTTTGCCCCCTAAAACTCCAAAATACAACATATTTGTGGTCCAACTCCATTTCCCCAACTTACCATATAATATCATCCCCAAAGATTCCTGGGGGATCTGTGAGCCATCCAGAAAGATTCTCTGGTACAGCCTGGTGAGCCAAAGATGGTGTAAGCAAATGCTACTGCTCTGACAGCAGAGGAAAGAGACTGCCCAGGTAGGGGGTCAGAGGACTGCTGTTTGTGATGTATTATAAAACTCAGAAGACGTCCTTTATCCAATTTTTCGCACCATTCCTCAGCAAACTGCTTCAGTGATCCCAGCAGGGATTCAACATCTGATAGAGGAGGTCGTGGATTGCACCTCTGGTCTACACCTCTTACCAGGTCCATTCACTCAGAAAATACATTCGAGCCATCTGCCTCACTCAGTCCTCACACTTGCCTCCCTCTGAGGAACGAACATGAGAAGACTGACGATGAAACTAGACCAGTCTATGGGACCTTCGACCCCAAGTGACTAAAGCTTTTGGTTTAGCCTACTCCTCAGGAAAGGACGATGGCTTTCAATGGAACATCAAATAGTTGTTTCATGCTAAAAATTAGAACCAGAGAGGTTATGTGACTTGTTGAAGGCCACATAGCTGTTGTTTCTGTGCCTCTTTTCAAACCAAATAATAATCATAACAGTCACAATTCAGTGACTATTTTTTATGGGTTCAACTCCATGCTAAACTCTTGTATTTAATTCTCATTTACCAGCTACGTGAAGTGAGTCTTATTATTATTATTATTATTTGTATTTTTCTGAAGTGAGAAGCAGGGAGGCAGAGAGACAGACTCCCACATGCACCTGACTGGGATCCACCCAGCATGCCCATTGTGGGGTGATGTTCTGCCCATCTGGGGCGTTGCTCTGTTGCAACTGGAATCATTCCAGTACCTGAGGGGGAGGCCATGAAGCCATCCTCATTGCCGGGGTCAACTTTGCTCCAATGGAGCCTTGGCTGTGGGAGGGGCAGAGAAAGATAGAGAGAAAGAAGAGGGGGGGAAGGGTGAAGAAGTACATGGGCACTTCTCCTCTATGCCCTGACCAGGAATCGAACCCAGGATTTCCATATGCTGGGTTGATGCTCTACCACGGAGCCAACTGGCCAGGGCCGAGTCTTATTATTTATTAATTTAAAGCTAAGAAAATGAGAGGAAATGGATAATTTTTATATCTTGTTTGAAATTTTATTCCATGGTTGAGTCTATTAACCATTTTATGCAGTTGCATTGTAAAAGTTAGTGTTACAAAATTATAAAACTGTATAATGAAACTTGAAAATTGAGTCTGAGGCCTACTCAGTATCTTGCACATAGGAATTCAGACCCTGCAGGTCCAAAAAAAGAGATCTGACCATGTTAGAGCTGGAAGGCATTACCCAGTGCCTGACGTTGCCAGGCCTCCACCACACCTTTCCCCTCTATCATTTCCCTAAGTTCTCTCTCTCTCTCTCTCTCTCTCTCTCTCTCTCTCTCTCTCTCTCTCTCTCTCTCACACACACACACACACACACACACAGCACAGACATTCAATGTCAGCTGCCATGGATAAAAAGACTCTCAGAGGCCAGCTACACTGTGTATCGACACTGATCGTTTTATCCAGACCAAGACACCTACCGTTCCAATTTGCTCACTGCATTGAGATGAAAACTAGTCAGCTTCAGTTGAGATGTTTAATTTTAAAGATTAAACAGTGTAGCGATCAACTGTTTTCACCTCTCATGTCTTTGTTAAGAAGGTGAATGCTGGAATGCTCACAACTTAGGGACTTTTATTGTTCACAGTCTCACCACAGAAAGATGAAATAAATTAACGTCCCATCTTGATGGTCTCATTTGATGGGAACATTGTGTCACATCCAATGTAAATAAGAAAGACTAGGCAGAGCACAACACTTCCTACTTTTGTTAATAGATGAGCACAAATTCCATGTAATTTATTTTTTCTTCGACACAATAGCAAAGTTATACAAAAGTTGCAATTAGAGGGCAAAAACTTTATTTTTCTGACCCATTTTAGTGCTGTCATTCTGATACTCTCAACTCCTAATTGTATTTCTTACAACCCCCCACAATTTTTCCACATCGCTACAATACAAAATCAAGAAATGAACATTGTACCATCTAACTCTTAAGCTCCTGATTATGTTTTGCCAACTGTCTCATTAAGGTCCTTTATAGGAAAAAAGAAAAAAACAGTTCAGAATCACACACTGCATTAGTTATCATCTCTTTAGTTTCCTGCAGTTTGGAACATTCCTCACTCTTCCCTTCACTTTAATGCCCTTGACTTGTCTGAAGGTTACAGGGCAGTTATCTTGTAGAATGCCCCTCAGTTCACGTTTATTTGCTGTTTCCTTTTGGTTAGATTCAGGTTACGCACCACGGCAGGAGCGCCACGGAGGTGATGCTGTGCACTCCCCATTGCATTCATTGCATCTGAGGGTGCAAGGCTTTGCTTTGTCCTGTTCCTCAGGATGCTTGCATTGAGCACTTGATTAAAGTGGGTTCTGCCAAGCTTTTCACTGTAGTTACTCTTTTGCCCTTTACAATCTGTAAGTGTTTGGTTGAGAGCTACTTGGAAAATATGTAAATATTCCATTTCTTCAGATCTTTGCTACTGGGGGTTACGGGGTGAGGGCAGGAGAGGGAGGGGGTTAGGGGAGGGGAGGAGCACAAAGAAAACCAGTTAGAAGGTGATGGAAGACAATTGGACTTTGGGTGATAGGAATGCAGCATAATCAAATGTCAAAATAACCTAGAGATGTTTTCTCTGAACATATGTACCCTGATTTATCAATGTCACCCCATTAAAATTAATTAAAAAAATGTTATTAAAAATATTCCATTTCTCATTGAGTAGTCAATTTATTTATTTATTTACATCATATGGACTTTTGGTTTCCTATTTTATTCAGTGGGTTGTAATCCATTAACATCATGATTTATTTGATGTACAAATTGTCAGAGGAAGTGCTTCACACTGGCTCTTTCCTTGTGAGTGTCTCCATCACTCCGTGAGTGCTTCCTTAGTGTCTCACTGAGCAGAACAGATAGCCGGGCTATCTTATAATTTTCCTGCTCCAATCCTGGAATCAGCCATTTCTTCAAGGAATACTCCTTTTACCAGAGAATGGTATTCAGAAACAGGGTCTGGTCTAGATGTGTTCATTGATATTGTAGTATCTTTGCCCTCAGGCCTTCTCAGTGGGCAGAGCTAGGGAGTGTAGCCATGCAAACACAAAAGATACAGTCATGCATATTTAGAAATGGATTAAGACATAGATATACATGCATATGTGTCACATTTTATTAATAATTTATCAATTTATCATTCATATTAATCATTATATCTATATCTATAAAATACTAGAGTTCATGGATACCTACAATTTAATTTTAACACCACAAAGTTCATTTTAGTTTCTCACTTTCCATATTTATAACTCCCTTCTCCAACAGTGAGAAACCTGGCCCCAGTATCTTTAATATATTTACTTATGTAATCAATCACCCTGTAAGTGACCAACGCCCTTAGCCCCAGCACGCCGTTTGTCCATCTGGCCACCCTTCTTCCCCCACTCACACGCTGACTTCCTTCTCTACGCTGTATGCGTCCCACTCTCACCCCACCTCCCTGACATGGGTGCCTACTTTGCTCTGCCCACCTGATAAATTTAGGAAGATATTGCCATTAAATTGTTCAAGAAGGAAAGGAAAAAAACTAGAAAGGGCACAATTTATTTTTTTACCAGATAAAGGAGAGTAAAGCCCTCCACCACAACAATGTATTAGCTAAATATTCTTTTTTTTTCTTTTTTTCATTTTTATTAAGTGAAAGGAGGGGAGGCAGAGAGGCAGATTCCTACTTGCACTCCTACTGAGATCCACCAGGCAAGCCCCCTATCCAGGGATGCTCTGCCCATTTAGGACCATTGCTCAGCAACCAAGCTATTTTTAGCACCTGCGACAGGTCATGGAGCCATCCTCAGTGCATGGGGTTAACTTGCTCAAATCAATCAAGCCATGGCTGCAAGAGAGAGAAAAGGGAGAGGGGGCCGAGAAACAGACATTCACTTCTCCTGTGGGAATCAAACCCAGGACTTCCACACTCTGATCTTACACTCTACCACTGAGCCAACCAGCTAGATCCTATCAGAATATCTTAACAATGAATATATGAACCGGCTTAGATTTGAAGGGAATACATCTGGAAATCATATCCTGAAAGTTTTACACCAAAAGGTGTTCCTAAGTAGATACTTTTTGTTCATAAGACAGCCTCAACAAGCTTTGATGACCTAACCCAGAAATGACAGGGGCAATCGGTATATAAAGACCCTGTAAAAATCTCTTTGTGATCTGTCCTTCAGACTGGGAGTGGGTTGGTAGGAGGTTGGGGGTGAGGGGTGTGTGCTGAGCCAGGAGTCAGCTTTGAGTTCTAATCTTGGCTGCACAACCCATTCAAGGAGGACCTGGAGACAGATTTTTAACCTGCTGTCTGTCAATCTTGTTAGTAAAACCTGATACACTCCCTAAGTCCTCTTATAGTCAAACAGCTCTCTGTACAGTTATAACACATCTCCCACCGTCCTTGGGGACAAGGCCCAAGCCTCCCTGGTCACTTCCACTATGCCCAGTGTTGGGGTGAGTGAGCATATGGCTGAATCGCCCTGCTGGCCAGGCCCCCCTCTTCAGAAGCATCCTCAGCAGGCTGCACTGCTGAAAAGTCATGCTTACTAGGACAGCTGGTGCCCTGCAGGGACATATGCCCACCCCGGCCCTCATAAAAGCCCCAACTCCCCAATAAGGAGAGGAAGTGACTGCCACAGGAATTTGATCTGAGATAACCCGTCCCACCACTCGCGGTGCACTGTCGCGCGCATGCGTACTGCGCACAGCTTGTCTCACGAGGCAGCCTCCACCGCAGCCTCTAGGAATGTGTGTCCAGCACTTGCTGCTGGAAGCCTGGAAGGAGAGGCCGAGCTCAGGACATGACGGGGCAGATATGTCCTGATGGGAAGGGCGTGATCCTCATGAGGGCCCCCATTGGGGATGGGATGTGAGCAGGAATGTAGACTGGGTTAGGAGGTCCTGCTTCCCTGTGCTTAATTTTTTAAAGAAATAGAAAAATCTATCCTTTTAACATTTTATATCTGTTTTCCTTTGGTTTTGCAACCTGGCTTCTAATAAAACTTTTTTTTTCCTTTTTATTGAATGTATTGGAGTGACATAGGTTAACAAAATTATACAGGTTTCAGGTGCACAATTCTACACCACAACATCTGTACATTGTAGTGTGTGTTCACATAAAATTGAGTTTTAAATTACTTTAAAGTTAGCAGTGCAGTCTGAGAATTTCAGAGTTTTTAGTTTAGAATGGCAGTGGAGGAAGCAAATTTTCAGAAGTATAGAGCCAGGTGGTTGACATGAATTTCTAGAGGAAGACAGGAAAGCTTACTGGTACCCCTAACAGGCATCCCACCCATTCAGTAGGATTATCTATTAGTGGACGGAGCCCTAAATTAAATAACTGAAGATCTTACTTAGGTGTTACCACCCCAGTTATGCCACCCACTGTTTCTTTCCAGGGAAAGAAAGGTGTACCCCGGAACCTCACATTCTCCACCCTTACAATAACTATCCTACTCCTGGGCAGCTCTGGTAGGACAGTGCTACATACAATGCCAATGGCTACAAATAGGCAAAAAGTACTATTATTGGTGACTTCCTTTAAAACACACATATTCCCTGGAGGCTTAAACCTACTGTTTTTTACTTTTTAGTGTTAATTGTATTAGCAGATAGCATTCTCTGCACCTCTAACTATCATTAGCAGTGGGGGGAAAAGAGGATTTTCTTTGAGACCAAGCTTCTAACCTCACAGTGGAGAGTTTGGGAGAGAGCAGCTGCAGGGAAGGTGGAGAAAGGAGGGGTGCTGTGGGAGGCCAATGTGAAGGGCCTGGAATGCTCAGGATTCACAGAGAGCGGGGCTCAAAGACTCAGTAATCAGGGAAATGTCATTAAACATCTTTAGCCCTAAGTTTTCACATTTACAGTATAATGATGGAGGGCTTCAATAGGTGATCTGTGGGTACTAACATTCTTGGATTTTATGGTTTAGGTGGTAATAACACAATATGCCTTAGAAAATGAACTACTGTCTGGTATATGATATACTATTATAGTGAATTATTACCTAAAAAAGAATTAAGAACATTTCCTATGAAGTGGTAATACAGACCTGAAATAAGGACAGATAACTGATGTTATTTGTAGAACCCCCAGTACAAAGCACAGTGCCTGGCACACAGTAGGTGCTTATATATTGCAGAGACATGTTTGTACAATGCAAGCCTTCATTTTAATGCAGGAAAAGGTCAACTCTTCTGCTTGTACTACTGACCATGTTATGAGTTCATCCAGTCTGCTTATCAAAGTTTCCCCCTGTTGACCCTGGCTCAGAGGATACAGTGCCAGCCCAGCATTCAATGTCCTGAGTTCGATCCTTGGTCAGGGCACACATGAGATGCAATCATCTGCTTCTCTTCCCCTCCCTCTCCTCCTTCTCTCCCTCTTCCGCTCTTGTAGCCAATGGCTCAATTGGTTTGAGTGTTGGCCCTGGGCGCTGAGGATAGCTTAGTTGGTCCAAGCATCAGCCTCAAGCGCTGATGATAGCTCAATAGATTCAAGAATCAGTCCCAGACAGGTTGCTGGGTAGATCCCGGTCCAGGCACATGCGAGAGTTTGTCTCTCTATCTGCCCTCCTCTCACAAAGAAGTATTTAAATACTGTAGTAAAAAAAAAAAAAAGGAAGCGATCTAAATATTTAGTAAGAGATTAAACAAATGTAGGTTTATGCAAGTGGAGTTTGATATAGCCATTTAATAAAGATGATATAAATGTACACTGGTATAAAAAGATATTCAAATTAAATTGTTAAGTATAAAAAGGTAGATTAAAATTTTCATATCATGGAAAAAACATCCAGAACCCTTACATACCAAAATATGTGCAGAGGCTGTATGTCTTCAGAGTAGTATTGAAGGCTTGTAAAATAAATTTCTTCTTTCTTTTTTCTTTTGTTCCTTCTTTTTAAAAAGATTTTATTTCTTGATTTCAGACAGAGCTGAGAGAGAAAGGTGGTGGAGGAGGAGCAGAAAGTATCAACTCATGGGTAGTTGCTTCTCACATGTGCCTTGACCGGGCAAGCCCAGGGTTTTGAACAAGTGATCTCAACATTCCAGGTTGACACTTTATCTGTTTTGTCACCACAGGTCAGACCTCTTTCAACACCACTGAGTCCCCCACCCCATCCCCTTGCAACTGCTAATCAACTTTTATCTATAGTTTTGCAAACATTACACTTATATGAATTAAATTTGCTTTTCAGTGGAACTCATCTGAGAGTACATCCAATGATCATGCATCAGAACAGTCATCACTTGAATGTACTGTATTCTGTGGACCAAAACCAGGGACCATCTATTATTATAGGTGGTTTAGCCCTGGCATTAATACTGCTTAGCATGTGGGGTAAGATTTGAACATCCCAAGCTTCCTTTGATTTCTCATGGTGCTCTCATCTTGGAGAGAGAGTTTTGTAACTTCTTGCATCTGAGATCTTTTTCCATTTTTTTTTGGAGAGGGTCAGAGATGTGACTGAAACCCTAACCCTTAACAGTCACTTCCGTGTTATGATTTCCAGTCTTGTTTTTCATCAAGAATCACTGGTTTGAAGTGAAATGGTTTCTATATGATAGATCTAGTTCCCAGACTCAACCAGGTCAACTCAAGTCATACACACTTGCTATTCATGTTTTTGAAAGGATTATGCCAACTTGATCTTAGGTATCAGAAATAGAATTTTATAATCAAGGGCAATAGGGCAATTTTTTTAAAAAAAGTAGTTGCTTCTTTTCTCAAGTTCAGATATTTCATATATATGAATTCATTATTTTAATATTTATTAATCATCTCTTATGTAGAGAGCCCCTAGTTAAGTGCTCAATTATACTAAAAAAATAATTATGACTTAAATAAACTGATAATTTACTGCACCTCCAGTCTCTGGACACTAAGTTTCTTTCTTTATTCACACTGTTAAGTCAGTCTCCTTAACTCTGATGGCAACCAACATAACCCATCTAGAAAATTCAGCATACCTGAAGTTGAACCATATGCAGTTACTAATATTCTAACATTTTTGATATACAAAAATGACAAATTCAAATGACTCAATCTAGCAGAAAAATAAAAACTTGCACTAAATAGTGACAGTGAATGCTTAAAATGTACCTGCATTGGATTTAAAATATTTTACAGGCATTATCTCATGCTAGTCTCACAGCAAAGTCATGACAAAGGTAATACTTTGATCATTGTTTTATAGACGAGAAAACAGAGTATCAGAAAGATTCAGTAATTTACTCAAGTTCGTGTGGTCAATAAGCAGTCTTAGTGTCTGATGCACAAAAAAATTCTGCATGAAACAAAAAGTCTGCCCTCTTAAGTATTGTGTTAAAAAGTTAAAAGAAATTGGAGAAAAGTAATAACTATGGAGAAGTTCTTATCAAAAAGTCTAGCATAGCCTGACCAGGTGGTGGTGCAGTGGCTAGAGTGTCGAACTGGGATGAGGAGGACCCAGATTCGAAACCCCAAGGTCACCGGCTTGAGTGCAGGCTCATCCAGCTTGAGTGTGGGGTCGCTGGCTTCAGCATGGGATCATAGACATGACCCCATGGTCGCTGGCTTGAATCCCAAGTTTTCTGGCTTGAACAAGGGGTTACTTGCTCTGCTGTAGCCTCCCCCAGTCAAAGCCATATGAGCAAGCAATCGATGAACAACTAAGGAGCTGCAACAAAGAATTGATGCTTCTCATCCCTCCCTTCCTGTCTGTCTGTCCCTCTCTCTGACTCTCTCTCTGTCTTAAAAAAAAAAAAGATTTAGCATATAGTGTTTGTTTAATAAATTTAGAAGGCAGAGAAGGGAAGGATCAATGCTAATAAAAAAGCTGAAGTATGAATTCTTTTATTATCTCACTTTAATGTTCTTAAGGAATAGAACAACTCCCCTCAAGTTGTAACATGTGCCCAATGACTCTGTCTCCATCTGGTTTTGTTTCCAGAGTTTCCGAAAAATGAAGGCTTCATTCAATTTTCCTTTAGTCAATAATCCGATTGCTACCAGGAACCCTCAACCTGTTCAACAAAAATCTCGTTTTCACATTAAGCTCTTCTTTTTCCAACAGAGTCTCAAACTCTCCCAGTATTCAATCATAAACTAGTTAAGAGATGAGATATAGTTATGAAAATTAATAGTGATAGGAAACCTCAGTGTAAGAGCTATATGAACTATGAATGGGTCCTGTCCTGACTAATATATTCCAGCAGAATCTTATTGCATCTGTAATTCAGACAGCCTTTGGGCAGAAATAATGTGTCTGGTAGGATACTTCTGAGTTTACTAACAATAATCAACAACTGATAAAACACCAATGTGTGAACCACTTGACTCCATCTTGTGATGAATTTGCTTTCCCAAAATTCTGTCATTGAAATCCACCGTGTTATAACTTTTGTTTGCAGACTGTGTGCTGGCAACTGCTTGCAGAGCTATTTCAGAATTCTTGACATCTATCGACGTTTTTTGGGCAATAGAATGACACAAGTCATTCTCATAAGTCATTGGTACGAAAGGGCAATGTTAAATTCTTCCAAAGCATTCTGGGAAGGGCATCATGAAGATGGCCATAAATGCTATCAGGCACTGCCTGCCACATGAGCAAACCATCAGTGAGAGGAGAGATATAGAGGAGCGTGACAGGGGCTGAGCATGTGCAGGATAACTAAAATTAGTTTCCAATCTGAGATCCTCTTTTCTGCCTTCTCCGGAATGGCTGTCATTACCCACATTTTTCCCCATACATGGTCCATTCTGAAAGAATTGCCATTCAGAGGTCTAAATGTCAACTGCTCTAAAAAAGCTACTGAAATTCTGATGATGAATGAATGTATAACATTTCAAACAGATACTCCGTGGAATCTTATAACTCTGCCAGAAAAGCAGCCACAGAGAGAACCATGGTCATATATTGACGGAAGGTTTTGTTTATGACCTTGTAAAGTGATGTCTCAAATACACAGGTGCAAAGTTGCTGGCTGATACTTCATCCCAATAACAGATCTCCATCTTGACGTGCACACAGTTCTCCAGCCTTCCCCTGCTGACTATAGGCAGCTCCATCCCCCAGGAGGTCAGAGGTTGGACTGTCAGTAGGCAAATGGAAAAAAGCCTCTTCCAGAATCACAGCAAAGAGCCCTTCAGTATTGTTGTAGAAGCCCAAGTGAAATCAAGGATTTCCCCCAAAGCTCTTCCTTACTTTGTATTTGAGGGTTTACAAAGTCTCATCCTACAATTATTGTCTCAAATGCTCTCTTTGGACCAATGAAGAACTGCTTGGGGAAAACATCAACCTAACAAACTTAGCTGAATTTTTTTTTAAATACACCTTTATTAATATTTATTTCTTTTTTTAAAAATATTTTATTTATTGATTTTTAGAGAGAGAGAGAGAGAGAGAGAGAGAGAGAGAGAGAGAAGGGGGAGGAGCAGGAAGCATCAACTCCCATATGTACCTTGACCAGGCAAGCCCAGGGTTTTGAACCGGCGACCTCAATGTTCCAAGTCTACGCTTTATCCACTGTGCCACCACAGGTCGGGCATTAGCTGAATATTTACTGAGTTCTGTCTGTTTGAACTGACAAAATACAAAAAGAAACAAAAGAAATGTAACCCATATTTTGTAATTATTCCTGGAAGTATGTTTCTCAATAGCAACCACTGAATGTTATAAGAAAAAGAAATTCTTTTAAAGATCAGCTTTAAAGAAGCAATAAAATAGCCTGACCTATGGTAGCACAGTGGATAAAGTGTTGACCTGGAATGCTGAGGTCACCGATTCAAAACCCTGACTTGCCCAGTCAAGGCACATATGGGAGTTAATGCTTCCTGCTCCTCCCCCCTTCTCTCTCTCTCTCTCTCTCTCTCTCTCTGTCTCTCTCTCTGTCTCTCTCTCCCACATCTAAAATGAATAAATAAAGTCTTTTTTAAAAAGCAATATAATAAATGCTTACATTGGAAAGGTCATAAATATCAATATATACCTTAAAACAATTGAAAAACTAACAGCTAACATGATCAAAATGCATGTTTGTGCTTGAGATCAAGTTTCTAGTCAAAGGCTGGCATTGCAGGTGTCTTAGAGGTAAAGATGATAAGGTCTAGAAGGCATGCTAAATGATTTAAAAAATGGCTCAGGTGATGACACTGATGTTGAAGAGTAATGTGAAGACTTATCTACAAGGAAGAATGGATAGCTTCAAAGAGTGGAGCTGAATTGATCTCTACATTCATGGTGGTAACGATTATTAGAACAAAGCCTTCTTACTCAAGCACCACTATCCCTGCTTTGTAGGTGGTAAAAAGTAAGGCTTTGAGAGGTTAAGAAAACTGCCTAATGAAAGTAAGCACCAAGGTTCTCTGACCATAGGTCACACTAAGAAACAGCAGAAAACCCTAGGCTGGAAAACTGTGTCTGATTCTGCACAATATATTTTGAGTTATATTTTTAAGTTATGAAAATGCAAATAAAATAGTCAAAGTTATTTTTTAAATTTCCTACAGGACCTGGCCGATTGGCTCAGTGATAGAGCATTGTCCCATCGTGTGGATGTCCAGGGTTTAATTTCTTGTCAGGGCACACAGAAGAAGTGCCCATCTGCTTCTTCACCCCTCCCTCTCTAGCTTCTCTCTCTTTCTTTCTTCCCTTCCTACAGCCAGCCATGGCTCAATTAAAGCAAGTTGGCACCAGACGCTAAGGATGGTTCCATAGCCTTTGCCTCAGGTGCTAAGAAGAGCTCGGTTGCTGAGCATCAGAGTAACATCCCAGATAAACAGAACATCACTCCATAGTGGGCTTGCAGGGTGGATTCCAATTGGGGCACATGCAAAAATGTGTCTTTGCCTCCCCTCCTCTCACTGAATAAAAAAGAAAAATCCTAGGAACAAAAAGAATAGAAATTTATCTACAGACTTCATTCATAGCTGAAGTGGGAATACCACTTGCCTGTAGGATAATGAACATTGAAGATGCTATAATGGAAAGTCCCGAAGGTTGAATGTTGGTGGAAAACCCTGTGGGTGACGTCCCTGTGGCATGTCCTCCCGGGGAGGATGGGAACAAATGTGCCACCTGTGCACAGAGCTGGAGTTTGTGGGTGACGGCTAAGAGCCAACTGAGGATCGTGGGAAGGAATGCATGGATAAAGGCTGAGAAATGCTGGCAATATTGATTTTTTTAAAAAGGAAAGGGTATAAAGGTCATATTATAGAAGTTTATGAAGTTACTTGAGATGTTCATTAATTTTGTAAAACACGTGAGTGAGTGACACTGGGACCTGACACCTTTAATAGCAGAGATTGAAAGAGGAACTTCTTTCCCTGGAGAAATTAACCTCTCATTGGCTCTCTACCAAGAAAAGAATAGCCAAGTAGCAAAGGAAATAAAGCAGAAGCTAACCTTTATCTTCTTCCTGGAAAACCCCCTATTTCTCCAAGATCCTCTCGCTCTGGCCCTTGGCAGCCTCCCTCACAGCTGTCTTCCTCCTCTTCTCACTGTTGAACGCACTGACTGTATCATCCAAGGACTCGTCCTCCTGTAACGGGACTGCTGCTGGTGCTGCAGGCCCTTCATTCTCTCCCTTTACTGGGTGCTTAGTTTATGCCTGTCACAGAGCAGTTCTCGTTTCCTGTCCCCCTACCTGCGGTTCTGTGGACCAGCTCACTTTACTACTGAGGTTTGCAGCATGACTTCAGAAGTGTTGAGATTCAAAGTCAAGTTGACTTTAATAATTACGGACATAGCTCTAGTCCTACTTGTACTGACTAGTTAAGATTCTTTAGGGATTGTGTAATATTTGTTTTTACTGAATTTTATGGAGGGAAAATGATACGTTTTAGTGATATTTATAGGTGCTGGAATTTATATATGAGTTGAGTTCTATTGCTCACTAAGTCAAATTTTGGAACCTTTAATATATCATCCCTATATGATATATTGTTGCTATTAAAATATTACACATAATTTCTCTCTTGAACTTCAGTTTTAATAGATCCACCTGCCTCCTTGCATGTTGACTTTGCTGGTCTGATTTCAGTTCAAGTGCGTTAAGCTAAAATTTCCCCTCCCCCAAACCACCTCTAAGACCACCAACCTTCCGAAGTAAGTTCAAAGTCATTTTTTATATGTTCCTGAGCAGTCTCCAGATGCTTGGGCTTTGGAGTTGGAATTCTTGGATTAAAATTTTAGTTCTATGATTTAGTACATGATCTGCAATAGCCACTTTGAGCCTCACTTTCCTGGAGTGAAAAATATGGTCTACCTCTGAAACTGTGAGGATAAATGGGACCACTCTTATAAATAAAGCACTGCATTGTCAAGCACAGAGTGAACTCGATATTTGCTGTTATCATCATCATCATCATCATCATCATCATCATTATTAATTCAACCTCATTCTTGTGCTCATTTTATTCATCAGATGAGTTTGCCTCTGACTTCCCAAAGGAAATTGAGGACATTAGGTATAAAGTTCCTCAACTTCCCCTACCACATCAAATATGGTTGTATAATATTTTCCACCCATCTTTTCCTCGCTCCCTTACTTATAGACAAAGGTGCTCCCTCTTCTATGCCTTCTCCCTTCCTCTCAGTTGTGGCTTCTCTGCCATTCTCTTACTCCCTCAAATCAACTTCCCTTGGGAATGTGGAGTAGTGCTGAAGTGAAGAATTGCACTTTAGAGTTGTCAGTCTTGGATCTTCTTCCTGGCTCTCTGCCTAGCATCCTCCTCTGTAGAATGGAGATGATGACAGCACCTAGGTCACAGGGTTTGGGAGAGAATGAGAAGAGATAATAACCAAAAACCATGGGGCTCAGTACCTGGCACAGAGTAAGACCTGAATAAATGCTAGCTGTTTAATTGTTCTTGCTGCCTGTTCACTTTGCCAGAGCAGTGCCTTTCTTTGCCAGCCTCGTGCCACTGTGCATTACACAGTGTAGGTGCTTAATAAACATCTGTTCTAGTGGTGGTGGTGAATGATGAACTATTAGCCATGATAAGTTGTCTCTGGCTGGGGCTCAAGATTCCTGATTTCTCGAAGAGCTGCCTGATACTGTCACCACAAGTTCCAGAGAGCAACTTCTGTGTAGCAGGGGGATGATTCAAGCAGAATAATTTTTATTTCTATGAAGATTTCCCCCTAAACCTAATGTAGTTTCCCAGTGAACAGGACTGGACCAGGTAGAGGAACACTTTTTCTCTGGCCACAAGCAGGTTCAAAGTTGAGAACGCAAGGGCAGCAGCGGTCTTCTTGTCGCTTTCCCCACAGACACTTCAACCCAGTTGGGAAGAAAAGCAACTCTATAGAAAACACAGTAAAAAGGGGGGGTAGGTGTCGCCCAGAAATCTTTATCCAGGAGGCCCAGGGAAGGAGGTGGTGCGTCGGACGGATATGCCCTCCTAACTGAATGATGCCACTAGGAATTCTTGTGAGTTAAATCTTGGCCACTATTCCCAAAGCATTCAATCCATAGAGAAGTAGTGGAAATCTCAGTATTTTTCAAGACCCCTAAGGAAGGAGAGTGGGTGGCTGTGATATGGGGCAAAAGGTAGATGGCAAGAGGCAAGAGATGGAAGTGCACTTGCAGGGGTCCCCAAACTTTTTACACAGGGGGGCAGTTCACTGTCCCTCAGACCATTGGGGGGCCGCCACATACAGTACTCCTCTCACTGACCACCAGTGAAAGAGGTGCCCCTTTCCGGAAGTGCGGCGGGAGCTGTATAAATGGTTTCAGGTGGCCACATGCGGCCCGCGGGCCGTAGTTTGGGGATGCCTGGTAGAGATTAGAATGCACCTGCAGTTTTGAGGAAGATTGGGACATTGAAGAAGATAGCGTCCTTAGTTTAAGCGTAGATTCCTTTGAACATCTTTATGCTTAATTCTCCGTACAGTGCTACACAAAACCCAAAGCAGATGCATATGTAATAACATTCATCACAAATGTGCCCTTTGTTTATTGTTTCCCTGAGCATGTACTTTGTGCCAAGTTTCATACAGGTTCCAGGGATAAATGAATAAAATATAGCCCCACTCTCAAGTTGTCCATGGTATTCAGCAAGACAGACATTCTAACCTTATCTCAGGGAAGCTGATACAACTCACAAATATGTCAACCATGTAACAGAGGATGACCATTCCTGTGCCTGGAGTAACAGCTTGGGGATGCATATTTTGGAATTCTTTTGATCACAAAGTTGGTCATTTGGCTTTATTACAGAGTTTCCCTAGGTGTAGCATCTTAGCTAAGTCTATGACTGCTGTGTGGCAAGAATGGTAGAATCAGGTAACTTCAGGATTCTTTTTAAAACAGGTCTTAATTTTTACTCTTAGCTATCCAAACTCCACTTGGCTGTCTGTTTGGCTATTTAAAGAATTCTAATGTTATCCTCAACCAGAATTCCTTTTAGGTTCTGTTATCAGTCCCAACTGCACAAAATCTCCAGTGGAAATTAACCAAGGAGTCCTAAACATAAAACCTTGATAAATAATTCACTAATAATCTTGGTGGACATAGGAAGGATCATATCAATGGCTTTGGTCCCCTGGACTTCCACACCATGTAAATTACATTAAAACAAACTTAGATGAAGGTGTTTATCTAAAATTTACTTTGTCATTTTTCCATTATATGTTCACATTGCTTTGTAAGAATTGCTATCTTATGACATCATATGATTAGATTGAGACTTGACTCGGTCACCTGACCTTTTTCCATTGAAAGAAAGAAAGAAAAAAAGAGTTTCTTGGGTGTAACTGAGCTTTTTAAGGTGGACTTGGTCACCTCTTTCTGTTTAGAAGCCAAAGATTGATTCTGTAAATCTACTATTTCCACATCAAAGACTATCCATGGCTTCACGCTTCCTTTTCTCTTTGTCCCAAGCATGGCATTTAATGAAAATGGGTTACATGTAGACTCTGAAATCACAAAGAAATGTGTGATGCTCAGCAACAGTTCTGTCATAACACACTTAGGCTATCGCTCTGATATGGAAAACCTTCTCCAGGAAGCCCTTCTGGCATGCAACCTTCTGAACTTGTCAAGTGAAAGTAGTCAGAGAAGTGGTTGCCCACTGATAAGGCAGGTCTCAGTGATTTCTCTTTCCTTCCTTCTCTCTTCCTGCAGACTACATGAGGCGAGCCGGGTTGACCTCTGTGTTCCTTCCAACTTCGAGAGTCAGCGGTTGTAAGTGATAGAATACATCTCAGTGGATGTTGAAACTGGGGAGCAAGGGCTTGCTTCTGTAACATTCTGTGTGGTTAAAGATTCTCAGACCACGACACTGACATTCACAGACCAATATGGCCAAAAGGAATCTTTTTTTTAAAATAGAACTATATTTCTTTTCTTTTAGGTGTTCATCATCTTGTCATTGTCACTTTCAAAGTTCATATCATGGGGGTAGTTTGTCTCAACTTTGCTGCTCTGAGGAAGGTCCTGGTGGTGATCATTCTAAGAGGGAATGCGTGTTGTTTCTTCAAAATGTTCGTGCAATGAATTTTACAGATAGGTGACATATTCTCTTAAGAAAAAAGAAAAAAGAAAGGGGACGCCTGTTTTGTCTATCCTTCTAGGAAAACAAGACAGAACATTCAAAATTGAAATTGTCCCAGGAAAATTTTAAATGTTAGAGGATTCATTCAGTTTTCAGATAAACTACATTAACAGCTGATACAGAGAACCATGTAATCATGTGGTCAAAGCTTTCTGTCATGCTCTATCCACCATCTCAAGTGTCCAACTACGATATATGGACCATGAAGTATGTAACTTAACAGAGGCTGTTTGGACAAATTGGAGGGAGCAGTGGCAGGAAGGAGAGTATGAATCCAAGTTTCCCCAGAATGTGACCTCAGGGTGACTCATTTAACCTTTCGAACCTTAGTTTATTCTTTAAAATGAGGAAACAAAATGCCACCTTACATACCAGGGCTCAAATAGTGCACGCAAAGTGACGGACATGGCAAGGCACTCAAAGTAGGACCCTGAAGTTACTTCTTTTTCCACATCATCCTTCTTCGAAAAGCCCAGAATGCATGCTCTTCATGGCTTCTCATGGAACTAGAGTCAAAACAACTTGACATCTACTAATTTTCATCACTGAAGAAATTGTACTTATTTGCATCTCTTAGATTTTCCTCTGAGCCGCTTTTTAGATCTGAGTGTCTTGTGAGGCGTGAATGGCAGCTTATCTTGCTTAGAGTGTGGAATAAACCCTTAGCCAGTCTCTGGTGTTAAAGAGCTTGACTTATCTCAGTGTGGTGGCAGAGCGCCCTGGCTGGGTTTACATCTTTGTCTTTGCACTCTGTATGGTTGCTTAGCACAGCTGTCAAACACCTCTCGTGATTCTAAGAGCATGCTGATGGACAATCCATTCTGCTCCTAGGATATCCGAGGTCAGTGCGCATTTTCATTTTTAGCAGTTACTACTTAAGAAGCACATGCCAAAACTTTTTTGTTAGATTTAAAGGACTATGAAAATGTTATTTAAGGTACAGATAATGGAATCTTCTGTAACACATAAAGCTTGTCTCACTTAATGAACAAATGTGTTTCTAAAAGGAGGTTAACTCCATTTAAAATGTAACTTGGGAACTCATTATTCCAAGGAACTCTTGGTGAAACAATTTCTAAAGCTAACAACAACAATAATAATAATGCTATTTTGCTACTTTGTAATCTGCTAGATAACATCAATTTATATACTTTTTCTAAGTGTAGGCTATCTACCCCACCTTTTTCTTTTTCTTTCCTTCCTTCCTTCCTTCCTTCCTTCCTTCCTTCCTTCCTTCCTTCCTTCCTTCCTTCCTTCCTTCCTTCCTCCCTACATCTTTCCCTCCCTCATTCTCTCCTTCCTTTTTTCCTTCTTTCCTTCTTCCCTTCTTCCTTTCTTTCCTTTTTCCTCTTTCTTTCTTTCTTTCTTTCTTTCTTTCTTTCTTTCTTTCTTTCTTTCTTTCTTTCTTTCTTTCTCTCTTTCTTTCTCTTTCTTCCTTTCTTCCCTTCTTCCTCTTTCTCTCTTTCTCTCTCTTTCTTCTTCCTTTCTTTCTTTCTCCCTTCCCTCCTTCCTTCCTTCCTTCCTTCCTTCCTTCCTTCCTTTTGTTTTTTTGAGAAAAGGAAGATAGGATAATAATTAATCTCCTTGTTATCTTCTAGAGTTGGAGCTAGCATATGAGGTACTAGTTCTTAGAATGAAGGAAACCCTGCTCCCAGGACATCTCCCAAGGGCTTTATATGACCAAGATAAAGGTTCAAAATTGTTTTTACATTTTTAGCCCTATTTATCTGGATTTGTTTTTTGTATAACGAGTGAAGTAGGCAATCCATCTTTCCAATAAATGATCCCCACACCAGGTATCAAGTCATCTAGTTTTTTCCCACTCATCTTTAATGCCTGCTATTATTATATATCAATTTTTTCATATTTGTAAGTCTTTTCCCAGGTTTTTTCTGATTGATCTATTTCTACAACAGTGTAATACTGTCTTGATAATCACTTTTTTTACTTTATTTTTAATTTTTAATTTATTGTGTTAGCATGGTTTCAAGTGTTCCACAGAATATAACACCCTCAACCCCTCACACCATGCCCCGCCTGCCCCATGAAAAGTCTCTTTCCATTCCCATATCCCCCCTTTAGTCCCTCCTCCTCCTTCTTTGAGCCCCCCTTCCCCCTGGGACTTACTGCCCTGTTATCTGTATCTATGTGTTATGTATATATAATTTCACTAATCCCTTCACCTTCTCTGATCCCATCCCCCTTCCCTCTGACAGATGTCCTTCTGTTCTTTGTGGCCCTACCTATGTTTCTGTTTTGCTCCTCAGTTCATTGTGTTCATTAGATTCTACATATAAGTAAGGTCATATGTTATTTGTCTTTCTCTGCCTGGCTTATTCACTTAGCATAATAATCTCCAGGTCCATCTATGCTGTCGCAAAAAGTAAGATTTCCTTCTTTTTCACAGACGATAATTACTTATTTTTTTTGGATTTTAATATTGAGCAAGGAAAGTTTCCCATCTAATGTCCAAGGGTATCTCAACTATTCTTAACCTTTGCTCCTCAAATTTTAGGATCATCTTTTTAAGTTCTATTAAAAGTCCTGTTAAGAATGTAATTAGAATTTATTGATTCTATATATTGATTTGGAGATTATTGACATCTTTATGTATTGTCTTCTTATTCATGGACTTGGAGAGTTGCTCCATTTATATATATATCTATCCTTTCCTGTCTTTCAATAAAATATTTTGCTCCTGGGTTGCATCATTTATTATAAAGTTGTGGGAGCCAACACAATACTTTAAAACAGTGTTTGCTTCCCAACCCAAACTATGCCTTTTGTCCAGAAGATGATCTCGTGTTGAGGATCCCAGGAATAAATAGGGCAAGTAGCAGAAGAAAGAGACTGCAAGCCTAGGTTAGAGTCCCCAGAGTCAACTCACACAGGTGTTGGCAAGAATGTGAAACAGTAAGAATGCCTGCTGGGGGAATAAACTTGGGAAAATAATTTAGGAAAACAGTTTGGCAATAAGGTTGTTCATAACACTCTATATATGGGGGGGGGGGGGGGAAAGGGACCAATTCAAGTGTCTGTCAATGGTGTAATGAACAAATAAATTTTTATATATTTATAAAACCAGTAATTTTGCAATAGTGAAAATCAATATACTATAGCTACATTCATCAACATGTGTGCATCAGAAAACATTCTGTTGATGCAAAGAAGCAAGAAAACATACAGCATGACTTCATTTTTATATAAAAATAAACAAAACTATATCTCTTTAGGGATGTGCTCAGAGGTAATAAAATCATAAAAATGTAACAGATTGATCAGCAGAAAATAGTCTAGCACAGGGGTCGGGAACCTATGGCTCGCAAGCCAGATGTGGCTCTTTAAATGGCTGCATCTGGCTTGCAGACAAATCTTTAATTAAAAAAATAATAACGTTAAAAAATAAAACATTCTCATGTATTACAATCCATTCATTTCCTACTGCTCATGTCCATAGTTGCAGGTGGCTGGAGCCCATCACAGCTGTCCTCCAGGACAACCAAGTTTTTATTGGATAATGCATAACGTACATGGGTCGTTGTATGGCTCTCATGGAATTACATTTTAAAATATGTGGCATTCATAGCTCTCTCAGCCAAAAAGGTTCCCGACCCCTGGATAGCAGCTTCCTCTGTTGCAGAGAAGGAGATGAACCAGAAAGGGTTACAGTGAAGGTATTAAAGGCATTAATCTCTTTTTTTAAAAACTGAGTGGCAGGTACATGATTGTGTTTTTTTTATTATTGTCTTCAAAAGTTTTTGTAAACTTTATGTAAACATTTTGTGTATATGGCACATTGTGTAATAACATTTTAAAGCATGATAAACTAATTCTTTGCAGATTTTTAGATGAATAGTGTACAGTGGTATATAAACCAATCTAGATCTATAGTGGATCACAAACTAATATGCATGCATAGTTTAATCATGAATATTTATTTTAAATGACATTTATGTCTTTATGATATTATTATAAGTAATCAAAGGATGAAAATATTTAATTGTTTGCTTTCATTTATCCCCCCAATGACTGTTTATTAACTACCATGGGCCAAGAAAAGCTCTAGGCACTTAGGACATATCAGTGGACACAACTGAGACCTTACCATCGGGGAACACAAATTCCAGCTAAGGAGTGAGGGGATGGCAGAGAGAGAGAGACAGAAAGCAGGGAGCATACTATGTGAATAAATTCTGTCTTAAGCTGGGAGGTAATGAGGAAATGCAAGAGCAGGGTAGGTAGGGGCAGGGTTGCCTTACAGACTGCCATTTTGAATAGTGTCGTCAGGACAGGTTTTACTGAGCAGGTTAATTCTGAACAAAGACTTGCAGAGGTTGAGAATGACCATGTGAATTATCAGGGGGAGATTGTTTCAGATGAAGAGAACAGTTGAAGCCAAGGCCCACGGTGGGATGTTGAAGGAGTAGTAAGGAGGTCATGGGCTAGAGTGCAGTTATCAAGTACCAGTGTCTTTTTCTCTGAGTGAGGAAAGGAGTGATGATCTCATGTCAGGTCAGAATCTGGCTGCCATGTGGAGCATAGACTGTTAGGAGGTGAGGCACAAGCAGTCGCCCGTGAGTAGCCTGTTTCCTCAATCGAGGCAAGAGGCGACATGGCGCAGACTATTAGTTTCCCTTTATTTCTGAGACCAGTGTTATTGCACAGAGAATAAGTGTTATTTGACCACTCTGCTATCTTTCTTTTTCTGACCCACATTTTAAGTAAACAAATATATTGTGTTCTCAATCTTAGACTATATGGGCACTCGTATTTCAGATCTAAAAATCCAATGTCTTTACATTTCAATAAAACTGTTTCTCTTTACTACTTTAAAGTCTTTTTACAAGGTTATAGGATATCCATGCAATGGAATTGGGCAATTGCTATTATTAATGGTTGTGGCAACATGAAAAACCCTTAAGATAGAATGCTCAGTGAGCAAAAATGCAAGAGGCAAAATTGTGTATTTGTATAATGTGATGGCCCTGGCCAGTTGGCTCAGTGGTAGAGCATCGGCCCAGAGGGTTGATGTCCCCAGTTCAATTCCCGGTGAAGGCACACAGAAGAAGTGGCCATCTGCTTCTCGACCCCTCCCACTCCTCCTCCTCCCTCTCTTCCTCTTCCTCTCCCACAGCCATGGCTCTATTGGTTCAAGCACATCAGTCCCTGGCACTGAAGATGGCTCCAAGGAGCCTCTGCCTCAGGAGCCAGAAATAGCTCGGTTGCGAGCATGGCCCCAGATGAGCAGAACATTGGTCTTAGATGAACAAAGTATCTTCCCCAGACAGGGGTGCTGGGTGGATCCCAGCTGTGGAGCATGCAGGAGTCTGTCTTTTTATCTCCCCTACTCTCACTTGGAAAAGAAGGGAAAAAAATGTATAATATGATTTAAAAAAAAAAAAAAGATCTATCATCTCCAAATTGGTCCAGCCTGCACTTACTCTTAGACCTCGTTTCCCACAACTCTCTGCTTTCCTTGATTTTTTGTAACCATCCTGACCTTGCGAATTCTTAAGCCCCCAAGCATGTTGTCACTTCAGAGCCTTCCCACAGGTTGTTCCCTCCGCCTGCTCTTCTTCATGAGCCCCCACGGCCTCCCCAGCCCCACCGAGAGGCCTCCTCTGCCTGGATAGTGAAACAGCAAGCCCTCCCCGTGGCACTTTCTGTCCTCTTGCTTTGGTTTGTTCTTTCCATTGTGCTCATCATCACACAACAGGCACCTTGTTTTATTTGTGTATTTTATTGTCTTTCCAACTGAAAAGTAAACCCCACAAGATCAGGGTTTGGTCTATTTTCATCAAGTAGATACACACAAGAAATCTTGTTGAATGAAATACTCTGACAAAGACCTCAGTTGTTTTTATTGCTAACCTAATTATTGATGATAATTCACATTCTAGGCCTTACTGGACAGTGAAGAGATTATGTGGAAGGCCATTGAAAGAGACTAGCTCAAGGAATATTTAAATCAAGCTATTGGAGAAGTAGATTTGAGTTGAGGAGATGGCCTCTGTGTGTTGATGTGTGGGAACCACTTGGTAGACAGATAAGCCTCAGATCAGCAGCAACCTAAAGGCTGAGGGGTCACTAGAAGCAAGGAAGCATTTTTTCCCTGCTCAAAATATGGACTACAAAACATGGAGCAGATGAGAACTGCCAAGAAAACGTCTAATCTTAGAAGGAGGTGCTAGGGTAGATGGTATCAGAGAACAGCGGACCTCCCCGACCCAGCCTGAGACAAAGCCCCTCCCTGCCAGTGGTTTCCTAGGTCTGATTACCAGGGGCAAGATCTGGACTGAAGACTGAGAGGACAGCCCAGGGAATAATCAGTGCAGACTCTCTGTTTTTTTCTTTTTTTTTCTTTTTTTTAAAATTAATTTTAATGGAGTGACATTAATAAATTAGGGTACGTATGTTCAGAGAAAACATCTCCAGATTATTTTCACATTTGATTATGTTGCATACTCCTCACCCAAAGTCCAATTGTCTTCTGTCACCTTCTATCTGGTTTTCTTTGTGCCCTTACCCTCCCCCCACCCCCTCCTCTCCTTCCTCCCCCTCCCCCCTCCCAGTTACCATCACACTCTTGTCCATGTCTTTGAGTCTCATTTTTATGTCCCATCTATGTATGGATTCATATAGTTCTTAGTTTTTTCTGGTTTACTTATTTCACTCAGTATAATGTTATCAAGGTCCATCCATGTTATTGTAAATGATCCGATGTCATCATTTCTTATGGCTGAGTAGTATTCCATAGTATATATTTATATGTACCAAAGCTTTTAGACACTTTTCCAAAGAGGACATACAGATGGCCAATAGGCATATGAAAAAATGCTCAACATCACTAATCATTAGAGAAATGCAAATTAAAACTACAATGAGATATCATCTCACACCAGTCAGAATGGCGCTCATCAATAAAACAACACAGAATAAGTGCTGGTGAGGATGTGGAGAAAAGGGAACCCTCCTGCACTGCTAGTGGGAATGCAGACTGGTGCAGCCACTGTGGAAGACTCTCTGTTCTTATATATTGAATTTGCAAGTTCCAATGCATGTAGCTTGCAGAGCTCTGGCTTTAGGAATTTTTGGCTGAACTTATAGTCATCTGTAATAACTTCACTGACCTCTTGTCATCAGGAGAACTTCATTGGTTCCATTTACCTGGGTCTGTACATTACTCACAGGGAACAGCAGAATTCATAAGGGTGTTGTCCAGGGTGTCTCACCTTGTCTGGCCCACAGATAACTTTGAGAGGCCAATGAAATTCAGTCCTGGATCTTTCAAATTTGTATAGTTATTGAAACTGGCCTTAAAATTTGGCCCTAAACTTCATAAAGCAGAGACTCTAGAACCTTTGGCAGTGGAATTGGAAAGAGGTAGCATCCAAAATAATGAGATCATTGCAAAGTAATAGATGGTGTCCAGAAAGAGCAAGCTAGGGGAAAGAATGTGGAGATATTTGGACCTTTTAGAGTTGGATGAGAGTCATCAGGGACAGCTACTACAAAAAGTCAGGAGGGTGAGATTCAGCAGCTAAATTATAACCTCCCCAAGGCCTAGAACAAGAAAGAAGCTGATTCCTCCTTCCTCTACGCATGAAATCCAAATTTCCTTCCTCATCCACCCCAGAGACATATGGGGCTAAAGGACCTTGCAGTTCAAGAAGTCATAGGCATTGAGATGTGGTTTTAAACATTTTCCTATCCTGTCTTTCAGTCAAGCTCAAATACAAACATTTATGATTTGGAAACTGGTCCAAATATGTGATCCCATGGTTACTCTGGCACTGAGTACAAGGCAGCCAATGGTACCTCAGCTGCATGCCTCACCCCTGAGAACGTAAAGAACAAGAACTCTGTGAGGTGGGATGCCCATCTCTCCTCCTGACCTCTGAAACCAGTGCACCTGGCTTATAAGTACCACCACTTACTCTGCTGTCCTGTGGCAGTTACATGCACATGCCTGCCATTCAGAGATCTGGAGTGTGCGTTGACATCTGTGTGTGTAAAGATAAACGGGGGCTTGTTTTGGTGCAGGATGTGATGTGGGCCGGCGTGCTGTCAGAAAACTCACGTTAAGACATCCCACCCACAAGATGAGATCCGGCCCCGGATTCACTCACTAGTGAACCTGTTCAGGGTATAATTTATTTTCAGTCGATAGGTGTCTATTTAATGTAGGAGCAGAAGCTTCAACCAAAATGAAACAATAAAGCAAAAATCAAAACCACTAAACAAATGGACAATTTTGAAGAGAGATTTTTTCCTCAAAATTCTGTTCTTTCTATGGTAATTCAAAGAATTGCTGTGAAATTTTGTGTTTTAAGAGAGGAAGAATCAATAAATAACTATTAATCTCGGGACCTAGGAGAAAAAGAGTGACAATACTGTAGCTAACCTATTGGGGTAAGTGCAGGGGAATTAAACTAGAAACTAAGAGCATTCCCAGGTACCCAATATCTAGACACAGCCCTCTGAACACAGTGCCAAGGCACCTGAATAATCACACAGGGAGACACTTCCAGTCTTGCTGCCTCAGTGGCAACCCCTCCCCCCACCCTGGGTTGTCCACGGGACCATCCTGACCAGATCAGGTTGCTACCATCACTAATTGGGGTTGGGAAGTGAGATGAACTTAATTTGTCTTTCTTAAACCAGACACACAGTCAATGCCACCATTATTTTTGAGACAAAAACATTTGTTACTTTTCATTTGCCTAATAATGCTACGTGCCAAGATTTACTGGAGCCACTTAATGATTAATGGAACTAAGTAAATCAGAAAAAACTAAGAGCTATGTGATTTCACATATAGGTTGGAAATAAAACTGAGATTCATGGACACAGATAAAAGTGAAGTGGTTACCAGCAGGAGAGGGGAGGGGGAAGGGAGTCAAGAGAGACAGATATAGGTGACAGTGACAGGGAAATGATCTGACTCGGGTGGTAGGCACGCAATGCAATCAACAATTCAAATGCTATAGAGATGTTCACCTGAAACCTTTTACTCTTATTGATCAATGTCATCCCATTAAATTTAATTTCTAAATTTAGGGAAAAAAAGATTTCACAGGGATTTAGTCATCTCAATAATTCATTGCATCGGTGAAGAACTTACAAATTGTCTTCCTGTTGACTATGGACTGTCTGGGGAAGAGCTGAGCTGGGACTTAGCCTTTCAGCCTCGCTGCACCTGCCCCAGTCTAAGGGAACACTGTTTCAAAACTCTGACTGTTTTCTCTTTTTCATAAGAGTCAGACTGCCTGGGTTCAAATCCTGGTCTTGTCACTCTGTAGTTTCACGACCTCGGGAAGCTACTGAACCATATACGTGATAGGGATAATAATAGCATTATTATAGGGAACACATTAGGTGATATATATAAGGAACTTAGCACAATGCCTGTTTGTAGGAAAGCACCTAAAATTTTTAGTTGGTTTTATAATGAAGCACTCTCCTTGTTTTTCAAAAGCCATTTTATCCAGATCAAATCTGTGCAAAGAAGGCTATTGACCATGAAGTTTATACGTTTGATTGCTAAAAATGCATGAGTTTTAAAATTTTATATAAGTTTATATCTATTAACTTGGAGATTTTGGATATTTGGTTTTTCTTCAAAAATGTTTATGTGAGGACGGAAGCCCCATTACTAGAATTAATACATACCGCCATTGATGCTCATTGTGTTGATTCTTACTATTTATTACATACATGTATGAAACTGAATGGCCTAAAAGCAGATTGTAGGCATTCCTGCCAAAAGGAAGTGAAATGAAAGGAAGAGAAACAGAGCCTTTGTAAGGGAAAAATTGTCCTATCTCTCAGCCAGTGTCAGAATGTGGAAATGTTTACAAAATGCTCATTAAAAGAAAAAGGGATTGCGAGATAGAAACAAAATCTGGTGCACAAGTTTACACTAGAGAGATAAGAAAGGCTAGGCCCCTACAGGGGATTTTGTTATCCAATTACTGCAACCTGACTTTTGGGGGAAGAGGAAGAGTGGTAGGGGGAGGGAGGGAGAGGAAGAGTTTCCAAACTTGTCTCCAGTGACACGAGACTTACACTCCACAAGATAAAACTGCCACTTAGAGCCCAGGAGAGCTAAACCTTCCTGGGTTGGCCTGGGACTGGAGCAGAGACATGGGTCCTCTGGCCCTGCAGCTGTGCGCTCTCTTCTGCCTGGTGGCTCACTATGTCTCTGGCAGCCCCATCATGAGCCTGGAGCAGTCGCCTCTGGAAGAAGATATGCCCCTCTTCGATGATGTCTTCTCAGAACAAGATGGTGTTGACTTTGACACACTGCTGCAGAGCATGAAGGATGAGTTTCTCAAGACGTTGAACCTGTCTGACATCCCAATGCAGGATTCAGCCAAGGTCGACCCACCAGAGTACATGCTGGAACTCTACAACAAATTTGCCACAGACCGCTCTTCCATGCCATCTGCCAATATCATCAGGAGTTTCAAAAATGAAGGTAAGTTTACATTTTATCGATAAATTTTGGCTTGGATGTTTTTTTAAGAAGTACTAAGTAACTTTATAATGCATGGCAATAATAGAGATAATAAGGGTGAATACATCTATATAAGCATGTGTGCACATAGGGACACAAAACAACGCACATTATGGCCTCTTGAGAAAGGTACTCAAGAATATCTTTGAATTCAAAATCATGAAGTGTTCACCATTTTGACATTATAATTGAGTCTTTAAACTTTTTTTATAATTTTAACAAGTAAAGAAAAAAACTACTAATGGCCTACTACTATAGCTTTGTTTGTCATTTTTCAGATAGGCCTTAGTTTTCACTTGGCTTTTGATCAATTACAAAACTTGTCTACTTCTACTTAGAATGAAAATAGACAAAAACCAGAAAGTTGTGATTCGTGTTTCGCTTAAATTTGGGATGAGTTTCCCTTTTGTGACCTTATTTAAAAGATGTTTAAACAGCACAGAAACTTATATTTTAGAGTCTTCCTAAAGCTTTGTTGCATTTGATGTGACATGTGTATCCTTGAAGCACTGTTTATAGTTTCCAGGAAGTGTGAATGAACCAGTTAATGATCCAACTTCTATCTGTGTCTTTATGAAGAGTGATGCCCAAGCTTTAAATATCAGTGAGAAAGTGTGTTTTCTCCTCCCAGATCTTTACTCAGTAATTAAATCTAATTACCTAGCAAGTTAATTCTTTGTTTATTATGGTGTTAGTAGACTAAACAAAATAAAAATTTAACATCTATGATAAAACTGTGGGTCCAAAGAAACTAATTCTTTAATATTCACCAATTATGCTTTTATAGTCATTGACAGGCATGATGTTGGCCAGACCTTCTTTAACAGGAGAAGAGGGGTGTCGAAGAAATAGTTCAGGATTTAGAATTTGAGAGCAGGTTGACTTCATAGTTGTGGATATGAGTTTATAGAAATTCTCTGAATCTCAATTTCATCATCTGTAAATTGAGGGTGATATAATTATATAATATATTGTAGTTGAGCAATTCAAAAGTGGTTCTGAGTAAGAAACACTCTATTTGCTATGAAGTGCTGAACAAACATTAGTTATTCCCTAAATTCTAGGCATTGCAGAAAATGTTGAGTAGGTATTGCTCAGTCCTGGAGATACCATTTGTCTTAAAAATTTAGTTGACAGGCCACAATTTGTGATATTTAGTAAACATATTGGATATGTTATTTAGTAACATTTAGTAGCAGAATGGAAATGGCAAACTGAAATTACAGATTCCTTTGCAGATAGGTCTGGATTGAAAATTATCAGTTTCCTTCCTGGGGGACCCTTTCTCCCAAATGTTTCTGAGTGCTACGCCCGAGGTGCCAGGCTCAGGGTGTGAGTGGAAAAATGCTCACATCCTCCAGGGGAATTGGAGTTTTTCAGTTCTCACTTCTCCTAGAGAGGATTTGGATGACCCGGGCAGGAAGTGAAGTTTGTAGAACTTCTCGTTACTGGAGATGAGCAAGGACAGGAGCGTCTTTCTGTGGACCACTCGGACTCCTGCACCTTTACCCGTCTGCAGGGGGAACTACACAGCTCCCTGGACTTGAATCCTGCACTGGGCTCACCCTGTTGGCTGCTATTGTCCCTCTTGCTGCTCTTTGGGTCTGCTCGGTGCAGTTTCCTAGGAGACAAAGACTGACAAAGCAAAACAAAGCTAATCCCCTAATCCCCCCAAACCTAACTAACCAGGGGGAAACAATTGCCACCTCCAAGGTAGATAAAGCCTGACCTCTATTCCTGTCACTGCTCTGACCTAACCTTGTCATCTGAGGGAAGTCAGATCTCTGCACTGAGGTTCAATTTCTTCTGGTGTGAAATGAACAGAGTAGCCATAACTGCAATGTAGAGACGTTGGACTACATAACTAAACCAGTGTTTGATGAGCACCTGGCACATGAAATTTGGTCAGAACTTTTCCACCTGCTACTTACTATATTGTAAATGCACAGCGAACCTATTTTTAAATAACTTTACTGAAGTATAATTGACATACAATAAACTGCACATATTTATAGTGTATAATTTTATAGGTTTTGTCATATGTAAACAGCCACTGAAACCTTAGCGGCAGTCAAGATAATGAACATTTTCATCACCACCAAAAGTTTACCAGGCTTCTTTCTATGTAATCCTTTCCTTTCACTATAGTGAGCTTTTATTCTGCATTTTTCTCATGGGTCAAGCAACCAGTCTACTCCCTATTTTTAGTCTTCACATGTTCCCTGTCCAAGAGGAGTCATCTCCTCTGTTTTTATAAGGAGGGAAGGGGGCAACCCCAAGCTACTTGATATCATAAGGACATATTTTATACTTATAAATCTGGAAGGTCTGAAGCTTGAATCATCAATTAATCACTGTGTTTAAAATAATGCCTTTAAGAACTTGTGGCAGAATGAAGGCATAGAAAGGAACTAAGCTGTGGCATCTACCAGCATAATGACAATCTAGTTGAGAAAAATTATTCACTAAAAAAAACCCAAGTAAAATATGAGGATGTACATGGCAAAGGTCAAGAAGAGAGAGTAAGTACTCAAGTGGTTCAGAGGAGAGTGAATGTCCAGATAGGAGGTGAGGAAGGAAGGGTCCCACAGGGAGGGGTCACAGCTAGACAGGTGCAGGTGATAGGATAGGCTCCCCAAGGGCTAGGAGAACCTGTCCAAAGACGCAATGTGCAGTAAAGCAAAGGGGTGTTTTGAAAAGTGTGGAGGATATCAGTCAACTTTAAACAAGAGGGTTTACAACTTATTTCATCTTTCAACAAAGATCAATGGAACAACTGCACTGTTTTATGCACTGGAGAGGGTGAGTGAGCGTACTGCCTGGATCAAGAGGTTAAGACCCATTATAGCTAGTTTTGAGAGCTATTCTAGCAAGTGTAAATTCATTCCATTGACCAATATTTCCCACTGGCAGTGTATGAGATGATCTCAGGCCATATCTAGTGGAAGCTTTACTCATATAAAATCATTTTACACATTCATTATTGTGAATTAGAAAAAAACCCCACATACCACTTCAAACCTCTCATTTTATAAATGCTATTGCTTAGAATAAGTCTAAAGGAGGTGGGAAGTATAAACATAATCAGATCAAGTTAAATAAAAACATTAAATTCATGAATTAAGTAGACAGTTGGGAAAAGGCTGCCAAAGATGACAGGGAACCCCTCAATTGGTGGTCCTTAGCCTCTTTGGCGTCATGGAATCCTTTGATTGATAACAGATGCCCTCAGAGATTCCTTTGTTACTTGTACTACCCAGGGCAAGTGGACAGGAGCTTCGGACTCTTATGAAATTCTTAGTAAGTCAACATGGTAATTATGGGAGAGTCTAAGACTAAAGGAAATTTTAAAAATTATTTCATAAATATTCTTGAGTGATTGTATGTGCCAAACTCCATGCAAGGTGCTAAGGGTATAAGAATAAAGCAACTACTCTATTCCCAAGGTTCATTTCCCCGGTTACTCCGTATCAAGAACTGCATACCCAAACCAACTGTTGTTACCCCTTCGGTTTGGGGCTATCTTGTTAACCTTGTCAAACTTTGGAGTCTAGAATAGGGATCAGCAAACTTTTTTCTGTATAGGACCAGACAGATAGTGCCTATTCTAGATTTTTATCAGCCATATTTTTCTCTTGTGACCATTTAACGATGCCATTGTAGTTCAACAGTCATTACAGATGATACAAAAATGATGGATGAGGCCGTGTTCTAATAATGCATTATTTCCAGAAAGTGGTGGTCCATGGGCTGTAGTTTACCAAAGCCTGGTATACATGGACGTCTCCAGGAAGACCAGTACCCAGCCAACTATGTGGGAACCTCCACTCATTACAAATGCTAATATAACAAACCATGAGGCCCTCTTCCCCAAAACCTAGAAAAGAACAACCACCACATGTCTTATTTGCTAGCACTTCACTGGTTAGAAAAATTGGGGACTTGCCCATACAACCTCCAAGTTCCTCCCAGTTCTATAGTTCTGTGGTTGACAAGCAAGGCTGGGTGAGTTTTCTACCATTCATTAGGCTATCATTTCCACTGTAGTCTTGGCAGCTTAACTCAATTTAGCATTCTACCATTGGTCTTTCAGTATTTTCTGTGTCAAAGTATGCTAACACATGTTTGTTTTCATTTATATCCCCTCACTCTCTCTGTATCAAACTTCCTTCACTGACAGGCCCTCTTATGACAGAAATAAGTGTCAGTTTTTCTCTGTGACATACTGCAAATCTCATTGTTTTCTCTTTTTTTTTTAGATCTGTTTTCCCAACCAGCCAGCTTTAATGGGCTCAGAAAATACCCTCTTCTCTTCAATGTGTCCATCCCTCACCACGAAGAGGTCATCATGGCTGAACTCAGGTTGTACACACTTGTACAGAGAGACCGCATGATGTATGATGGAGTGGACCGGAAAATTACCATTTTTGAAGTACTTGAGAGCAGAGACGACAATGAGGGGGAAAGAAACATGCTGGTCTTGGTGTCAGGGGAGATTTATGGAACTAACAGTGAGTGGGAGACTTTTGATGTTACCAGTGCCATCAGACGTTGGCAAAAGTCAGGCTCATCCACTCACCAGCTGGAAGTCCACATTGAGAGCAGACATGATGAAACCGAGGACGCTAGCAGGGGACAACTGGAAATAGACACCAGTGACCGGAATAAACATGTCCCTTTGCTTGTCGTGTTTTCTGATGACCAAAGCAATGAGAAAGAGCGAAAAGAGGAACTGAGTGAAATGATCACCCATGAGCAACTTTTGGAGCTGGACAACCTGGACCTCGATGGTTATTCCAATGGACCTGGAGAAGAGGCTTTGCTGCAGATGAGGTCAAACATAATCTATGACTCCACCGCCCGCATCAGAAGGAATGCCAAAGGAAACTACTGCAAGAGGACCCCTCTCTACATCGACTTCAAGGAGATCGGCTGGGACTCTTGGATCATCGCCCCACCTGGGTATGAAGCCTATGAATGCCGTGGGGTTTGCAACTACCCCCTGGCCGAGCATCTCACCCCCACAAAACATGCGATCATCCAGGCCTTGGTCCACCTCAAGAATTCCCAGAAGGCTTCCAAAGCCTGCTGTGTGCCCACCAAGCTAGATCCCATCTCCATCCTCTATCTAGACAAAGGTGTCGTCACCTACAAGTTTAAGTATGAAGGCATGGCCGTCTCTGAGTGTGGCTGTAGATAGAAGAAGAGTTGTCTCATTTATTTAATAACTGTATATGTGTATATTTTGTGTTCTTATTTAATAAGATTATTTAAAAAGGGTGTACAGATCAAAGAGGCTGACTGCCTTAGGGAAATAGACAGGTTGGTTGGTTATAGGAAAGGCTTATTTTGTTATACAGTCTCATTTCTTCCAATCTGTTTTTCTCTGGCTTGCCATTTCCTGTCTATGCCACCTCTGACAGCAAGTGGCAAGCCCATACTACTTGTCTCCTATGTCAATTTGAAGACAACAACACCGGAGCTGAAATATAGTGTCAAAAGATAGATATTTGTGTATGTGTATGTGTGCATGGGGAGACTTATAGAACTCTCTTGGTTCTATAGAGCTAGAATAGACTCACACATGTGCACAACTCAGTCAAATGTGCATATAGGAAAAGCCAATGATATGTTCTCAGTCACCTCTTCTCTGAGTAAGATTTCTGTCAAGATAATTTGCACCAGGAATTTAACCATCTTAGGAAATACTACATTTCCTAAATACTGTTGGGAATGTCGATGAAACTTTCATTCGTTGTCTCTGCCATTGGTCAGAGAGGCAGGGCCTGGGAAAGGATGTTGTATGTTTAAAGAGAGGGGTTATTTGATGCAGAAATTTAACGGGTTCAGGAGGTAGTGGCATTCAGGTACAACAGGAAGAGTAAACCCCCCGGGACACCAGCGTGCTGGCAGTGCCTGGTCCAGAAAGGAAAACAGTGGGCTTCAGGGGGACACCGGTTTCTGAGATAAGAAAACAGAGCCAATGTTGGCCTTCATAGCTGCTGAGGGTAGAGGAGGTGGGAGGGGGCACCTAGGGGGGAGGGGACAAGGATCTGGATGTTATCCTAGGATGTATCTGTAAAACTATAAGCAGTTCTGGTTGGAGAACTCAATCTTTTGGACAAAATAAAATTATCAAAGAACAAGAGGAGAAAAATCAGAAGGGATCTGTCTGTTGGACTCTTCACTTCTTAATATTCTTGATGTTTTTCCTCAATTCTTAATATTTCTCCCCTTTCTCTGCACCTCTGCTTTGCTTTGTCCACCTTTTCTCTTCTCTCTTTCTTCTCTGCCCTGAGCCTCATGACCCTCTCCCACTCCCGCGTCCCTGTCTCCTCTCGCCTCCGTTGCCCCTGCTGTGATTGGAGGGACACCTGAAAGCTTTTCTTCCAGGATGAATGGAGTTAGTGCTGCTCTAATTTCTAGTTTCCTCCCTGACATTGAATTTGATTTGCTTTTAACAATATTCTTTATGAAATGTTTTGTTCTTGAGGAATACTTAAATATAAGAAAAAGAAAATGAGAATCCAACTGGGTCCATCTAAGTAAATCAATTAATAAATAAACACATGAGCTAATGGCTTGAAAGCTAAGCCTGAATTTTGAAACCAGGTTTGCCCCATGGTAGAAACCCAATAGCCTTTTCTTTCTGCAGTCTTCCCATTTTGGAACTGGCTAGCACTGAGGAGGGCCTGGAAAGGGTTCTGGACAGGAATGGTCCACTGGGTCTGCTCACAGCTGGCCAGTTGAAAGGATGCTGAGACTCTGACTATGGTCCCAGCCTCTCTCCACCCACCATGAGGAATCATGGGCTTTGTGCAGGAAGAGCAGAGTAGTTCTCAAACTGTTCTGACACCTTCAGGCAGACGACACAGATGGTCCCTGCTAGAATCAGGAATGCAACTTCTAGTACTTTGTTCTCCACTCGCCCCTTTCAGTGCTTTCTTAAGAAGTCTGGCACATTTATTTACCCTGAACCATCAGCTTCTCTTTCTCAAAACTCTTGGGGTTATAAACTCATATCACACTAGAAAATAGAGGCAAGCGAAGCTACTTTGAAAAACATTTTGCTCAATTTGGACCTCAGATCTGTATACCCGGATGCATGGAATCTGAGAGCAAACAGAGGGCAGATTCTGGAAATTTGTTGCCCCCAAAATGTGGTATTTTGACCATCAGTGAGTATACAGTGAGTGACCATCTGAGATGGTCATGCAACTCAGAACTATTCATTCAAGAAATAGCTGCCATATACAATGGTGTGTGTGTGTGTGTGTGTGTGTGTGTGTGTGTAACTGGCTTTGGACAGCCACACATGGAGCCCTCATTGGGATGTAGTGCATCCTTTACACCATGGTACACATTGTATACTCATATACTCTACGGTACTTCTCATCCTTTCTAAAGGACTCTGTAATAGACATACAGGAAAACCTCAATTGAACAAGATAGTTCTAGTTAGATAAAAATCAAGCAAAATTTTATGTCTACAATATATAACACAGCAGTGTGCTGGTAAATGCTTCACAGCTGACAGTCTTGGGGTAAATGACCCCTAATTTGTGAATTTCAATGGTGTAAATATTCCCATCACGGCCTATTTCAAGATACCAAAGTGATGTCAACCAGCTTGCAAAGTCCCTGAACTTAGCAGTCGCTGTCAGAAGCCATGCTCACAGGCTCTGGCACACCACGGCTGTTAGCACCCTCTCAGGCCCTCCGCTGACTCCAGGTCCCTGGAGAAGCTTGCTGTGAGCGCTTATAATCACTCTTCTGTTAAAGAGATGTGAACCTTTAGGCTGTCTGCTGTTAGGCTGCACATCTCAGATGCTTCTGCTTTTCCTACCGTCCAGATGCAAACATGCATTTTCCTCATTTTCTTCTTCTTTATGGAAAAATGGTGCGGAAAGCCACATGTTGGTTATTCAGATGTTAGTGGCACTTTTTTATTTCTTTCTTCTCATCAGAGAATGAAAGAACATCAAGCATAAACAGGAGTCTTCCCAGCTCCCTTCAAGCCTCTTGCAGTGCACCTGCATGTCTCCTGCATCACTGCATTAACATGAAGCCTTCATATTGTCAGAACATTAGGAAAGTAGAGCTCACTAATGTCTTCTCCGATCATAGACCTTGGCTACATCCTATGTCAATCGTTTTTTACAGGCTTATGGCTAAATTATCATCATTGAAGCTGATAAACCCAAATGACTCTCCAGGAGAATTGTAACAGAGGCACTTAGGTTGGCTAACAACCTAAATATTCATGTGAAAGTTTCTAGGTGTCCTGCTATTTATTGATGGATATATTTATTTTTGTAATATAGTGTAGAATACCAAATATTTTATTTTTATGTTTGTAATTCCCTCTTGGATAAAATGGTCTTCTGGCTTTTCAGGTAGTGTCTTCCCCAGAGTCTAGCTCCTTTCCAACATTTGGGCCGTATTTTTATTCTTTTTACATCAGAATTTCCTGTTATTTTAGGAAACGTTGCCATGATCTTGCTATCTCTTGTATATTTGTGTCTTGTAGGCATGCTGTGAGCCCCTTGGTATATTTACTGATGTGTAAATTATACAGTTTTAACAGAATGGTATAGTTTTAACTGCAGTGTAGGCATTCCAGAAAATATTTACCCAATAAATTGTCATATTATTCCATGACATGACATTGTCATTTTTCCATCAGAAGCAAATGTTGTCAGGTTGTGAGGGACTCACAGTATTTAACTGGCTCAGTATTTACTTGCTCAGTTTTTAATTGGTGCTTTCCATTCCCAAACTAGGCCCTTCCCCGCTGATTGTATCCATTGCTTTCTCTGGCTCACCAGTTCAAAGACCAAGTTGGAGAAATCCTTTTGTAATTGGACCAATTACTCTATAAATGTAAAAACTATTCATTTAGTGATTCCTAAAGGGCCTAATTCTTTCCCTGTGTATAACTTTTGGTCTGGGAAATTACCGGTCAATACTTTCCCCAGAATTGTTAATAATTATTTTGGTATTCTTTAGAATCTCTATTCTTTAAGTAAAAGATTATTTTCATAGAAAGAAATTTTACATATTACTTCTTACCAGACCCATCAACAGCCCATAAAGCCCAGCAGTGTTGTGACATAACAAGGTACAGTTTGTAACACAGAAGGCACGTTACCTATTTAAGAATTGTGGCTCTTTTCAAAGAGTCTCCATGGGCGACTTGGTGCTTTGCCATCTGGTGAAAAGGAACACTACAGGACTCTGTGCGTTTTCTTGGCCCCAACAAGCACATTTGATTTCACACATTAAATGGAAGGCAAGTAGTTAATGCTGTACAGTAGTCACTTAAAAAATACATCCATAAGTTTATGACTTCATCGGGAAATGTCTGTTGTGGTCAGCATGCTTCTGTCACACGGGAGCACTTGTTCTATGAGTGGCGTGATCGCAGGGAGGACTAATTTCCACAAATATGGGAAATTAGCTAATGCCATGGTCACACCGAGTTGGCTGAAGCACACTAATTTTCTTGTGGAAGACCTGTTTGTCGTCTATGTCCACATGTATGTAGAAATTACTAGGCTAAAAAGAAGATAGGAAGAAATATTTCACACTGTGTTCATAAATGTGTACATTCAGAGCTATCTTGTTAAAATAAAATGGAAAAATTATTTTGATAATTATTTGGAACTTATTTATTTCCTGGAGATAAACTTTATTTTGCCCTCCCTTCCTACCCCCCACCCCCCACTGTTTGCATTTCACAGTATATCCAGACGGAATAACACTTACTGCTGTGGTAGTAGAATAGGACATAAAGAAGCAGTAAGTCGGTTTTAGCTTCTAAGTGGTCTCTCCAGAGAGTGAGATTCTGCTGTTATTTGAGTCTTCCCCTTCACACAACTTTCTGTAAAGCCCGTGGGTGCCAGAGACATACATAGCAAATGAAATAGCCTCCCCTTTGTCAATCACCGAGAATTTCTTCTCTGAGTTTAGAAGGAGGCAGGCTAAAGGACAACTTTGGAGGGAAAATTTCAGGCTAAATTTCACTGAAATGTGATTATTGAATCTCATAGAATCTCAGGTTTAGAAGGCACTTTGCAAAGTTATCTGGCAAGCTCTGCTCCCTCCAGCAGCCCAGCAAAAACACTTTTCATCTTTTCTGCAATAAGAGAAGGGAAGACACAGCCTTCCTAAGGGTACCTATTACATTTTCAGAGAACTTCGCCTCAATTGCATTCAGTTTAACAAATAGTTTAGCTCTTTGTGCACACATGTCACTATAGGAGAGACAAAGTTAAGTAGAAAGTTGTCAGGGAGTTCTCCCTTATATGGAATGAAAGTCTCTCCTGGTGCTCCTCATAAGTCCCCAGTTCATCCATATCTGGTTCACCATGACAGCCCCAGGGTTTGCAATAGCTCTCCTGTCCTTCGGATGTACTGATCCCCAATTCCTGAGATAGTGTGTGTTTGAACACAGAGCCAGATGCACTGAGCAACCTTGGCCAGATGGAAATGCATGGAAAGCCTGCACTGACAGTAGACCTGCCCCCTGAGTGTGGAATAGGCCTGGTGGACAGAGACCCTGCTGCCTGTTTTGGAAAGAAATTCATTCTTATGGCAGAATGTGGAAATTGAAGGACATGGAGTCCAGGTGGACTAAAATTCTTTCCATGAGACAATCATCTTGCTCCTCTTTTGGGGGGAAATCCTCTGAAGTCCTGGCCTGACAGGTTATATCTGGCAAGTGCGTCAGCAGGGAGCGCAGCCCGTGTCCCTCGCTATCAGGACAACTGATAAGGACGAGACAAGCATTCTGGTCATGAAGGAAAGGGAACTGAGAACCCAAGTTAAGGCTTAGGCCAGGACAGGACTAAACAAGCTCGAAAATCCATTCTTAGTCTTAATGTTGAATTCTTTAGCAACTCATTCATTCCCTTCTGTAAATAATTCCATTTATGGATGTCTCTCTCAGCAGGATGCGCGGGTAAGTTCTTCCCAGGCAGTCTAACCAGAGCTGAGTCGCACAGAACCAGCTACCTTTGTTCTAGTAGTTTCATGTCTACTGATACAGCCTAGGATTGCACTGGGCAGACATGAATTATTTTGTGAAGGAGGGAGGAAAATTATTTTCAAAGCTCAGATTATAACATTTAATAATATGCCACAGTTTCTAATAGGGCTCCTCATGTGAATTGATCTTTGTGGTGTGGCAGGAAAATAATGCCATGAGACCGGTCACATGTGACTCCGGTCACATGGATGAGAGCACACTTTTACGCAGAAGTGACTATTTGTAAAGAAGGGGCCTATTTGGAGAAGGTGAGAGCTTGTTAACTTGGATGGTTATAAATGGATTATGTGATTATCTTCAACTCACTCTCCCAAACTGTCAGTTTACAAGAACCAGTTCCTGCCCTTTCTTAACCTTCCTTAGACTGTTAGCACAGATCCACAGCGCTCATCTTGTCCTGAAAAGAGACTCCAGAAACACATGGACACCCTGGTCCATTTTTACTCTTAAATCTGATTCTAAGAATCTTATCAAAAATTTAGGCCACTTGGGTCAAATTGACATTCTTTGATGGAAGGCGTGAAGCACCATTGTTAAATCAGGGTTTGGCAAAAAATTTTCACTCAGAGAACACAGGGCCAACATTTTTGCACAATATGAGAATGGTGTTGGAAAACCCAGCTTCTGCCTAAAATGCATAACATGACCTGACCAATTACAAGGATATAGCAGATAAACGCATCTGAAGAACATTCTGCAAAGTAACCAGACTGCACTCTTTAAAAGTGTCAGGAAAGGCAAAGAAAGATTGAGGAACTGTTGTAAATTTCAAAAGACTAAAGAGACAGGACAACTAAATGCAACATGTGACCCTGGCTTGGATCCTAGATCCCCTCAAAAATGGGCAAAAAAAAGACATTATCTTTTTGTTAAGTTCACCGCTGCTCAGCTGGTAATGTCCAACTCTATCAATTGTACACTCTCAGGTGACCTTCATTTTTAAAAATCTTCTGCATGGAAATTGTTCTTTCTTGGAAGCCGTGAGAAGTTGTGTGAGAAGAGTAACAGGGCTTTTGCCTAATGCAAAGTCTGAGCAGCAAGCAGGCAACATTAAAAGAAAGACCTCTGTACAGTAGGCCAACTCAATGGAAGAAACAGACAAAAAAGAGAGAGGGGAAACTTCACCAGTGTGGCAAACCCGATGTCAATATATGAACTGCAGCAAAAAGTCCTCCTGAAATAACCAAGCTCAGCACCACGTTCCCTAAAAATAAGCGTGCTTTACAAGCAACAAACCATCTGTTTCAAGTGTTTAGAAAACGGCTTTCCAATCACTGGTAATTTAAACTTCCTTATACCCCAGTTCAATGTTTGATAAGGAAAGAGTGCTAACAGGATGAGAACTGAGTTACTATATTAAGAAGCCCAGCCAGAACAAAAACCAGCATCCTAAAGTTATTTTGTTTATGCTCCAAACCCTTCTGTTTTAATTAACATAATATTTACATGAGACCAGTTCTTTTGCTGCAACTCTTACATATTTTCTTCTTTGTTGTTGTTTTTTTGCTTTTTTTTTTTAAGTTCCTACAAAACACAATTGTGGCTATGCGTGAATGAGATGCGCACAGTGAAATCACACCACAGTACCCTCGCTCCCAAAGGGCCACGACCACCGGCTGTGGAATCAGGAATCAGGTTGCCAGGTGAAATATAGGATGTCCAGTTAAATCTCAATCTAAGAACAAAAATGACTGGTTAGTTTAGTATAAGTATGTCTCAAATATTGCATGGGATATAGTTATGCTAAAAACAAGTTTGTTGTTTATCTGAAATTCAAATTTAATTGGGTGCCCTGTGTTTTTATTTGCTAAATCTGGAATCCTTAGGCATCTATGGCTCAGAAGGTGACATGAATAGAAAAAGCCAGAGAAAAATGAAATATTTATGTCCTCCATTCCCAAAAGAGCTATTCAGAAGACCATAAGGCCAACAGGACTCACCGTTTAAGAACATTGATATGTGAAGTTGAAATCCACTTGACCGCAGTACCTGCTGATATTAAAACAGTGGCAATACCTAACACACCATTCTCCCCATTTCCCTGGACCTCTTACCTTCAAAAACTATTTTTCATGTTGACTTTGCCTAGTTTAGATTTTGTTATATTCATAAAAAGTGAAATTACTGGAGAAAACAGATATGCATATTTAGAATATATCATTCGAGAGATACTAGCAAGTTACTCTCCAAAATGTTTACCAAGCGATGCTGCATCAGCTGGTACAAGAGGGCTGATTCTATAAAGTTTCCAATGCTCAATATTACTGCTTTCCCTAGTGAAAGCTCACATGGTTATAATGTGTCTCCTAAAAAAGGTATGTTGAAGTCCTAACCCTTAACACCTCAGAGTGTGACTTTACTTGGAAATAAGGTCTTCAAAGAGGTCATCAGGTTAAAATGAGGTCACTAGGGTGGGCTCTAACTCAGTATGACTGATGTCCTTATGAAAAGAGCAAATTTGGATACAGACTGGCATGAGCAGAGACAGAACACCATGTGAAAATGAAGAAAGAGGTCAGAGAGCTGCCTCTCCAAACCAAGGCACTACAGAGATTGTCAGCAAACCACCAGACATCAGGGGAGAGACTGGGACCAGATCCTTCTTCCCAGGCTTCAGAAGGAACCAACCCTGTTGACACCCGGATCTCAGACTTCTAGTTCCCAGATCTGTGAGACAGTACCTTTCTGTTGCTCAAGCCATGCACTGTGTGGTACTTGTTACAGCAGCCCAGGAAACGAATGCAGACGCTAAGCACAATAAATTTAAATGTATTTCTTTAATGACCGGTGAGTTTGTCTATATTTTTATATATTTCTTGACTAATTCTCTTTATTTCATCAAAAGACTTTCCCTGTCTTTAACTTATTACTTATGTTCTTCAAAGGATTTTTTGGAATTCTGCATTGTGTACAATTAATGCTTTGTTATGTGCTTTCAATAGTTTTCCTCATTCTTCTTTTAACTTTTCAAAAAAGTCATATTTTTATTTAGTCAAATCTGTCAGTCTTTTTTTACTTTGTGGCTTCTTGGTTTTGTGCATCGTGCTTAGAAATGGTGTCTCGGCCCTGGCCAGTTGGCTCAGTGGTAGAGCGTCGGCCTGGCGTGCAGGGGGTCCCGGGTTTGATTCCCGGCCAGGGCACACAGGAGAAGCGCCCATCTGCTTCTCTGCCCCTCCCCCTCTCTTTCCTCTCTGTCTGTCTCTTCCCCTCCCGCAGCAAGGCTCCATTGGAGCAGAGATGGCCCGGGCGCTGGGGATGGCTCCTTGGCCTCTGCCCCAGGAGCTAGAGTGGCTCTGGTCGCAATAGAGCGACGCCCCAGAGGGGCAGAGCATTGCCCCCTGGTGGGCAGAGCGTCGCCCCTGGTGGGCGTGCTGGGTGGATCCCGGTCGGGTGCATGCGGGAGTCTGACTATCTCTCCTCGTTTTCAGCTTCGGAAAAAATACAAAAAAAAAAAAAAAAAAGAAATGGTGTCTCCATCTCAAAATTATTAAAATACTTTGCCGGCACTATTCAGCCTATCTTAATAGAAGGAATAGAAAAGTTTTTCCTGATTAGGGCCATCATAAGGCAAATCACACTGGGCCTGACAAAAAATTTTAAACTTCACTTTTTTGGGTAAGTTCTCCAAAAACTTCCAATTTTACCACCGCTTCTCAACCTGCAATTGCTATGACCTGAGTGCCAGTTGCTTACTCCTTCTGCAATGCCCAGAGAACCAAGGGGTCAGCCACCAGGTTCTCTGGCACTAACGGTCCTTCACGTCTTATGCAGTCTTGTTGGATGGTGCTCCTGTTGTCTGTCACCGTGTAGCACACCATCCCTGAAAGCTGCTTGCAACAACAATAATACAGTGGTTTCTGGGGCTTCGTCGATCTTGAAGCCTTTCTCACTCACACATGAGGCACAGGGTAACTGGACATTATTTTTATTTAAATGTATTTCTTATTTTAATGGGTTGAACTGGACTTTTCATATAGTAGCAGAAGGTTGACAAAGTGTGTTTCCCAAGAGCAACAGTGAGGAGGAAGGCGTATTATCTTTTACTATCTAGCCTTGAAAGACATGCAGCCATATTCTGTTTGGTAAGAGTGAGTCACTAAAACCAGCTTATAATCAACAGGATGGGAATTAGACCCCAATTTCTGAAAGAGGGGTCTGCTGATGAATTTTCGGGCATCTTTTAGAACTCCCATAGATAGTAATCAAGAATTCTCTAAGCCGACTCTCTCTTCTGTGCACAGCCCATACCTGGTCCATGAGAAACACAGGTATTCCATGCCCCGCCTAACACTGAGAGAGCAAGCCCATCTCTGCTCAACAGTGGCTTCTCTTCTTTGCTCCTCCACCAGATTCAGTCACCAGCTCATTTCTCAAACTTGGATTTCTTGAATGGGGATTAGACTTGAGTCCTTGATGCCCCTCTTTGCATGTATCAAGAAGCACATATCAAGTTCTCTGAGGGGCAAACTTTGAAGCAACTCTTACTAAACTTAAACTGAAGAGCAAGCCTTCTTCCTTCTCCTCTTAATTCCAGCGATAAGGGCCTGTCCAAGTAAATGAAGATACAGTCAAAATGAATTACAAGTAACCAAAATCAAGTTTTGAAGAATATTTGTAGGCATGGAAAATATTTCCTTAATAGGAAAAAAAATTTTTTTCTTAAATTAAGTCAAATCATGGTAGGTTTTTAAAACTCAAGATAGCTAATCTATCAAGAGACTTTCTGTTGGTATAGTTCGTATAATCTCCTTCCTATTCTTTTTGTTTATTAGATTTTAAATCTCTATTATGAATTCTCACTCTGTGGGCAAAGGAATAAAAAAAATTAAGTATCTTAACCAAAAACATATAACCAGTCAGTGGAAGAATTAATCACAAGACTTAGGTAGCACAACTTCTTGTATCAGGGTTAAACCTCATGCATCCAGAATGCTTTTAGTGAAGTTAGATTCTAAGATTTGCTGCAGTGCTTGTTTTAATGATCAGAAAAAATAATCCAGATCTTACTAGACTATATTTTGTTATTTTCTAAGCATTCATGAATATGTTTTAACAAAAGCCAATTTTTAACAAAGGGATATGACTGAAGGATATCATTTAGTACATCAGGATCTACTAACGCGGTTGAACGCCATTGACTGGAGGAGCTGCAAAGTGAGAAGCGAAGTGCTTTTGAGACAACCCAGGACATGGTGTTGAAAAGCTACGTGTGGAGTTGAGTAAAGGTTGAAGGCAGTGTGGATTCACAAGGCAAGTACAGTAACCAAGTCCCATGATCCATCACCTTTAGGTTTGTTGTTTTTTCACTATGACAACTGCTTATCTTTGTTAGATGCTTTTGGATCCACAGCTGACACCAGAGGAAGTGACTTTTCTTTACTGGCTTGACAAACAAGAACTGAATATAAAAATTCAGCAACACAACAAGAGATTTCCGCATGAAGGATGTTAGGGATTTTATTTTAACTGCTTTTTTTATAATCACACAAGTGACGTCAAAGAGACATTTTGTCAACACATATACTAAAATTGGAACAAAACAGAGATAATTAGCTTAGCCCCTGCACAGGGATGACACCCAAATTCATGAAGTAGTCCATATTTCTGTAACAACAAGAAGAGATACCACATGGAGAATACTTAGTACTCTGAGCTCTGAAATCACTAATAAAATGCATTTAATCAATCACCTAAAGATAATTTGAGCCCATTAGAGCTAAAACTAGTTCTATTACTTGCACAACATTTAAAATCAATAATAGAAAGATCAAACTATTGGCCTCTAGCTCTTGTACTCAGACAAATCGGACCAACCTGAAGTCTCAGTGCCAGATTGCAGACTGTGGCATGCCACGCTGAGCCTGTGTGGTCATCTCATCCACTGGGACAGCCCTAGTTCTGTCTTCTTCTTAGACTATCAGAGGGTCCCACTGTTCTTTTCGATAGTCTAGACGAGGCCAGAGAAGTAACATTAAAAGGCGAGGTGGTCCTCTGACTGTGGACCAACAGAGGGCTTAGGCTCTGGTTGTTGGCTGCAGCAGCTGTGCGTTTCCAGACAATTGTGGCCATGGTAGAGTTTAGGCCCACGTGTATCAGATGTTTCAATGTTTAAAATAAACTAGTTGTCTGGAATTTAAAAAATTTTTAATCTTTTCATCTAATTCCAGAAAGTGTCTATATTCTGGAAAGTACAAATATGCCTACCTGTGAACCGCTTTGCCCTCTTAAAAACTACTAAAGATCCCAAGAGCTTATGTTTATATGGGTCATATCTGTTTATACTTACCATATTATAAACTTAAACTGAAAAATAATAAAATATATATTAATTCATTTAAAAGTTAAACTCATTGTGCATTAATATAAATAACACATTTTTGTGAATAATAAATATGTTTCCCAAAACAAAATTTACATCATGAGAAAATTGGAATTACTTTACAATTCTGCAAATTTCTCCGTGTCTGACTTAATAGAAGGCAGCTGGACTCTTCCTGTCTGCTTCTGCATTCAACCCACTGCCGTGTGTTGTTTTGGTTGAAGTAGATGAAGAAAATGTGACTTTCAAATTTGTAGTTGAAAGGGAAGGCTTTATTATTTTTTTTGAAGAGAGAGAGAAGCATCAACTCATTGTTTCACTTAGTTATGCACCCATTGACTGCTTCTCATATGTGTTCTGACCAAGGCTTGAATCAGCAACCTCTGGGCCAAGCAGTGACTCTGGGATCAAACCCATGACCTCGGCACTCCAGGACGATGCTCTATTTACTGCATTACTGGCCAGGTCAGGGGAGACATATTTTCATAGCTTGTTCAGATAATTGTAGATATTTTCTAATGCTACACTAAAACTCAAAGAGTGATTATTTTTTAAATGTTAGGATGCAAGGAGAAATTTTAAATCAGATCAATGAATTCTTTGTGATTGATTACATTAAAATCTATACATATTTATCTTCTTGTACTTTTAAAGAATTTTTTTACCCAGGAATAATTCTATAACATCATGCATTTGTTATTTGAAAAATATCTGTTCACATATCTTTAAAATGTTGACACATTTTATTATACAGTATCATAACCTACTACATAGCCACTGGAAAACCCCACTGTACACACTGTGAGAGAGTGGGAGTTAGAAAAGCAAATAATGTCTTAGTATTATTAGGAAAACAGCTGTGACTTCTATGGACCCTCTAGTGTAGCAAAAAAAAAAAGCCCTTCCCTAGAAATGTATGGATCTGAATTCTACCTCAGACCATGCTACTAAGTAGCTCAGTGACCTTAAGAAGGTTTCCTCACCTTTCTGTGCTGCAGTTTCTCAACTGTAAAATGGAAGTTTAGAACTCAAGTCAGAGTTTATTAGTGGGAAAACCACTGGCATTCAAGGCAGAAAATTTTGTTGTTATGAGGGACTGTCTGTCATACTCTAGGATACTTAACATCCCTGACTCTTCCATTGAATATGATGAGTGCCACACTCCGCCCTCAGTCACCGTAGACAGTTTCAGATCAATCACACCTAGAACCCCAAGAGAACCCTTTGGATGGTGATAAGGCCTCTAGTCTAGGCCTATTGGCTTAAATAAACTTTAAGTTTTCTTTCACTTTTGAAACCAATTCTATTAAGATCATTTAACATATTTAAATTTTATTTTGATATACATGTGTACACACCTATTTAGGTGTTGTAGACATAAATATATTATATTTAACTTGGACAAATGGTTGTGACTACTTCTTCAGTCTAGTGACATGGCAGGTAACAAAATGAGAAGAGCTCGAGTAGGGGCAGGAAGGGGAAAATGGAAACAGAAATTTTACATCCTTTTAGCCATGTTATTTACAAACTCAGGGTTATTGAAATTGCTCACAGTGAACAGCGCTGTGCACACTCACCTGCGCAGCTGACCAGAGGTATGGGAAGGAAGGGCGATGTTTTCCCTAGTCTCCCAAGCTTACAGACAGCCATGCGATCATCCCTCAGCCAGCTCCGCTTTCTTCCTGCTCCTGCGGGGCCAATGTGGCAGAGTGGCTAAAAGCACCTACCTTATAGGCTCTTGTGAGGATTAAAAATGTTAATGCACACAAAGTGCCTGGAATAATGAGTGCCAACGGGCAAGGAAGTAATAAATGTCCGTTTGATACTGAGGGAAGGCAGGAAGCCTTGCTCCCTTCCACTGATATTTTGTTCAACTTTCCCTGTTAATTTCTTCATTCTTTTCCCCTAAGGCTGAACATAAAGCTGACTTTATTATACTTTTATGTGTACACGTGGGATGCCGGTTATAACAGGAGAAAGTGCATTCTTGTAACCTTGCATGGCTTCAGCACAGAGCTCTCAGGAATCCCTTCTGATGTCCGTCCTAAGTGAAGGCAAAGGAAAGCCCAGTGGAGCTGGCACGCCTCTGATTTTTGGGAGGCTTGGAACGCACATTTTTAAATGAGGCTGATCTGAAACTGTCTTTGTTAGCAATGAACTTCTCACAGATACAGGCCAAAATTGCAATGAGCACTGAGAAGACGACTCCATATTTTAAAGAGATGACTCTGGACCGGACTTACTCATAGAAGCAACTGAAAAGGTTTGGAGTTGACTCCTAGGAGTGTTTCCTTTTCTAAATTTGGCAGTTCGCGCAAAGGCTATATCTATCTTCTTCCTTCTCCTCCTCCAGAAAGAAAAAGAATGATTTCGATTTGTGCATTCTGTTCTTTGCAGAACCTCCCCCTAGGCTCCAGAGAAGTCTCACTTTCCCATCACCAAAGAAAAGAAATTTGTGGCAGACAAGAAAGCAAAGTTACTTGCTTCTAAGGTTAATTGTGTACCTATTTGCAACTTGGCTTCTATCTGATTAATGAAGTTTTGAGAGAAGAATTCTGAAAGATGTGTATATATATATATATATTTTTTTTTTCTTTTTTTGTATTTTTCTGAAGCTGGAAACGGGGAGAGACAGTCAGACAGACTCCTGCATGCGCCCGACCGGGATCAACCCGGCACGCCCACCAGGGGCGACACTCTGCCCACCAGGGGGCGATGCTCTGCCCCTCCGGGGCGTCGCTCTGCCGGGACCAGAGCCACTCTAGCGCCTGGGGCAGAGGCCAAGGAGCCATCCCCAGCGCCCGGGCCATCTTTGCTCCAATGAAGCCTTGGCTGCGGGAGGGGAAGAGAGAGACAAGAGAGGAAGGAGGGGGGGTGGAGAAGCAAATGGGCGCTTCTCCTATGTGCCCTGGCCGGGAATTGAACCCGGGTCCCCCGCACGCCAGGCCGACGCTCTACCGCTGAGCCAACCGGCCAGGGCTATATTTTTTTATTGATTGATTTTTCTTTCTTAGAGAGAGAGAGAGAAAGGGAGAGAGAAATATCGATCTGTTGTCCCACTTATTTGTGTATTCATTGGTTGACTAATGTATGTGCCCTAACCCAACTCCAACCAATGAGCTACCCACCCAAGGCCCAGATGTGCATATTTCATCAGCCTTTTAGAGAGAAAGGGAAGGTGACCTCATGGTAAAGCTTCTGTGTGTTTATATATCTCCAAACAGACATTCTAGTGAAGCTTCTGGGTCTGTGTTTCTTATTTCTATGTTCAAGCGGCCTGGAAACTTAGCCACTCCTTCCTGAAGCTTCTACCAATGACTAATTTAAGTACTTGATGAGGAATTGGAAAGATAATTTTAAGGTCTCTTTCAACTCTGTAAATGTTTAAATGTACATATCTGTAGAGCTGGCAATGGCTTCGAATTCATCCAGTTCAACCCTCTTATTTTCAACATGGAAGCTAAAGCCAGAGAGGCTAAGTGAACTTCCTAAATCAGAAATTTCTTTCATAGCAAGAATGAGTTGAGAAACATAACACTTTCAATTATTTATTCCATGGTCCTTGAAATTGAGCTCCCCTGGAGATGTGTAGCTATGTGTACAAAGTACACAAAAGTGACAGGGTACAACTTGGGACATCTTTTGAGAATTTCAAATTTACCCTAAGGTCAATACTTTTTTTCATTAAGTGTGAGGAGGGGAGTCAGAGAGACAGACTCCTGCATGTGCACTGGATCCACCCAGCAAGCTCCCTACCAGGTAGTGATGATCTGCCCATCTGGGACTGTTGCTCAGCAACCAAGTTATTTTTAGCACCTGAGGTAGAGGCTCCATGGAGTCATACTCAGCACCCAGGGCTGATGTGCTCAAACCAATCAAGTTATGACTGTGGGAGGGGAAGTAAGAGAGAGAGAAAGAGAGAAAGAAGGGGAAGAAGGAGGGGTTGAAAAGCAGATGGTCACTTCTATGACCTGGGACTTCAAACCTGGGACATCCACATGCTGGGCCAATACTTTACCACTGAGACAACCAGCTAGGGCCCTTAAGACCAATACTTAAAATGATTTTTGTATCATCTGCACTGCAGTTTATATCACATGTATCATGTTCTCCAGCTCTCAGAACAGTGTCTGACATAGTAAGTAATCAATAAATATTTGTTGGATGAATAAATAAATAAATGTTAAAAAATGAAAAAACCTATAATTACCTAAAATTGTAACTAATCATGACAGATTATTAAAATGTATCATTATCATCATCATTATGATATTATTAAGAGAATGGGAGTTATATAAAACCAGCCTGCTTTTGAATACTGTAGTTACCACTCATCCTCTTTGGGCTGTTTTTCTTCTGTGGAACAATCTTCATCAAAAGATTGCTGGGAGGACTAGGTGTGCGTCTGTTAAAATATTAATAAATAAAAACTTAGGGCCTGGCTAATGGTTAAGTATTCAATAAACAGTAATATGCTCAACAAGTAGGCTCAGTGGTAGAACCATCTATTCTGTGAAGCAAAACAGAAATCCAGTGATGTTTTTCTGCCAAGGGTGTTTTTTGTTCATTTTGAATTACTCTGTAGGCAAAGCAATGAGGCACAGAATTGTGATCCTGAGTCTGTCAATCAAATTTTAATTAAGCCAGTGGTTCCTAAACCTTCTTAGTTCATGGCCCTTAGTTTCTAAGTGGTCCATGGTGTCCTTGGTCCAAAAAGAATACCTAATGACACTGTTTACTTACTAGTTAAATCTAAATGACTTAGTAAGCATTTACGTCTTAATAAGTTAGTAGCTATTTGAAAAAACTACATATACATCAAAATAAAAGCAATATTAGTTTTTGTTTCATTTTAAACAACATAAAAGGAGCTCTCAAAGGAAAGTGATAGTGTAAGCTTTTTTCCAATTTCGTACACAATAAAGCATGAACTTTATTAAAAATATTGATAATTATAATCACAAATGGGATGTGTGCTTTGTTGGGCACTGCACGATTTATCCAAGCTGGGAACCCCCTGGGTCACTGCCACTCCCCTTTTCTACTCCATGATGATTTTTGTGTGATGCTTGCATTTTTATCACAGCAGCAACCAAACGCCCAACTTCAATAGCTTTTGATGTCACTGAAAGGAGTGCAGTTAATTGTATGCTGAAGCTGTGATTACCTTGAACTGGTAGTCTGACCTGGATCCCTTCGATGTTGAGAACTGCTGTGTTTTCCCTTGAAAATGTAGAATATTGTGGTGGCCTTGCAAGTGGGCAATAGCTCCCAGAGAAGGGTGCCTTGGCACACAGTTTGTGAACCATGAGAGTCAGCAATGACTGTGTGCCAGGAACTCAGCTTTGCATGGGACCTGATGGATGAACGCATTCCGTGCCCCATGCGTCTTACAGGATAGTGGTTGCAACCAATATTAATCAGATCATATCACCAAAGCATGCATTATTACAAACTGTGATTGGTGTAATAAAGTCAAACTGGCCTGCTGCCAGGGGCCCCTGTTCTCAGGCTGGAGAGAACACTCTATTCCCACTCGGTCCTCTGCAGGGGTTTCCTTTGGCAGCTTCCATTGTACTCAGCACCATCCTTCTTAAAACAATAACTTGAATAAAGAAGAAAACCAGTATGCCCCAAACTGAGGCATTAAAAATAGTCATAATGAAATGCATCTGGATGGGGCCAAAGATGCCCATACCTACCTCAGTACCATCTTGGTACCCCTAGTTCTCAGGGACAATATTCAGAGGGGGCTCTCCAAGAAAGACCACTTTACTTCAATAAGGTTTTTGCGACAAACCCTAGAGGTTAGGTCAGGGTGAATGTCTGGGGCTTTTAGACTGGATGCCTTTTGTTCAGATCCTGGGCAAGCTGAAGCTTACAACCTGGAAGCAGGCTGGTCTCCTGGGCCTCTGCTCTGGGCCTTCCCCCTCATCTACGGATCCTGGATTTTTAACACTCACAATGTGTAAAATATTGGAGATGTCAGGCAAGGCCCCAGGCCTCTCTTTGCCGCCAGCTGTGCCGAGTAATGAGACTCTCAGAACATTGTGGTGGAAAGTTATGACCTCAGTCTCTCATCTCCTAGTCCAGTGATTTTCAACCTTTTTCATCTCATGGCACATATAAACTAATTACTAAAACTCTACGACACACCTAAAAATATAGTCTTCGCCACCCTGACAAAATATATATAGGCATAATTTTTATTAATTTATAAAAAACCTCACATAATAATAGTTATTACCTACCCTTTTTGCTCCAAAGTGACTTATATGTATATAAGGACTTCTCAATCCAAGAATTAACCAGTCAGATGCAACCTTATTATGCTTATATGACCAATAAAATACAATGCTATTATATGACCTATATATTTATGGTTCAAGACAAGGCATTCACATTGGATGCCTATTGTTGTGTTGGCTGTTGTCATTTTTTTATTTGACAATGTAAGGGAAAAGAGGTCAGTGCCTGTGACTAAATAGTCAGGTATTGCATGTTATAAAATTCTTATGACACATGAATTGGAAATTACTGCCCTAGTCCAAGCATGCCCCACCCTTACACACACACACACACACACACACACACACACACACACACACACACCAAAAATACCCTTACCTTATGAGCTGGGGTTAATGGAGAGGCATGAACCTAGAGCTCCCACTAGTGGCAGGAGTGAACCACCACCATTTCTCGACTTTCCATTTGTTTCTTCCCTTACTCTTGTTGGATTTAACAACCAGGACCATGGTTTACACGAAGCATTCAAAAATGTCATCTTTACCTTTATGGGGACATTTCTCCAAACACTGGCAGTTCTCTATGGACCTACAGAAAACAATGATGTCTTTTCATTGTTGAATCTCAAAGCTTCAGTTGCTAGGAGGGAGGAATAAAGTTACCTCATTCTTCCCACCACTGACCTCCACCACTCCCTTGTTCCTTTTTCTGAGGACTGTTCAGAATCAAGAGATGTGAATTTTACAAACACACACACACACACACACACACACACACACACACACACACACACACACACACGATTAGGTTAATCTTGCCTTCTACTAGCTGGGGGATAGATAGGGCTGTCGGGGAGCCTGGAATGAGTGGCTTAGACAAGTTCTACATCGGAGCTAAAAAAAAATCCTCTCCTCCCCTCCTTCCCTTGATGAAGCTTCTCCCCTGTCTGCTTTCCTCACTGTCAGCTTGGTGAGACGAGGGGCACCCTGCATAGAGGAACCAAGTTCACATCCAGCCCAGGTACAAAGGTGCCCTGTCCAGCCACGAGGCCCAGCACAGGTCACTGAGGGAGTAAAATGTAGTCTGGGGCAAAATCTTTATCATAATAAAGACATGCAACTGTCTGGCATCTCCTCAAAATCTACCACCATAGAGCTGGGTGAGTGTAAGTGCGGGCATACAGGGTTCGGGCATCAAATTAAATACTGTTTTATCACAAATAACCAATAGAAATATTTTCAGTAATAATAATTTAATAAATATTCTAATTATATGACTAGTAAAAGCCAGGTTTTCTACCTGTTGCCCTTTACACGTATCCATGGGTCAGCAAAATAGACTTCTGATATTATTCATCTCCTTTAATAAGACATTATAAACAAAATGAAATAATTACCCATGTTTTCTCATTACTGATATGCAGAATTTCTGAAAGATGGAATCCCACTTTATCAGATATCAAAGTGACAGTACTACAAAGGTTACCAACTTTTATGGGCTAAACTGTGTCCCTTTCCAAAATTCATATGTTGAAGCCCTAATCCTCAGTACTTCAGAACGTGATTGTGTTTGGCGATAGGACCTTTAAGTTGGTAATTAAAGTAAAATGAGGTCATTAGGATGGGCTCTGATCCAATATGTTTGGTGTCTTTATAAGAAAAGGAAATTAGAGCCCCAGTCAGGCACACATGAGAAATGACCATTGGCTTCTCTTCCCCTCCCCCTTCTCTACCTCTTCCCCTCTAGCAGCCAGTGGCTCGAGTGGTTTGAGTATCTGCCCCAGGCACTGAGGATAGCTTGGTTGGTCTGAGCATCGGCCCTAGACAGGGGTTGGCAGGTGAATCCTGGTCAGGACATTTGCAGGGGTCTGTCTATTTTCCTTCTTTAAGTTAAAAAATAAAAAAGGAGATTAGGACACAGATGAACACAGAGGAAAGACCACCTGAAGACAGAGAAAGTGGTGTAAGGCTGGTGGTTGTGGCCTTGCAGATTCACATTGACTATGGGCAAACAGTAAAGGAACTGTGGAGCCAGAAAATGGTAGGCCATTCCATTTATTGGCTTGCAAAGACAGGCAAGCCAAAAGAAGAAAACAAAACAAAAAAACAAAGAAAAAGCCTGCTTTTCATAGTAGAAGGCAAGGGATCAGGAAACAAACCACACCTTGTAGTAGCAGGGCATGATCTGATCTCATCACCCCGGAGGGGAAACACTATATCCTTACAATAGTGCTGTCACGTGCTCCTGCACTAATTGCACAAAGTGCTTACAGCGGGTAAACCAGCAAGCAAGCCTAACACAGCTGTTTTCCCCACAGGTGGTCATCCACAAGCCATTAAGACAAGCCTCAGAAGAAACCAATCCTGTTGACACCTTATCTTGGATTTCTGGCCTCCAGAATTGAGAAAATACACTTCTCTTCTTTCTGGAAGCCCTAGAAAACTAATACAAGAAGGATGGGGGTTTTCTGATCATTTTAATTATGATGCAGAATTTAAAATAGTATTGTTTCATAGAGTAGAACTGCAATTCAGATACAGGTAATTCTAACTCTGGAGTCTTTATATAAATAGAAAATGGTATTAAATGTTCACCACCTTAGGCTGTTTGGAAACAATGGTTTTCAAATGGCTATTAAAGAACATTTGGGGGAAAATGGTTTTTTTTTGTTTGTTATTTGTTTGTTTTAATAGAAAGATTGCTTTCTAAGTGATGTGAAAAGATAAATACATTAAAGTCAGTTCACCCTCTGTCTTAGCACATGAGGCTTCCTGCTGAAGGCATGAGTCCGGCGCCTGCATCTCCAGACATTTCCTCCACACCAAGTGCTTTGGTGTGAACATGGCTCCTGGAAAACAGAAAGGGAGCCAGGTCCCTGTGTAAGCTGTGAAAGCCCATTCTTGGGTCAAGTACTTAAAACTCCTCATAGTGACTTTGTGTACAGTAACAGCCCATTTTCTCAGGCTGACAGCTCACATTGGTGTGGCTATTTCACATGCATCACTCTTGTGCGGTGGGTGGGATAGTTGTCATCATTTCTCCAGCTTACAGGTGAAGAAAGCGATGTCTCACAGGTGACTATGAAGGACTCCTATACAGCCAGTGAAATGAATGACATGACCATGTGTTCAGAGGAAACACCCTTCGTGTCCTGAGTACAAGTTCCTGAGGCAGTGTTGTCCTGGCAGTGTCCTGGGTTCCAAAGGCAGCCAAGCTGGGCTGAGGGACACGTTCAGCTGACAGGGCAGCGTCTGGGGTAACCTGGGGGAACCAGGGTGCATGTGTGCATAAAGGCTGATACGGGAGCAGGCACTTGCAAAGCGTCACTGGCCTGACCATGCTGTAGGTGCCCACTGCACTGAGTGAAGGTACTCAAGCTTGTTCTGGTGGCAGGCAAAGTTTTCTGAGGCAGAATCTCCTGATGGTGCTAAGTAGGCCTGGAAGTATAGACTAAATAATTACAAACTTGCAACAACTGCCCTAAGGTAATATCCCTGTTTAAACTTAACTTAGACCACGTACCACCCAGACCAGAGAATTTTAGAATGGGAAGTCTGTGCTTCTAAATTGCAGCCTACTGGTTCTCTTCATCACTAATCTTTTTGATACTGACTTCCTTAGCTATAAAACGAGTGTCTCATCAGTGATACTCATAGTTAAAAATAATAGTAACAGCTTCACTTACTAAGAAAGAACTCTTTCAAGATGCACTTCTTGGGCAATCTCTTGTGATCTAAGAATAGCTTATCCCTCCTGTCTCTGAGTGATTACTAAGTTCCACGTAATAAGGGTGCTATGCCTGAATTTCCTCCTTCTCAGAGTGCTACGCCTCTGTTTCTGCCCTGCCGTGACCCCTGGCGGAGAGGCCTCTGGCAGCCTAGATGTCTGCTTGGTGTGAGCTGTAAACCGTGCTCACGGTGGCTGATGCAATGCTGTGCACACTGTGTCTCTACGTGAGGGAAGAGCCCCCTGCCCTGGGTGAGCGGTCAGGGTGCAAGGCTTAGAGGGCAGGCAGTGGACTTGGAACTTGCTCATGCCCCCAGCTCTACAGCTGCACATGCAGACCAGAGGCAGGAGGCACTCACCCTCGACCCAGCCCAGAGTTCCACATGGTGAGCTCTCTCTGCCTTCTCATCCTCTCTGCAGTTTCTAACCACTGCCCCACCCTCCCCCACCTCAGCTCTGATCTTCAGTTCAGTGGTCCAGGAAGAGGCCTCGGCCTTGCATTGTGCTTTCTGTGTAGCTCTCTTTTCCTGTCAGGTGCAAACTTCGCTGATGCTATGCCCCCACCCCCCACACCCCACCCCGCCCCTGCCACGCTTTACTTGGTTTCCAGTAAATCTGTTTCCAGTTGGCCATGCTGAAAACATTTGGATGCAGGCTAGTTTGCCAAAAGCCAATTTGTCAGACAAGCAATTCTCCCAATTACTGGAGATTGTATGAAGTGTTAGCATTGCCCCAGCATGCCCAGCTCCATCTGCAACCCCAGGAGCTGTCAGAAAGAAGGTTTTCCTCTGGATGTGAGACAGTTTGCAGAGTCACAGTAAAAGGCAAAAGCAGAAGCAAGTTACTTAACTGTAACCCAGGGATACTGCTGTCTAGCTCTGGGGTTTGTCAGTCTTAACACAGCTAATACAAATAAAGCACTTAGGCCAGCCTGGCAGGCAATATTCATCATACAATACATGTGAGCAATTACTACTATTAAAACAAGTAGGACTTTTAACTTTACAGATGCATTTAAATTATATGAATTGAGCTAGAGACTAGTGAAAAATAGAGATCACAATATAAATGGGAATGCCAGAAAAAGTAGATAGCAAGCATTTGGGCCACTTCAGTGGTCCGCACCCTGGTCTTGTCATTTGCCAGGGAGGGGAGAGGAGCTGGAGATTGAGTTCAATAACCAATGGCAGTGACTTCATCATTCATGCCTCTGCAATGAAGCCTCCACAAAACCCCGAAGGACTGGATTCGGAGAGTTTGAGGTTGGTGAACACATGGCCATGCAGGAGAGCACAGAAGCCCGCATCCCTTTCCCCATATCTTGCCCCATTCATCTCTTCCCTCTGGCATTCCTGAGTTCTATTATTTATAATAAATGGTAGTTTATTAAGTAAAAGGGTTTTCTGAGTTCTGTGAGCCACTCCAGCAGCTCTCAATTTCCATGGATTTGTTCTTGACTAACTAACTGTTATATTGAGATTTGGGAGTATCACTGACAGGCTCAGTTTCCCCTTCTGCAGAATGGGTATATAAAATAAATCAATTTTCTATCTCTTCGGCATCTGTTGTCCTTAATGAGTGAACACGTGGTAAGTCTGCAGGTAGGGTGGACGGGAGTTCAGTTGTGTTGATTGAACATGTGAGAAGGGAGCAGGTAGATTTCATAGTGTCATTAGCTGGAACTTGAGCCAGCTTTAGCAGTTTTAAAATCATGTTTACTACTACTGTTTGCATATTAAAATTAACAGAAAAAGAATTTTAAGGAAAAAATTCTTAGGTTCCACCCACCCCTCCAAGATTCTACTCTATTGATATGGGGTGAGATCTGAGCATCAGCATTGTTTTTAAAAGCTTCAGGAGGTGATTCTATTGTTGCAGCCAAGACTAAAAACCACTGTCTTAGAACAGCGTCAGTAACACCAACTAGGCGAAAATGGCACATAAGGCAGGTCCTGGTGTGACCAAGAGGTGACCCCGTCTACACTCTGGAGTCACACAGCCACTGACACTTAGTGGGTTTCTAATTGTGATCTAGAGGAAAGGACACTTGGATAATAGACAAGAATCACAAGAAACGCTGAGTAATGGGTTAAAGCAGTGGTCCCCAACCCCTGGGCCGTGGACCGGTACCGGTCCGTGGGTTATTTGGTACCGGTCTGCAGAGAAAGAATAAATAATTTACATTATTTCCATTTTATTTATATTTAAGTCTGAACAATGTTTTATTTTTTAAAATGACCAGATTCCCTCTATTATATCCGTCTAAGACTCACTCTTGACGCTTGTCTTGGTCACGTGATACATTTATCCGTCCCTCCCTAAAGGCCAGTCCGTGAAAATATTTTCTGACATTAAACCTGTCTGTGGCCCAAAAAAGGTTGGGAACCACTGGGTTAAAGGAGCCCTCAAAAAAATCACCCAAACTTAATTAATTATCTTCCTGATTGCTGTGTGAGCTTTGGCAATTCAGCTTAGGTACCTGGGCCTCAGTTTTCCCAGCCATGAAATGAATGGGTTAGAGTAGTTAAGCTCAAGGGTGTCTTGTAGGGCTGTTATTCTATGATCCTAAGATAGTTTTCAAGAATCAGAGAAAAGAGATGTTAACACTGCACATTTGTGTTGGTTTTCTCTGCACATTCCTTGTCTGAAGTCACTCAGCAGCCATCTCGGATGCTGGCCAACCGCCAGCTTGGGCCCCTCGAGTGAGAGGCAGCTGGATCTCCATTCTTGAACATCCTTCCACCGTCTTCCCCAACAGGATGGAGGTTTTCATGAGTTTTTTATAGAGGCAGTCCATTTGAATTGCAGGGCCAGCCTCTGAGTGCTCTCTCTGCTCCCCACCAAGCACATGGCCTGACCTCTGATGGTATCTGCAGCGGAAGTGGTGGAATGTGGAAGTTTATACGATGACAGCGCATGCACATCCTCCTGTCTTAGCCGGGGGAGCGCAGCCAGCGGTCTCTGCGCCCTGCTGCTCCTTGCTTGTCCTCCTGCTTGGTAGCTTAAGGAATCGGTCAAAACAACAACAAAAATGTTTATTGCTTGCATCCTATGCAGCAGGCTCTGTACTAATAATGTCGCACTGGGTCTCTCCAGGCCTCAGACTCTGACCAAAATCCACTGAAAGGGAATTGCAATGTCTGAATGTTTGTTCTCACTGCTCAAATTCAAATGTGGAACTCCTAATCCCCAAAGATGATGATATTAAGAAGTGGGGCCATTGGGCAATTCATAAATAATAAAGGTGGAGCTCCTGTGAGTGGGATTAGTGACTTATAAAAGTGACCCTACAGAGATCCCTAGCTTCTTGCACCATGTGAAGATACAAGGACAATTATGCAACTTAGACGAGAGACCTCACCTGGCCCTGATTTTAGACTTCCAGGTTCCAGAACTGTGATAAATGAATACAAATGAGTCTGGGGTATTTTGTTATAGCAACGTGAATGGTCCAGGACAGGAATCATCCCAGCCAACCCCTTAATGCACAGTGTCCTCTCCAGTGCTAGAAAACTATCACATCTGTCCCAAACTCAAGAGAAAGGGGCCTACTATGTGCCATGCTTGAGGTTTTAAGGGAAATGAAGAATTTTAGTAGGAAGAGGGCAAGGGGTTTTAAAGTGCATATTGCAGACCTTTTTAGGCTCTCAGTCTCTGTGCACGTAGAGAAGGAGTAAGGTAAAGGGGGTAGGCGGCTGGAAAAAGGAAGATTTGGTAGCTATTGCCCATGGAAGGGCTTTGAAAGTAAAGGTGGGGCCCCAACAGAGCACCAATGACATAAGTCAGTCTCTGCGTTCTGCTTTCCAGAAACTGGCACCTTGGTCCAGATGAAGCTACCTTGTCATGCATCTCATATACACCCTTTTTGGGCATTGAATGCAGTTTATTGCTCACAAGATGCCAGATCTTCTTTCCTGGCTCTTTGTTGGATTCATGAGGTCCTAGAGTCCTGGAAAAACTCTTTCCTGTGTTTCTCTTTTACGGGAGGTGGCATAGGAACCAGCGGTGACAGCTTAAGCAAGCAAGGTTCCCGCTTGGTCAGGAAGAGGAAGTGACACTCCAGCTTCTGAAGCTGGAAGGGCAGCTCTGCTATCTCACTCCACTGGGACGGACAGGACCAGAGGCATCACAAGCCCAGGAGGGAGTTGAAATTTCAATGTGGCCCTTCCACTCAGCCTGAGCTCTCACTCCAAGACCCAGCAAGGTCCTATAACATGGACCTCCCAACAACAGACTCCAGGGCTCCCTCTTTGCACCTTCAAATGTTTGTTCCCATTGGAATTGTGTTGCCAGCTACTTCCTTCTTCAAGATTTTAGCACCCCAAGAATCAATGTGAGGAACTCAAAGGAGAACACAGGAGGGAACACAGGCCTGGCAGAACTGTACACACTCATCAATGTGGATCAGGTGTTTGTTACTTTATAATTTAAAAAAAGTAAACCGCAGCAAATCAAGTATTTTATTGCTTTACTTAATAAGGTTCCAAAATCATTCCCTCTGCCTCCCAATCTTTTGCAAGCAGGTTTCTGAGAGAATGTCCTCAGGGTTCTCTGCCCCGCTTTCCATCAGTCTGGTCCTCAGGGGCTGGGGGTGAGTGGATCAGGGCCTCAGTAGCAGGACTGAGAAATATTGACTCCTTCCCACCCCCATCTGTACTTTTCACTCTGTGAGCAGTATTTCATGGCCACCAGCAGGGGGAAACTAACCAGAGTGAAGAACACAAAGAGAGGAGGGGAAAAAAAGGAGAAAATGAAGGGAGGAAAGGAAAAATGAAGGAGACACAGATGTTGGGAAAGGCTGACCTTTCCCTGTGGTCATCACAGATTTCAAGCCACTGATTAAACCAGGTGCTTTGATAGTTCGTTTATGGGAGCAGCGGGATGACACATAGAAACCTAGTGAGGAAATTGGGCCAGTGGTCCCCAGAGCTGTAAGCATACTTGAGAACATTTGTCTATATTTGTTTTGTATCTGATTATCCCATTTCTGTTCCGTATCTGTTTTATAATATACTGCTCACAAAAATTAAGAGATATTTCAAAATGAATATGAAGTGATAAAATATCCCCTAATTTTTGTGACTAGTGACATAGCAATACAGTAATAGGGCATATATAATTTATAAATACATAAATTTTCTTATGTTAGGAGGTGTGTGCGCAAATATTTTCTACTAATGGGGTACATGGTCAAAATAGCTTGGAGACCACCTCACTAGAAATCCATTAAAGACTCTACCATCTTACCTAGCAAAGTCTGGGGCCTCACCAGGGGCCTCTGCCAAGCTGGCTTAATGTAGAAGAAAAAGTCAGCTGTCTACGAAAGTCTAGTGCCTCAGGTCCCTTTTGAAGGGTGAAATCTTGTATTTTGGTGAAAGAAAAAAATATCCTATTATGATTGTTATTGTGTAAATCCCCAACCAACCTCTAAGGAAATCGCATGGGAGTGGGTCCGCCCCATGCAGTTACTGAAAGGCAAGGAAGGACTGGAATCCAGCCTGCACCCTGCTCAGCAAGCCACGTGCCCGGAGAGAGGCGCGTCCGCCCCGGGAAGGGCACCTTTTACTACCTCTCACAAAGGTGCATGAATCAACAGCCCTATTTTTTTTCTTTCTTTTTTTTCTTTTTTTTTTTTTTTGCTTTATTTAAATATAATTTTCTCATTGATTTTGCTTTCATAAATACAGTGTTTTGCTCATTTTCTCTTAGTCTAATAATAATTTTGGGTTCCCATCACCAGGAGATGAGAGTGGTGTGTCACTGTGGAAATGGTTGAAGGGGCTCTGGCTTCCGCAGGGGCAACCCCTCAAAACCATCCCAGGCACTCAAGAGCCCAAAATGTTTTCAGCCCCTGTGTCTCAGCGATGCCCCGAGGCCATCTGACTAGGTGAATTGTCCCACACAGTCCAGCCTCAATTGGGTGCAGCCGGTTCCCCAGGTTCTGGGATGTGACCTGCATCAGATGTCTCCATTGGACACAGTCATCCAGCCATGGAAGGTTCTGTTTCACTCAGCCTGAGACCACTACGGAATAATGATGCAATTCTTCTGAATGCAGCCTCAGGCAGTCATACACGTCCACGTATGTCCCCGCTCACCCTTATCTTCCTGCAAATTCCACTGATTTATTTACTGGGAAATGTGATGTTTGCCCCCCACATGTCTTCTGCTTTTAGGGAGTAATTCTGCTCCCCAGCCATTGGGTAGCAAGAAGAAGGGAGCAGCGCTGGACCTCTGCGGGCTCCCTCCGCTGTACTTTTGGGACCTTCCTTCATGCATCGATCTTGGGCTCCTTCATCGATTTGACAAATTCCTTGACTTCTTCTTCCAAGATTTTGTTCCTCCTCTCAACATCCTCCCGGGAGCGCTCCACATTGCGGAGGCTGATTTCCAAGGCTGCTGACTTCTTCTTCTCCTTTTCCAGTTCTTCATTGAACCTCACCACCTTAGCCCAGACGTCATAATTTTCCTTCTCAAGGCTGCAAGAATGGAAAAAGAGGAATAAAAGGACTGGGTGTGACTTCCCCTTCACCCTTGCTCACCACCTCCTCTGTCCATTCTCCTTTCCACATCTCAAGACCCAGACCCTACCTGTCCCACTCACTGTATTTCCCCGTGTATAAGACGCTCACATGTATAAGACACACCTTAATTTGGGGGCCCGAAATTTGAAAAATAATGTATTCCATAAAGTTATTGAACTCAAGTTTCATTCATCATAAAATTCATACAACTCCTCATCACTGTCAAAACTCCCATCCATTAGATTGTCCTCCTCTGTGTCTGATGACGAATCACTGTCTTCAACAATGAGCGCAAAAACAAGCACGAAAAAGCGGGAAATGCAAGTAAAAAAGTCTACAACCACTGTATGAGATGCACCCAGTTTTTAAGACCACAAAATTTTGGGGGGGAAAAAGGTGCGTCTTATACATGGGGGAATACAGTATTCACACCCCAAACCCCATGTGAGCACTTCTTAGGAAACCTGAATCCCCAGAGCAGGTCTGAGCCCTTGTTTTGTCATTAAACACCATCTTGTGACATCTCTTGCATTGTTGTCTTTCTTTTTTTTGTATTTTTCTGAAGCTAGAAACGGGGAGAGACAGTCAGACAGACTCCCGCATGCGCCCGACTGGGATCCACCCGGCACGCCCACCAGGGGGCGACGCTCTGCCCACCAGGGGGCGATGCTCTGCCCCTCCAGGGCGTCGCTCTGTTGCGACCAGAGCCACTCTAGCGCCTGGGGCGACTGGGCCATCTTTGCTCCAATGGAGCCTCGGCTGGGCTGCGGGAGGGGAAGAGAGAGACAGAGAGGAAGGAAAGGGGGAGGGGTGGAGAAGCAGATGGGCGCCTCTCCTGTGTGCCCTGGCCAGGAATCGAACCCGGGACTTCTGCACGCCAGGCCGACGCTCTACCACTGAGCCAACCGGCCAGGGCCGCATTGTTATTTTTCACGTCATTTTACGTTTTGTATCTTCTACCAGATAATAGTCTTGGAAAGAAGGGCCCGTATCTACTTAGGTATATTTCACACACACACCCCAGCACCTTGCATCAGTCCTGTTCATAAAGATGTTGATCGACTGCTGAAGCCCCATCCATACTCCAGATTCCCAACACCTTTGTACACACGAGTGCCTCCTCAACCGGCTTCAGTGGTGAGTACCAACCAGCACCTTCTCTTATTAAGGCCTCCTAGGGACCAAGATTTGGAGAAGTCCAGGGCACCTCCCTTTGAGAGCAGCAGTCCTGGGAGTCCCACCCTCACTTCTGAGTCCTGCTCCAGGTGGAGAATCCGCTGGAGTCCTGAACCCAGAGAATTTTCACTGTTACTGGCCCAAATCCTAGTCTAGTCCCCCGTGCCCCCCTGCCAGGCTGAGCTGAATTAACTCTTAGGAATTTGAGTCCACATACCATTTTTTTAAGCCAAAAGAGGGAACTTCAGGCCTGTGGGAAGGTTGCGTGATTAGAAATTGACTTCAGAATTTTACTCTGAGAGGTGCTGCCTCCCTGCTCCCGTAACAGACAGACAATTTTATATGGAGATTTGAGCTCCCATTTGAACCCCTGCCTGAGTGCCGTCTTCAAGGGCTTTGTCCCAATCTGCATTTAATGGCCCATCTTCAGAGCTTTGTCTACCACTGCCTTTTACTTCTTGAAGCTAAACTAGTCTCATTCTTCTGGCCCTCCCATTTCAAATCTCATTTCCTTCTCTGAATTATCCATACACCTTGTGCTTTGGGAAGCATCTCAAATGAGACACTGCTAGCTCCTGACCAGTGACTTCAGGTAAGATCTGAGTGGGCTCGGGAGTTGGCTGACCCAGGTTCAAATCCCTGCCTCACCAATGATTAGTTGTGCAATTTTCAGGGATCCTTTTGTCCTTCCTGAAGCCCATTTCTCCTGTAAAATGGGACCATTGCCTATTTCAGACGATTGCTCTGGGGACTGCCTGGAAAGCTGTGTCTGAAGCATGAAGCTTCGGCACTGCGGACTGTCACGTCTCCCGCTGCCAAGGATGGGAGGTCCCTGCCGGTGGATTCAGAAGGCTGTTCAATTCAGGAGGAGTGGCCGGCCTGGTGGCAGCTGGCTGTTTCCCTGCCTTGTCAATGACACTTATATTTAAGTCCAGTAGGCGTCTTCTCCAGGACTGCTTTGGCCATTGCCAAGGTGTTGCACAAGTCTTGTATTTCTACAAATGACTTATGTGTGCTCCGGCCTCCTGCATTCTCTGCCCTCTCTCCTGTCAGTCACTCCCTCCTGCTCTAGCCCTCCACTGCCTGGTGTGCTGAACACACGGACCCACTCCCCTCCCCTGGCCTCCGCTGTTCTGGTTCCCTCTGCCTGGCCTGCTTTTCCCTTATATGTAGACCCGACTTGTTCCCTCTTCTCCAGTTCTTTAATGCCTTCTTCTCAGTGAGGCCTTTCTGACCACCCTGTTTAACACTGGAACCCCCTTCCTGAACCCCCCACCTCCTACCCTGCTTTATTTCTCTCCATGGCATTTTCCACCGTCTGACAGAGCATATATTTCATTACTTGTTTGTACTGATTGTTGTTACTGCTAGAAGGAAAGCTCTGTTAGCATCGGACTCCTGTCTATTTTGTTCAGTGCTATTGCCCAATATCTGGGATGCTACCTACCATACAATAGGTGCTCAGTAAGTACTTTCAAAATGGATAAATCACATTAATACAAAAAAAGTTTAAATTCCTCTTAATTCATTAGGATATGTTGATCTTCAAAGAATCACTATTTGGAAATAGTTGATTAAGCTACTTAAGCTATGTAACTTTTCATGAAATCAATTTAAAGAGTAGAATTTTCACTAATGTAGTCATCTCATGATGCCCTTTACCCTTTTCCCTATTAGGCCTAACTGCTGCATTCTCTAAACTGGAGGTTTATAATGTTACCTCTTGGGCAGATGAGAACAACCTTATTGTTTCTAAAGATGGAAGCTATGCAGCTCCCCTCTGTATGGGACTGACCTTTTAATCTGTTCCTCAAACGTTTGTTTCTGTGTTTCTATTTCCTTTCGCAGCTCCTGGACCATCCTTTGCAAAGATTCAAGTTCCTCCCCTCCAGAGTTCTTTGTCCCAAGCCCAGTTTCAGAGTTTGGGCTGGAAAGAGTATCTCTCTTGGAGTCACAGGCGCAGGAAGAGGGTGCGCCCGTTTCATCCCCAGGGGACCCTGGCTGGGCAGGGATGTTGTCATAGGCGGAAGTCCTCTGGGAGTCAGAAAAATTTGCCACACCTTGAGACATCGTTCTCCTATGCCCTTCCCCTGCCTTCACCTCCGAAGACGGTGACCAGAACTCATTTTTGAAGATCTCCACTTTGCTGCTGTTGGCACCTTGGAACGCTGCTGTCAGGAAACATTTCCGATTAGGGAGTGTCTGAGTCCTTTTCCGTGACTGCAGCTTCCAATCTCCTGGCTTCTCCTTGGGAGCTTTGTTACTGTCTTCTAGACACCCGTCACTCGGCTGTTGTCCAGTGGGGCTGGCTGCTTCTGAGTCGCTGGTCTAGGATAAAACGGCCACAAATGTTATATGGGTTCTCCCCACATGTGTCATATTCCCTAGAAAAGAGTGAGAGACTTGAAAGAAGGTATCTCTGGGCTGCACACCTATGAAAGTTTTACTTAGAAGACCATCTATCTCTTCATTTGTCACATTAGTTGATTATCTAACTGGCATTTTCTTTCTAAAAGGATATTGTACTTGAAGGAATACATATTCCAGGGTAAAGCACTGGCAAAAAGCATTGTATGTTTGTGGTAAAAGAGTCCTAAACCAGGAGTCTTTAATAACTTTAGAATGGGAGGATTTTTCTAACTATAACTCAAAATCCAGAAGCTATGAAAGGAAAGTTTGATCAATTGAAACTATATGGCATGACCCCCCCCCAAAAAAAAACCTAAAAAGAACAAAATTAAAACAAAGAAATCATTATCTACTAAATCAAGTAAGGAATGACAAACTGGCAAAAAATATTTGCAATGCATATCACATTCTGCCTAATATATAAAGTTGGTAAAAATTGAGAAGAAAAAGACCAATCAATGGGCAAAAGACAAGATAAGACAGTTTATAGAGGAAAATGCAGTTGGCCCTTACACAGAAGAAAAGGTGTTTGGACTCTCTTATAATAGGAGAAACTCAAACTAAAATTACAGGAATATCAGTTCTAACCTATCAAAAGGACACCCCCCAAATACCCCAAATTTTACAACACACCTCTGTTGGTGAAACTGTATAAAAACAGGTTATTTTATGCATTGCTGGGAGAAGTATAAAATGACACAAAATTTATTTGATAATTTTAGTAAAAATTACACATTACAAATCTATTTGCCTTCTAACTCAGCATCCCAGTTCTGGGAATTTAGCCCAGAAATACATCTACATACAAAATGAAGCATGATCAAGGTTATAATTGCAGCCTTATTTGTAGTACCAACGAATGAAAACAACCTGTTTATCTATGGGAGCTGGTTAAGTAGATTATGGTACAAGTACAGAGTGGAACACTATAGACCTGCTAAAAACATGAAGTCAAACGAGTTAGCGGTCTGTGTATTGGTATGAAAGGTCTCCAGTCTATACATTAAGTGGGAAAATTCAAGATATAGAGTGGAGTGTGTGTGTGTGTGAGTGTGAGTGTATGTGTGTGTGTGTGTGTGAGTGTGTGTAAAGACAGAGAGAACATGAGAGGAGAGATTATGTTTCATTTTGTGTAAAAGGAGGTAAATAACAATTTACATTCATATCTGGTTATATTTTCATAAAAAAACACTGGAAAGATAAATAAACTAATAAAGGCAGGGAAGGATAGAGTAGGTGGAGATAGAAGTGGGAGCAGGATTCTCAGTGGAGCTCTTTTTTTTTCTTTTTTTCTTTTTTTCAATCATGTTTATATATTATATATTTTTAAGTTAAATTAAAAAGAAAGAGAATGAGCCCTAAATTAAAATCAGAAAACCAGGACTGAAGCTCTCCTAACCCTTTCAGCTAATTAATTGCTTTAGCTACCTCCTCTGGAGTCAGAATTACCTGGGTCTTGAGGTGAGAATAAGATCTAAAGCTCATTCTGGAACATTCTAGTGCTGCTACCTTGGGCCATCTCATCAACCTCCCAGAGATTCAGGTCCTCAGATAAAAAAACATACGTGATAAATTCTGCACTACAGAATTATGGTGAAGGCTCCAGAGGTAATCTATTTAAACTTCCCAGCACAATGTCTGCCCATAGCTTCCCATACTGTTAAAATCAACAGCAGGACCCCATGAAATGAGCATAACAGTGGCTAGTTTCAAGGACGGCCAGAGTGATTCCATCATATGAGGCATGAGCATTTCTAAATTTTTTTTGTGTGTGTGTATTTTTCTGAAGCTAGAAACGGGGAGAGACAGTCAGACAGACTCCCACATGCGCCCGACCGGGATCCACCCGGCATGCCCACCAGGGGCGACGCTCTGCCCACCAGGGGGCGATGCTCTGCCCCTCCGGGGCGTCGCTCTGCTGTGACCAGAGCCACTCTAGCGCCTGGGGCAGAGGCCAAGGAGCCATCCCCAGCGCCTGGGCCATCTTTGCTCCAATGGAGCCTTGGCTGCGGGAGGGGAAGAGAGAGACAGAGAGGAAGGAGGGGGTGGGGGTGAAGAAGCAAATGGGCGCTTCTCCTATGTGCCCTGGCCGGGAATTGAACCCGGGTCCCTCGCACGCCAGGCCGACGCTCTACCGCTGAGCCAACAGGCCAGGGCCTAAATATTCATTTTTGAGTGTTAGTAAAATGCATTGTGTCCAGATAGCACCTAAAAAATATCACTAGCCCTACTACTGCCTACTTTTTTCCCCTTTCTTAATCATTCTCAGGGTTAAAAGTACTACAGGTAACTTATAATACCTGGTCAACCCCAAATTTTAAATTCATGTATTGGTCACACATAAAGAATTAGGCTACTATATAAAGTTCACATGTTCTTTTATTTTTTTTTAAGAAAAATTGTTTCTATAAATATATAAAAATATTTGACCTTTATAAATCATTGCCCTCAAATAATCTAAATCTCAGAGTCTGCAGAGTTTTCTGACATTGGGAACGTGAGCCCTAGCCCCTTAGTACAAATGAGGGGGTTGACATTGCTGAGACAGCTTATCAGGGAATGAGAAATATTACACGAACACATCACATCCTCTGAGAAAGAAATCACGTTTCATGGGTTAGCAGGAAACCAGTTCTATCTGGACTTTGAGCCAGAATTCTCAACAACCCTCACTAAAGCATTTATAAGGTGGTATATCTTTTTCCCCATTGAACTTCCCTAGATTTTGTTTTAAAGTGTTTTTCCTAAGGAGCGGCTTCGGTGAAGAGACCCACTGCTTATTCATCTGCTGATTGGCACACAGATCACTAATTCTACCTCCAGGATGCAAACAGAGAGTAGATTTTGAAAGAGAGTCCAAGCTTTCAAGATGCATTCAGATGAGTCTGTGCCAGCCGTGCCCACGGCCACAGCATCATCCAAACTCCCCAAGCTGCCCCCCAGAGCAGCTCCTACCCGAAATGGCCTGGGTGGAAGGAAGAGTCAGGGGGCAGGAGGAAGGATCGCTGCACCTTACCATGGTGCTGAAGCTGTCTGTCCTAGAAACCGGGGCGTCTTCAGAGGCATCCCAGCCCACAGAGCTTCGAGCCACCGGAGGCTTCTTGGGGTCATTTTGGGGGGCTGGGGGTGACAAGGGTGCATCTTTGGACTTGGGGAAGAGGACTTCATGATCTCTGATCATCATGGTCATCACTCTTTGGATTTGAGGCGTCCCTGAAAGAAAAAAGGTATCTGCAGTGCTGGACTGTGGGGCAGGAGCAGGCAGTCCTCAAGGGTCTCTATCCAGGGGATGTCTCCAAAAGTAGCTCTGAAACCACAGGGACCCCTAAAGGACCTCATTTTGTTCCTCCTATGAACCTTCTTCATTGCTTAGGATAAGAGATTGTGGTAAAAGAGATGGAGTAGAAGAAGGATATGGATTAAGGTAGAAAAAGGTTATTTTCAGCCTACACGCCACCAGATCAGTCTTAAATGAGGAAACTAGCAACCGAACAGAAAAAAAAACAAACAAAAACTAACGTGGTTTTCAGTATGACATCCAATTTCTTATTGCACCCATAGTGAATACGTGTCCCACATATCGCTTCCCTAAATCCATGAGACACCAGTATTCTCTGGTTCTCTGGCAGGACTTTTGCTCACTGATCTAAGACAGCCTCAGAAGCCTTTTCAACATAGCTTTACAAGTAGCCTTTTCGTGAGTTGACTTATATAATGAAACTTGTTTGTTCTCTTTGGCTATAGGTATTTAAACAATAGTAGATTAAGAAACACTAGCTGTTTTCATGATGGCCTTACTGTGTAACCATTAGGTAAATCTTTAACCTCTGCTGTGATCTGGAAAATGGAAATAATTCCTGACCTGCCTACTTCACAGTTCAGACAAGATAATCAGCTGAAAATTCATGGCAAGGTGCAGATCAGTGCTAAAACCAGAGGTGGATTTAACGGTGGCCGCAATGGGCACGTGCCCTGGGCCCCGACTTCTGCAGGGCCCCGCAGGACCACAACTTTACAGTTTTTCTAATGACACCAAGTTTGGTTTCATATGTGCAATTTTAACATTAATAGTACATAATATTTTTTATTTATTTAAAAATATGGTTAACATGTATTTTTATTCTCCCTACCTCTCTCTCTTTTTAAGGGGCCCAATATTTTCTTCTGTTCTCCGGGCCTCTACCGACTTTAATCCACGTCTGGCTAAAACATAAGGCTAGAGTTGTCACTGATGTTAGTTCCTCTGTGTCTGCCTTACCACAGGACCAGCGTACCTCTCATAATCACAGCAGGGTCTTCTACCTTTGACCTGATGAGGTTCACTCCAATCACAGTAGCCAGATTTTCCACGCTCATCTTGTTAACAGCACAGTTCAGCTGGATTTCATGTAGGAACCTGTGGACAGCCAGGAAATCCCCGAGTAGGAAATAGGAAGTTGCCAGAAGAAAGTACTTCCCGGTACCAATGAGATCTCAGAGGGATCCCAACTCTCCTCCTGACCTCAGGAATGGGATCAGCCTGCTCTTCCCACAAGAGTTTAGCTTCACCCTGAAAGATTCAAGATCAAGGAAGAATAGAAAGCAGGAGGGTCCTGCCCAGCTGCAATGGTGGGCTTGGGTTGGGTGCAGGGAGGGGAGTCATTGGTAGAAGGCAGGATCCAGTTCAGGGAGCTAAAAGGAGACTATAAGGACCAAAATGGATATTTGGCTGCCCCTTGTCCTGCTTTTATAAGCTTCTATCCCAGGCTCTCCGCACCCATCCCACCCAGGTCTCTAGAGAGGAAAAATCACAGAGTTGGGAATCAACAGCGCCCCCTTGCTCTCATCCTCTGAGTACAGCACCATGCATCACAAATTCTCAGCAGGTGCTCACTAGTTAACAAAAGTAACAATTAATTGCTACTATAATCCTACCCATTTGAGGCATACAGTTCTCAGATTCTCAATTAAAAACTAAACAGATCAACAAAGGAATTTCTAAATACTTTTTCTAAAAACCATTTTTAAATGACTAGGCTGACACAACAAAAAATTCCAAATACTGAGAAATTATCAAATTAATGCTGATGTTCAAATGAGGAAACGTGATGGAATATCATGAAGTTATTTATAATCTTATTTTATAACATAGGAAAATCCTCACAGTGGAGCATTAAGCCAAAAAAGAAAGTAGAATACAAATGTATGTGTGTGTGTGTGTGTGTATATTACAGATATATAATTCAAATTTGGTATAAAAATTGTTTCAGTACATTTGTATTGATCTCTGTAAAAATCTATCACAGAAACATCCAGAAGGAAAAAGCCCAAGAGTTAATGGTGATTTTTGTTACAGGAGTAGATTGTAAATAATTTTTATTTCTTATTTATTTATTTTATTAAGTGAGAGGCAGGGAGGCAGAGACAGACTCCCACATGCACCCTGACCGGGATCCACCCAAACCAGACAATAGATACTCTGCCTGTCTGGGCCGCTACTCCATTGCTCCACAACAGAGTCATTTTTTTAGCGCCTGAGGCGAGGCCTGGCCATCCTTAGTGCTCGGGGCCAACTTTGCTCGAACCCTTCGAGCCATGGCTACAGGAAGGGAAGAAGGAAAGGGGAGAAGCAGGCGGTCACTTCTCCTGTGTGCCCTGACCAGGAATCGAACCCAGGACATCTACCTGCTGGGCTGATGTTTCACCACTGAGCTAACCAGTGAGGGCCTTTTATTTCTTATTAAAAGAATGTTGCATTTTCCTGATTTTCAAATCAAGCACATATCACTTTTTGTAATGTGGAAACAAAAACAAATTATTTTTTAGAAGTTAATATGACTTTTAGCCCTGTCTAGCATGGAGATTCAGGCTCCCAACTCGGCCAGACCTGGGTCCATGCACATGCTGCACACTGCCCCAGAGGTGGCACACAGCAGGTCCTCAGGAGGGGGAGCTGAAAGGGTGGCCTGGAGTGCATGTCCCTGGGGCACTAAGTTGAAGATGGGAGATCCTTCTAGAAACATTATAAAGATTCTGGGTTCTACTGCATGCCCCAGGACTGGGCAGAACTAGGGAAGGTCTGAGGAGGAAGCATGTACATTTTATGTGCCGATCAGATTTTCAGGGGATCCTTTAAATTATCTTGTAGATACAGGAAACTATGTAGGAGCTATGCAGAGTTGACCTTCTGAAGGTCTGAACAAGAATCTCTGAGTTCACAGAGACACTCTTTCTTCTCGATCCAGTGACTTCCTGCTGACGGGACTGAAAACTCTGAGGCTGATACCAGGGGAACCTTACCTGCAAGTGTAGCTCAGGAGGCTGTAGTTGTCTCGAGGAAGGAGAGAAAGCTGCTTCATCAACTCCTGCTGAGCCTGGAAAGAGATTTGAACACCAGTAAATGAGCCTGCTCGCTCGCCAGCGGTGAGAACCTGGAACATAATGGGTGTGTCTGTGTAGAAGTAGCGCTTGGGTGTTACTGGAGTGTTGCGTCTCAAGCATTTATTAAGCAAACAATTATTCTGAGAATGAGTTGTTGAACAATCCTGGCCTCAGGGTAGCACCGGGAGAGAGCATGATAAGAAACAAACAAAAAGATAAGCCTCTCCATACTATCTTTTTTTTTTGTTGCAACTTTTGTGAATTTATAGTTATTTTAAAACAAAAAGTTATTGAAAAATACAACGAAACTATGAGAAGAGGAGCTACCACAGGGAACTATAGTACATACAGGCAGCTGAGGCTGAAAGAACGAAGAAAAGCTCCCTGTCCTCCTTCTCTCTGGCACATGCGTTCTTCGTATGGCCTTGTTTGACAGTCGTGGTCATCATGAAGCTCGTACATTCTGACCTCTCACCTGCTTTCCCAGCTAGTCAGCCTGACCTTGTGTCCCAGGGAGTCTCAACAAGGCCATGTTGCGTTAAACTCTTTGCAGATGCATCCTCCTTCTTTTACTAATTTTAAAGTGACTTGTGGGTGTTTGATTATGGTCCAATTCTTTATTGGGTTATTACATCCCATGAAGGCGGTCACTCAGGTTGGCTTTGTTTGCCTCTTGTTGCCAAGGAAGTTCCAGTTGGACCAAGTATCTCAACAAAAGGTATGGATCCCCAGAACTGTTGTTGTAGTGTGCTCAATAACCACCACCTTCTTTCCAAGCAAGACACCTAACGCCAATGAGATACCAACCTTGGCCTCATCTGCATTCATGAGCTGCCCACAGAGCAGGAACCCATCATACTGGCTCCAGGGAACCACCGGCTCTGGAAGGTCTCGGAGGTAGAGCTTTAACAGGGAGGCCACCGTGTGCACATCTGTATCTCTGGAAGAAAATGAGCAACGCCCTTTGAAAGCAAAACTCCCGAAGTCTCCACGCCTCCCCCCTGGTGATCCACTAAATAGAATCCCAGGTTTCAAAGGGGAGCTTTTTGGAGGAGCAGAGTCTAATAAAGGTACATTCAACCAATTGCTTTTATGAAATAATAACCCCCACACTTTTTCCTTTATCTGTTCTACCCAACTGCCTCAAAGGAAAGTTCAAGGTCTGCTTTCTCATTAAACCTTCAACAGTTTAATCTTCATTGCTTTCTTCTTCCTCCAAGTCACTTAGCATCTCACAATTTATTCTGTATTTAGCATCTCACTTTTCATGTGATATCTGCTTTATATCCATGGTCCACTGATCTATTTGATCCTTCAGAGCCTTAAAATAGTTCTGGGATTCATTCAGATACTTATACTTATGCAATCATTAATTCAATTCACAAACATCGAAAGAAACTACCAGGTGCAAGATATTATGTCAGCAGTGAACCCAAAGGACATACAGGACCCCTGGTCTCATTGAGCCACCCTCAGAGCTGGTGACCTAGTCATTACAATACTGTGTGGTTAGTACCACGACAAGGGAGTCCAGGACATGGGATCGTATGGAAATGTGGAAAGACGTTTAATCGTTTAATGTAGAGTTGAGGAGCCACAGCAGACTCTTCAGACAAGATCTGTAGAGTGACAAGGAGTTACAGCAGCATGGGGCACGCGGCATGCATATCAGCAGAGAGGGTGTAGGCAGGAGACCCTGCTGCAAGAACTGAGACATCGTTCATCTGATCACTTGATTAGTAGACAGAGACCCAGGCTCTTCAGCTTCTCTGGTTTACAGTAAGGGTGGACACACCATGACCCAGGAGCCAAATCTGGCCCAGTTCCTATATTTGTACAGCCAGCTGGCTAAGAATGGATTTTACATTTTTAAATGATTGGGGAAATAACTCAGAAGAAGATTTCATGGCATGTGAAAAGCATATGAAATTTGAATTTCAGCATCCATGAATGAACGCTACAGGAACACAGCTACGCTCGTTTTTGTGTAGTTTCGGCTGCGTTGGGAAAAGAACAGAGATGGAGTAGCTGCAGCAGAGACGGTCGAGCCCACATAACATAAACATTTCACAGGTGGCCCTTTAAAAACGGTCTGCTGACCCCTGGTTTATGGAGCTGTGCATTTATTCCATAGGGAAAATGAGTCTGAATTGACCATATACTTGAAGATCATTAGTAAAGAAATATTGATTTATTTTATATCAAGAAAAAGTGGTGTTCTTAAAAGACAGTCCTGGTAGGATTTTGAAAGCTGTAATAAGAGGTTCAGATAATGAGTGTCTCAGCAGTTGGGAATATAGAACCAAACCTGCTGGGTGGAAATACCTCCTGGATGAGAGATGGGACAGTTAGGAGGAGAAGAAGGGAGGCGACAGAAACAAGAACACCAGGACTAGACTAGAAAGCGCTGTCTTGGCATTTTGTGTAAATATTTTTTAAATGATTTTTGACACCACTGGTAGGAGTGGTCTTCTGAAAGACTCCCCGTCAGAGCCTGTGAAGTCCACACCTCCGCCGGCACAGGTCTCTGCTCGATGGCTGCCCTCAGGAAACCAAGGGGTGAGGATTCTTGGGGAAGATGCCCCTGCTGAGCCACCGCCAAAAATATCCTGGGCAAAGCCCTCTTGTCAAAATACACAATAAGTTCCCAAGAAAGTGGCAGAAAGACAACCAGTTGACACCTTGCAGGAGTGGCATTCTCCTAATGCCCCTGCATCACAGACCATCAGCATCCTAATCAGCATCCATGGTCTTCAATTTGGTTGGAGTCTCTCCCTCACCATACATCCAATTGATCTCCCAAATTCCCTCAATTCTATTATCAAATGTCACATGAATCCCTCTGTGCCCCTCCCTTCCTTCCACTTTACACTTTCAGAAAGACGATGTTTCTTTGCCAGGGTTCTGCTCAGCTTCCTCTCTAGCCTCCTGCCTCCGGGGTTTCATCCTCCACGCACTGTCCCCGCCGGGCACAGCCCCCAGCACTCAAAACACACCCGTGACAAGTTTAGAAAACAGGAATTTGAAACGCGAAAACAGCATAGATGACAGTATAGATACTTCAAAGGAATAGTCAAACAACACGGTTAGCTATATAAATCATCTCAAAAGACAAATCCACAGAAAGCTGCCCGATTCATTTGACCAGGGAATGATAACTATTTCGCCTGGCTAACTCCTCATGCGTCTTTATTGTGTCTCAGCTTAAATGCCACTTTCTTGGGAACCTTCCTAAACCCACCAGACCATGTCAAAAGCCCCATTCTAAATTCTCATAGTACCATCTATTTTTTATTTTTAGCACTTAACTCAATGAAAATCAGATGGTTATTTCTGTACATTTTTTATTTAATATCTGTGCCCTGCTGGGACAGGGCTGACTTAGATATCATTGTTATAGTCTACCTTTCCAGCATGGTGTTTCCTGAGTTTGCTGTTCCTGCAACCTGATGGAACATCCTTAAATAATTTTCTAAATCAAGGGCTAAGAGCAAGTCAGGAGCCAGGTAGCTTCTGAATTTAACCTCTGGTTCACCAGAGATTAGCCAAGGCCCCTCAGATGGCTCTGTCCAACCTTTCCTAAAGCACTGATCTTATAATGCAGCACATCTCTGTGTGTTTCTCATAGAACTAATAGCTATGGAAATTGTATCAGCTTTGTGGCCGGGCTGTATCCAGCCTAGTAGAGATTGGACAGATTTTTAAGATCAGATTTATACCTTTAGTGAGAGCCAGACACACCTGTACTAGAATCTACCAAATTAGAGCACCTTTGTTCTTCTTCATTCTAGTGAAGCAATTTTGGGGAACTTATGGTGAAACTGCACATATGACCAACGGAGAGGGTCTAGATGAGTACCTGCAAGAGTCATGTGGACCCAGGAGTCAGTCCTGGGAAGAGCCTGAGGAACCTTCCCATCCCTGGATGTGTGAGCCCCTCAGTTCTGGCGGTGGAGATGCACGACAATATTCTTCCTTCCAGCCCCAAATATGTCTTGCATCAAAGACTTTGACTCGACCACCCACGCAGATTTTATAGAGGCATTAAGCCCCAGCCCAGGGCAGGTATTTGGCAAACCCCTGAAATCACCTCCATTCCTCTTGGCTGACTTCACATTGCTTTTGCAACAACCCACTTGTATCTTTTGATCAACTCAAAGCTAGTTAAAAACATAAAAAGAAAACTGAATATAAAGGTGTCAAGCTTAATTGAACAGGAGGCTGATAATGAGAAGCAGTCTATGGTGCTGCTGAAAGGTCCTTAAATTTCACGCCCATAATCTGCTATAGTTGTAGCAACAACTCCACCCATTGCCTTCCTGTGAAAATAGAGCACCCTTGCTAAATTAACCTACTACATGCCAAGGGCAGCAAAGACAGACCTATGATGGTCCAAACTAAGACAATCATTATGAGAGTGGGAACAGATGGGCCTTGGAGATGCTTCGGAGGGAGAATGGTCAATGTAAGAGCGAGAGGTGAGCAGTGAGACTGTCTTCACAGCATGGCACCCAGCCGTCCGCCCTTTACCCAGGGTCAGCCCTGCTCCTCAGTCCGAAATGAACTTGAAAGAAAGGAATTTCAACCTTTGGAAGCTAGATAGTGTACAGGCCCTTCTTGCTAAATCTTGGTGTACGGGCTGCTGATTTGGAAAGAACAATGGTTTTTTTCTTGCCAGCAGGACAAGTGCACACAGGCAACCAAGGCAAATATTACACAATAGGCAGAGCACATGCAGCGTCAGGGCTGTGGCTGTACTAGCTGAGCATGGCAGACAAGAAAGCCTTGGCTGGGAGGCTGGAGGAGGTGGGGCCGGAGGGGGATGGTGGTGAGAATCATCCCTACAACTGATCTGCTCCAAACCGGGCTGGGCGTCCTCCACGGAGGAGATTTGGAAAGCAGCAGGCTGCCAACCTGTCAGTATGTACTCCCTCCGGAATGGCTCAGGACTAGGTTTAGAGTTGGCTAGTGCTGTGCTTCCCCACATTGACACATGGCTCTGACCACTCTAGGAAAGCTGAGGAAGACCATCGGGGCCCTTGCGTCTAGACATGGTGTATTCTCCACCACCCAAGTCTGCTGTGTGGCCAACTCAGCTCCATGGTCTTTGCCTGCTCCAAGGGCTGGGCCTGGAGCTAGGACCCTGCCTTCTCCCCCACCCCACACTTCCCATCCTCCTACATCCTGAACATCTCCCGACTCTATTCTAGTTCACTTCATCTCTCAGGTAATCGATCACCACATTCTCCTAATTGGGCTCCAGGCTCCCAAATTCTAAATTATGAGAGAAACAAAAGGCTCCTTGTGCTGTGAGCCAGAGCTCTAGGAAGTGTCTGTGTGAGTCCCACAGCTCAGCGGGAAGAGGGAGGTCCTCTTAGTAAGGGAGAGGGGCGGGTAAGGGGAAGACAGTGCACCTGTCAAAGGAGGGCCTCTCCCCTGCGTCAAAAGCATCTCTGAGCTGCTTCACTAGGTTGTCCTGTCCGGGCAGTCGGAAGATGCCCTCTTCATTCAGGCCGTGTTCGCGGATAAACTCAGCACACTTCTCCACGAGGATGGGCACCAGGTGTGGGCCAAACTTCTGCTCATAGGCCACGGTCTCATTTAAACGCTGGCCAAACACCGCTGGGAAGAGAAAAACAGGACCCGCTCATCACTGACTTCTGCTGACAGGTCTGAGTGCTTTGCTTATTTCTTGATTTTCTGTGTTCCTATGACCTTAAAGGTTTTAGGGAAATGATACCAAACAAAATAGAGGAAATGAATCAACCACAATGTTTCCCAAGACTCTAAATTTGGGGCTGGAAATTGGGGCAGTCTCTGTCCGTCTTTTCCTACTGACACACATTTTTACATATTTTAAAAAGCGAGTCACCTTTACTGAGTGCTCACGTGCTGAGAATTGTGCTCGGCACCTTTTCATCTTTTCTCGTTTACTCTTGAGAGCAATCCCATGATGTGGTGTGATTGTTATACTCACCTTACTGTTAAAGACACTGAGCCTTAGAGGCATGGGCGGTTGCCGAGGGCAGGTGCCAGGGCACGGTACGGTCAGAATTCGAGCCCGGGCGGTCCGTGCAAGGGGATGTGCACAGCGGCAAGCGGGTCGTTTGAGCACTCTGCTGTGTCACACGGCATTGAAGCATAACGGTCTGTGCATAGATGGCTCAAAGTACATTCAACCATTCTGGCGTTTTTAATAATTTAGGTTGTTTACTACGTTTTATCATTATTAACATTAGCACATGGAGAGCAAATTATTTCGCCTAGCTGAGTTCCTGGAACATACATACTGCAATGTGTTACTTCTAATTAATTGTTTAATTAATTATTTCACATTTGGATGGATGAACATAAGTTTTTTTTATTCTTTTGAACTATTTCCTTAGGGCAAAGTCCCACATGTAGAATTACTAGATCATGTGGTTTGAACATTTTCATCACTTGATGGTATGCAAATTGCTTTCCAAAAATCTTGTTCCAAATGACAGTGCCTCCAGCAAAGCATGTGTGGACAGCTCTTCCCTCCCCTGTCAGCACTTGGCTCTGGACTCCCCGCCGCAGCAGTGTAACAGGATTAGCTTATAAATGAGCATAGTCATTGGCTACTAACTATTTTCCCACCAGGCCCCAAGCCCTCTGCATTCTGGAGGTTCAGAAGACAGGTCATGGCTTCCCCCCTGCCCTGTCTGAGGGTCCCTCTGTTATAATTGGGGCTCTGTGGCACCGACCACTTCAACCCATGGACATCAGTTCCCAAAGCCCTTTGCTTTTTTCCCCCATGATTCTCTCTCTGCTAGGTCCTCTAAACCCAGTCCCTAATTAATGTGGATTCCACCTGTAAAGAGCTGGAACAAGCTCTTGAACTCCCATGCCCTTTCCAACCCCGCCCACTGCCCTAGGCCAGGCGAGGTGACCTCTTCTCTCACCTGTGACCGCATTTCTTCTAACATGTTCAGAGCTCTCCTGCTTCTTACCCGTCTAAGCCACTGTCAACCTGAGCACATTCCCCCTGTATTTTTTTGTATTTTTTTTTAGTTTGGGGAATGTGTTTACTAAAGCTGGAGAGAGTGAAACAAGGAAGGGCCTAGACTAGAAGAAGCAACAGGAGAGAGTCTCAGTAGGGCTGGTTTGGCTCCTTAGAAACCTTATGAGAAAGAAGTGAGCGCACTCTGGGAAGTCAGAGAGAAGGGGGCCTTGGAGACAGGTTCAGGGGCTTAGCCTGGGACGAGATGCCGCTGCCCATTGCTCCGTGGTTGCAAGACTCCTGGGGACCTTAGAGTTCCGGAGATGGACACCTGTGGGGGAATTAGAGAGGGGAAGGAAAGACGCAGGCGTGCTCCTGGCAGGGAAAGCACACCCCTTCCCCCCCACCCCCATTTTTAATATGCATCTACTTCTTCACAAATTGCCACAGCAGTGTTTTTCAGATTACCCCTCAAAGTCCTGGGGTTCCTCTGAAGCCCTTCCCTCACCGTATTGCATGCTTGAGAGACAGGGCATGGGATCTAGGTGCAGCTGAACAGGGGGTCTCCATCCTCCCCAGTCCCCACCAGACCTGCTGGGCTGTGGTCTGTTTTATTGGTTTCAGTGAGATTGGTTAAATATTTTTTGTACCTAAAGTTTGAAACCCGGGGCGTTAGTTTGCCATTCAGCCTGGCCCCCAACTACCTTCCTGGCCTGACTTCCTGACATGCCCCCCAAGGCACCTCACCCCAGTGTTCCCAAAGCCCCCAGAGCTCCTGAGTCTTCATGCCCTTGGGTAATCTCTTCTCACTGCCCAGCCTGTTCATCTCTCCCCTTCCTGCCTACTGGGCTTCTGTTCGTCTTCCTTGGCCTGATTCAAATATTGTCACCTGTGCTAAGCCTTTCCTGACCCCAGCCTGAGAGATTCTGTCCTACTCTGGGTACCTGCATCCTTCTCAAATATCTCAATCCCTTCCACACTGTGCCATAGTTATTTGTATGTCCCAGAATCCTCTGTAAGACTGTGGGCTTCCTGGTGCTAGAAATATGAGGATGGTCTCTTTTACCTCTAGTCTTTAGTTTAGCATAGGACTTGGCACAAGGTAGAGAGTCAACAAATTCTGCCAAATTACTTAATGAATTATTTCACCTTCAAGAAAATGCTTTCTATGGTTGATGATAATTTTGGCATTTATTTAGTTTAAACACTAGTTGAGATCTGCTCAGTAGATCTATCCAGCTTCATGCTAACATTTGTCGAGTACCCTGGCACAGGGAATGGGCTATCCAGACGAGGGAGCACTGTGCTCGGTTAACTTACCACCACATTATGAAAACGAAAGGACCCCATGCAAAATAATGAAAAACAATTAGACAATGTCAATACAGTATAGAATTAGATTCCTATTTGTCTGTGAAAGGAGCTGGAGAGATATTTTCACCACAGTGGAAGGAAACAATTGAAATAATCTGACTTAAAATATAGACCACAAGACATCTGTAAAATTCCCTGTGAGGGGTCTATGGAGGAGCACTTCAAAGGGAGAGGCGGATGTGTTTCAGTGCAGCTGAGACTTGAACTCAAGGGGCCCACTGGGCCCATAACAAAAGATCTCCCAAACACAGTAAGATAATGTACGGTAGAGAAGTCAGGACTGTCAAATGTGAGCTGCATTTCTGAGGTCCCCAGGCAGAAGCTCCATTCTGCAGCTGGTCTGGAATCAAGCTCCTTCTTATTCCCCTCTACACCGAGGGTCCTCTGACGTTCCTCCTCCCCGAATCTACCAGCCTTGTCCTGTGTTCCTTCTCTCTCCCTCCCACACTTCCCTGTCAGTCACTTCAGTGTCACTCCCCAATACCATCATTTCCCAGATCCCCTCTTCTCTCCATCATCTCCGCTTTGCCCATCTCCACTACTGTCTCCACGCCTTCCTCAGCCACTGAGAGCCATGAGGGAACATTGCCTAACAGATCATGGAAATTTGTGTTCCAATCTCAGTAGGATCTTGGTTCCAAAACTTCACCATTCCCCTGAGCTCACCACCATTCCCTCTCCTCTCTGTCTCAGCAGGTAACCTTGTCTCCCCTTTCCCTTAGTTCCCCAAAATGAAGATATCATGAGTGATCTCCCTCGTTTCCAGCCGCTGCCTCCCATCCTTCCGTCAGTCTGCCTCTCTCTCCCAGAGGAAGGAAAGGACCCTGTGCTTTCATCTAAGATGATGTTTTCTTGAACTATGGGTTCCTTCCCTTTTCACCTCTTCCAGGATTTCACTCCTCTTTTTTATCTTAAAATTTTCTCCTTCAATTTAAAGAGTCCACATGAGTCTAAGTATTTGCCGTTTTATTAAAGACAAATCTCCCACCCTAGGTCTCAAACAACCGATACTCTCCTTTCTTCTGTTTGCCAATATACTTAACTAAAAATGTATCTACTTCTTGAAAGAATCTTTCACTCTCACAGCCTTGACTTCTTCCCTTAGCATTCACTCCTCAATCTTTCAACCCACCTCCATCTGGTTTAATCAGACTGCATCGTTCCACCCAAATTGCTCAATAAAATTTCTAGTGTCCTCCTAATGGGCAAATCAAATCTGACCTATGTTTAGTCTGGTCTTCATTGAAGATTCTAATGGTGTTGATTCTTCTTCCTCCTCAAAACTTTCTCTCCATGAGACTACAAACCCATCCACTCTCATTTTATTCCTACATCCCTGTAGGCTCCTTTACGGTCTCCTTTACTATGCCCCTTCCCCTACCTGCTGTGTCATTTCCTGCCATTCCAGCTCAGATGTTCTCCCGCTCTAGTCATTCTCCCGGGAAAGGTCATACAATTCCATACATTTGGATATCACCTACAGACTGGTAACTCAAAATCCACATATCTGGTCCAGATTTCTCTCCATCACTAAATCTCTATCCACATCATTTATTGCCATTCTCTCTCTCTCTCTCTCTCTCTCTCCTTTATTCCATAAGTCCAACATCTAAAGGCAGTTCTCCCAGTGTCTTCTCCAATCTCACTCTCATCCTGCCCCCAACATTCATAAATCACCCCTTCTCCTGTAGCTTTCCTCACAGGCTATAGCATTCAGTTGATCCAGCAATCAAGCACCAGACACTTTCCTAGGCACTGAGGATACAAAGCTATTAATATAAGGTACTGGCACACAACTAACCCAATTAGCAAAAGTGTGAGTGTTCGAATTATCTGCAATACCCCTCTACCCCTCCAGATAGATCAGTACATTCTAAAATACACTTTGAACTGTTTCTCTTCTTCATCTTTGCTGCTACTTTCAAAAGTACTCTAATGGTTTCTTATGCAACTCTTCTTGCAGATTCCTTTCACTGAAATTCACAAATCATTCAGCAAATAGAGACTGAGCATCTGCTGTGGGCCAGCCTCTTTGGGAGCTGGAGACTATGCTATGAAGAATGAAAAACAACAGTCTTTGCTCTTGGAAACTCTGGAGTGAAGGTCCTGCCTCCTTCTCCCCACCTAGAAACCTGATCTTCCTGCAGCCTGAGTTCAGCTGTCTCCTCCTCAGAGGGACTTGATCACTCCCCTCTGTGCTCCTAGGGCTCCCTGTATGTACCACTATTCAATCACTTACAATGATTTATTTAAACATCTCTCTCTTCCACTGGACTGTGGGCTCCTCAAGGCCGACAGACTGTCTGGCTCATCATCTACTTTTGTCTCTTGGCACAGAGCCTGGCCTGTGATGGACCAGTCCTCACCAAGCTGCTACTACCTGTCATCTCCAATCCCCCCTGTCCTCAGCCTTGTCTCTCCCAAGAACACACTGATTAGCATTTCTTCATACTTGTACTTGTCAAGATCAATGGCCTCATTCACATTTTCAGATCCTAGGGTCACATTCTTTGTCTTCATGTTAATTACTCTATCAGCTACATGTGACACAGCAAATCACCCTCCTTCCTGAGATACATTTTCACACGGCTTGCGGCCCACCATTCTCTCAGTTCTCCATTTATCATTGGCTGCTCCTTTTCAGCCTCCTCTGGTGACGCCTTCTTTTCTCCTTGTCCTCTAAATGTCAGAGTGTTCCAGCTTTTCTTTACTTACTACACATACACATCGTAGTCTCGCAGCTTTAATACCACCCATACCAAACTTTACATCTCTAGCCTGCAACTCAGCCAAAGCTATTCTCTCCAACAAGACATAACCACTGCAAGCTCTAGAGACATTGGGCCCAACGGGGTCCCTTCTTACATAAAAAAAGGGTCCCTTCGTATACCCTTTTTTGTTTGTCTAGGTTGGGCTTCGTCACTCTTCATCTCAGATTGCATATGCGGAGTTTGGAGTACAAAACATCCTGGAACTACAGAGACCCAATCCTGAGTCCGACCTGCCTCTGACTTCTAGGTTCCGATTGCCACCCTCTGATCCTGGATGAACATGAAATAGCCTAGATCAGGGACACAGATGAACTGAGATGAACCAATGAAACTGAAAAAGAATCTAGTGAAAGAGGAAGACAGAAGATGGGGGTGGGAGACACTCAAAGACTGTTCTCAGTCCTGGCCGGCTAGCTCAGTCGGTTAAAAGCTTCATCCTAAAACAATGAGGTTGCAGGTTCAATCTTTGGTCAGGACACACACAGGAAGCAACCAAAGAATGCACAATTGAGTGGAACAACAAATGCTTCTCTTTTCCCTCCCCTCTCTCCCTTCCTCTCTGTCTCTATAGAAATTCCATAAAAGTGAAGCCATGCCTGGACAGCTCTGGAGCGTCATCCTGGAGCTCAGAGGTTGCTGGTTCAGTCCCCTGTCAGGGCACATACAGGAGCAGCTCGATGTTCCTGTCTCTCTCTCTTCCTGCCTCTCTCAAAAGAAAAAGAAGAAGACCATTCTCCACCCCAAGGACACCAGGCTTCTCCTTCTGTGCCACACCCTCCTAGGTCGCACCTGCTCACTGATCTTTCTCCCCACTGCCAGCCACTTGTTCATGTGAGGTTGTTCCTCATGGCTGGCCAGACAACATTAACAGAGGCATTTCTGTCTCAAAAGATACAAATTTTAATTGATTAGCTGGCTATAATGTCATAATAATTATTAACAAATTTAATTAAGCTAGTTCTATGTCAAACTACTCATATGTGTTTTCACATGCATTCTCATTCAGTCCTCATAAGAACCATAGGAAGTAGATACTACTGTTCCATTTTACAGCTGAGAAACTGAGACTCAGATGTGTCCAAGGTTGCATTGGCCCTATGATTCTAAAGTCAGTGATTTAATCCCTTCCATTTAAAGTCAGTGGAATAAAATTGCCTGGGAGAAATTTCAGAGACCATCAAGTCTCAAGCGTTAGGAGACAGTGGTGGAGAGCTGCCCAGTCTCTGCTCCCAGGCCATCCTCCAGCCTTTGCTTCTGAAGACTCCTCCCCAGTTTTGCTAAAAGAACCCGGGAACATAGGGTTGGTTTGGGGAGATGAAAATGGAAGGATTAGCTTCCTTTCTAACCTGGTCTCTTCCTTATCATTACCCAAACACCCCTGGGTTCGGGACAAGTGCCCCTTCGCACCTCAGGTCACCAGAGGAGCCAGCCCCGCCCCTCTCCCGCTCCTGCCTCTACCTCTCTGCACCGCCCTGTCGGCCAGACCAAGCGCTGGGACCTGCTTCCCGCAGCTCCGGGAGCTTCCCCATCCCTGGCAAGAGAGGGACTAAACAGAACTGGGCAAAGTGTCTTTTAGTGGAAGAACTGAATCACAGAATAGGGAAACAATACCTTTCTTACGGAGCTTGCAGGCTTTCTTCCTGAAATTCCAGCCAAAGAGCAGGGCCAGGGAGGGAAAGCCACAGCCCGTTTCCCACTGCGGCATCCTGGGAGTATGAGGCAGGCAAGGGCACGGAATCACAGCCTCTGCTGGGCCGGCCTCGAGCCTTTCCTCCTCCCCGGGCTGGAAGAACCACCCTCTCTCGCTTTCAGACCAGCACATGCTTGTAAATACTGCTCGGGTTCTGACTCCAGCCCAGAAGCGCTGGGATCTGCAGGCACCTGCCCCAGGCGCTCCCTTCCTCCTTCCCACACTACTTCCCCTCCCCACTCACCTTTACACACATGACTCTTGGCTTTTAAAGAGGGAACATAAAGCTGTCAGGGCCCACAATAAAAATAAGTGCCTCCTTTTACTTAGCAGCTAATTGTCAACTGCCACTCCAGGGATACCATGGAGGTGGGTTAAAAAAAATTCCTCACACAAGCCCTTAGCAGCATTGCCCCATATATCAAAGCCTCTGGCAGGAACACAGGATTTCACTTAGCGTGATGAAGCCAGACCACCCTTCCCTGGAAACGCTTTCGCAATTGCAGGTGGCTCAGGCAAGCCTTCAGAGAGAACCGTCTTGGAGGTGGGTTGCTGGATAAACTGAGATGATTCTCCCCCTCCTGTTGAGATGACTTAGCAAATAGTGCAGCAACCCTACCAGACAGGCCCAGGAGACCTGAAATGGATTCTTGGCATCACTGGAGTGGGAGATGGAGGTTGGGGTGGGGGTGGGGAACCCTGATAGGTAGGAATAGGGAGGATTGCCAAGAAAGGCCCTGGGCAGTGTGATGCTGCCAACCAAGTATTCATCTCTCTATTCACTCACAGGCCAGGAAGAGAGGACTCATCTTAGATAGCACATTCTCCTTCGTGTTGAATTCACTCTCATGTCCGGGCAATATTACCTCTGAAATACCTGTATTGCACAAACCTATTTATTTCTCTTCATCTACAACAGGGGTCCCCAAACTTTTTACACAGGGGGCCAGTTCCTGTCTCTCAGACTGTTGAGGGCCAGACTATAAAAAAAACTATGAACAAATCCCTATGCACACTGCACGTATCTTATTTTAAAGTAAAAAAACAAAACAGGAACAAACATATACTTAAAATAAAGAACAAGTAAATTTAAATCAACTGACCAGTATTTCAATGGGAACTATGCTCCTCTCACTGACCACCAATGAAAGAGGTCTCCCTTCTGGAAGTGCGGCGGGGGCAGGATAAATGGCCTCAGGGGGCCGCATGAGGCCCGCGGGCCGTAGTTTGTGGACCCCTGATTTACAACATCACCACCCTCTTCCAAGCCACCTTTGAATGAAGAACAACTTTAACAAGACTGTCTCCATGGTTATCACCTTCCTTTCACTCCAGAGCCTGTTGTTTCTGTCACAGGACCTTTGCACATGCTATTTCTCTGACTGAGACACTTTCTCTTCCTCTTTTTCTGCTTAGTTAGCCTCTATTGGCTCTTCAGATTTAAGCTTAATCATTGCTAATTCAGCACTTCCCTGAATTTCCTGTCAAACACAATTTTCCCCCACATGTTCTCACGAATTTTTCCTTTGTGATACTTTTTAGAGTTGTAATTTTATAGTTTTCTAAAATTAATTTCTGTGTCTTCTACTATACTGTGAGCTCCTTGAGAGAAAAGACTTTGTCTTTTTTTTTCTTCTCTCTCTTCTTTACTCTCTGTATTTCTCTCTGTCTCTCTATCTGTCTGTCTCCCTCGCTCACTGTTGTACCACTGGTGCTAGTGCTTGGCTTATGACATGCTCACGAAACATTTGTTGACTAAATGAATAAATTTGTATCTGTCTGATGTTAGGATCTGTGGGGAGGGGAATGAGAGAATTAGTGAAAATAAGGAAAAATAATCCTTCTAATTTTCAGTTTAGCTAGAGAGAAAGAACCAGAACACATGGAATAACAATGAGTCACAGAGCAGCACACTCCCGCAAGCTAAACTGTGCTACAGATTGTGAAATCATGCTCTGAAGAACACAGAAAACTTAAAAAATGAGAGGAAGCAAAGAAATCTAGGCATTTAACAATCCAGTACTTAAGCGCTCTATGCCCAATGTTGGCAAGCACACAAGGGGGCCTAACACCTGGGACCTACCCCAGGGTCTATGATCTGGTCAGGCCAAACAGAGCTGTGTACAGTTGCAGTGTTTATGCCCCGAGTGAGGGCCTGAGTACAACCTCAGATGGTCAGCCTCCCGAGGAGGAGGGCAGAGCAGGTCCCCACTGAGTAACAATGTGCAGTGTGAACTGCCCACTCTCTGGGGACAGGACAGAGACTAGGCTTCAGTGTGGGGACCTAGGGAAGGCAGAGCCCTCTTACTAAAAGGAGGAAACATTTCCGAGAGAACAGATAGCTCTGCACCTGGGAACAACAAGTCACTAGAAGTGGAGATGTGATCCCCTCTCTTTCCTTTCTCCTACTGAAACTGGCAGAGCCTAGAACTACACCCAGAGCTTCTGGGGAAGGTACTGTCTCTACGCGTGATATTGTGGTTGAGAGTAAGACATATATACTTGGGCTTTGACTCCTTCCTGGCACTGAGCTCCTGAAACTAGTGGAATTTCCTGTATGAGAGTTACAAAGGTATCTTTTGTCATTTGGAAAGTACCTAACGGTAGGGGGCTAGTTGCTGGTGGAACCACCATGTGATTAGAGGGTTAGAACTTTCAGTTCCACCCTCCAAACTCAGAACTCAAGGAAAGAGAGAGGGCCTGGAGGTTGAATCAATTGCCAATGGCCAATGACTTAATCAATCATACCTTTGTTATGAGGCCTCCATAAAAACCCAACAGGACAGGGTTCAGAGAACTTCTGGCGGTGGTGAACACAGGGAGGTGTGAGGAGAGGAACTCCTGAAGAGAGCATGGAAGCTCCACGCCCCTTTTCCCATACCTTGCCCTATGCATCTCTTCTACCTTGCTATTTCTGAGTTATGTCATTTTGTAATAACTGCCATCTAGTAAGTAAACTGGTACCCAGAGTTCTATGACCTGCTCTAGCAACCTAATCAAATCCAAGAAGGAGGTCATTGGAAACCTCTGATCTATAATCAGTCATCCAGAAGCACAAGTAATCATCTGGACTTGTGATTGGCATCTGAAGTGTGTTGTATTTGAGATAAGTCTTGTATACCTGAACCCTTAACCTGTGAAATCTGATGATATATTGGGGTAGATAGTGTCAGAACTGAGTTAAATTGCAGGACACCCAGCTGGTAGCCAGACGTGTAGGAAACACAGACGCACCCACATTGGTAATGGTTCCTGAATCAGATAAGGTGAGAGGAATGCTCAGGGCCAGCCACAAGGCAGGAGGAGCCAAGGGGAAGCAGCGGATGTGCGGTGGAGTCCATGTGAGCTGTCTCTCCCATCAGAGGAGAAGGGAGGCAGGAAGGGGGTTGGGCAGGAAGAGGCCTTAGCTCTGCAGAACTGTCACTCAAGTGACTTCTATAACTTAAAGTTGTGATTCATTACTTGGGGCATATAGATGGACTACAGGAGTCTGAACACATACTGCAGTTGAATTCAAAACTGGTTTGTCTGAATGTTTTTCTGGGAAGAATATCCAGAGATTTTATTGAGTATTTTAAGGGGTCTATGAATCTTAAAGAACTTAGCTAAAGCTTACTATTAATGTGCTTGGAGGAAGATCATTCTAGAAGGAGCCACCCACTTACCGAATAATTTTGTAGGTAAGATGGTAGTCATTTAACAAAGTGGAGAGCCTAGGAGAGTAGAACATAGTGTTGCTATGGGAAGAGGGGACCATTTCTTTGCACATTTATTTAATAAATTCTTATTGAGTACCTACTGTGTCAGGCACTTTTAGATTCTGGGATACAGCACTGCCCAAAACAGAGGAAAAAATTCTTGCCAAGTTGACACTCATTCTAGCGAGAGGAGACCAACTGTGCACAAAGCAAATGAGTAGAATTGTTAGCCTGTCAGAAGAAGGGAAACGCCAAAAGGAAAACAAAGCAGGAAGGGGTATCGGGAGGGCTGGGAGTTGGGCAGGGAAGGGGTTCAAAGCCGAATGAGGTGACCAAGGGCGGGCTCACTGAGGTGATGTCAGAGCAAAAAACTGAAGAAAGCAAGAGTCTCAACCATACAGCTACCAGGGAAAAGAGAATTCCAGGCACAGGAAACAGCAAGTGCGAAGACCCTGAGTCAGAAACATTTCTAAGGTGTTTGGAGAAGAAAGGAGGCTGGTGAGTTTGGAGTGAAATGAGCATAAGAGGGGGCTCTGGAAACCAAGGGCAAAGGTAATGGGGGGCAGACTGCGTGCTCTGGGTCATTAGAGGGCTTCTGACGTTTCCTCTGAGATAGAAAGGAGCGATTGGACAGTGTTGAGTGAAGAAGAACCTTGATATGACAGACAGGTTTAACAGGTTCACTCTGGCTGCTCTGTTGAAAACACTGTAATTCAGACAAGACAGGAGGGCACCTCAACAAGGACAGTAGTAGTAAAGGTCATGAGCAGTGGGCAGGTTCTGGGTGGAAAAAGCCATAGAAAGCTTTCACAAATGGCTAAAATGAGGCAGCAGCAATATTCTCAGAGACTTCCCAATGGTTGAGGGTGCATGCCCTGCCTATCTAGCAGACCCAAGGGGCACTTTACAAGTGTCACCTGCTATGGTGCAAGACAGCCACCTACAGCGGCAGGAGCCCTGTTCCCTGCTCCTTCACAGCTGGGTTCCATGGACAAATACACCATTTACTTCTTCAAGACCAAAGCTTCCTGATTTACAAACAGGAAGAACAAATGTCTGACTCTTCCTGGGAACTAAGACTGGACTCAGCTGTCTTCAAATGCCTTTTCATCCTGAGATCCATATGTGGGTTCAATTAGGGGCTTAAAGAACATCTGAAATGCCACATCAGAGCCAAACCCCGTTTCTTGAATGAATAAATAGTTCTGTACTCTTCTTTCTCGTCCCCTGAACTTTCCCCTGCCTAGAGGACTTCTGCTTGACTTGCTTCTCAGGGCAGTGGCCTTGGGGAGGGGGAAAGAAGAAATCCCCATGTAGATATGACAGAGTGCAGCAGTTCCCTGCGGCAAGGCTGAGCCAAGGATCATGTGGGACACAGATACTGGTTACAGCACACAGGCAATATTTTGACTCAATAGAGGTGCATGATAAGGCAACATCCACTACCCTTGAATGCAGATAGCCTAAAGCACTGGACTGGGGAAAACAGAACAGAAAATGTCAACATTTTCACAATCCAGGATAATAAGAAAGGTAGTAGCTAAGCTTATGCAGGCTGAATAGCATATTATAGAGCTTTAGTAAATCAAAACCTCATCTCAGTTGAATTAGCACAATAAAAAATATTGTTTGGGAACTGGGGAATTGGTAGTGAGACCATGTTACTCTTTTTTTTTTTTTGTAATAGGTTGCTACTGTTCAGGATGACTGAGGCAGGCACTTTTGAGTTTAGCTGTCCCATCCAAGTCACTTCTTTTCTTGTTGCCCCTACTGGGGAGGTCACGGGCCACAGAAATCCCTCCTTACCCCAGATCCTGGGTTCACTGATTCCAGCTGAGGTCACCTGGAGAGAAAAGCTAAAGCCTTGACCATGAGCATGGCTTCAGAGTTGTCCTCTGATCTTCTTTGAGCACCGTTCAAGGAAAGATCATGTCTGGAGCCACTTCCTCCCCACCCCTAAGATGTTACGTACACCTGCCCAGAAACGCCTCAGGGTCCTTACCTCCAGAGGGTGTGCCAGCAACTCTCCTAAGGAATTTAACCCATTCCTCCATCTCCGCCTGGGAGCTGGCCATGAGGACATAGCAGTCCTGTCCCGTGCGACTCTGGTCCCATGAGGCTGGAGGAAGAAGTAACACTAATGAAGGTCTTAAAGTGGTAAGGGGCTGGCTCAGGGGGAAGCAAGGAGAAACTGAACCTGAATAGCTTCCTTTCTTTAATTAAACAACCAATCAAACAACACAGAAACATTATCTACTTATCCTCAGTGTCACTAAAGATCTGTGCACCTTTATTGTTTTTGCTGAAGCTCTAATTCTATAGACAAACTACAGTGTGTCCGTAAAGTCATGGTGCGCTTTTGACCAGTCACAGGAAAGCAACAAAAGACGATAGAAATGTGAAATCTGCACCAAATAAAAGGAAAACTCTCCCAGTTTCATACCTATTCAGTGCAGTTTGATTTGGGCTCACACACAGATTTTTTTAGGGCTCCTTAGGTAGCTATCCCGTATAGCCTCTACAGACTCATCACTGACTGATGGCCTACCAGAACGGGGTTCCTCCACCAAACTGCCGGTTTCCTTCAACTGCTTATCCCACCAAGTAATGCTATTCCTATGTGGTGGTGCTTTATTATAAACCCACCAATATTCACGTTGCACTTTGGTCACGGATTCAAATTTAGCAAGCCACAGAACACACTGAACTTTCCTCTGTACCATCCACATCTCGACTGGCATGGCCATGGGCTGCTCCACTTTATACACGGTGTTACGTCATCATCTGCGCATGCGCACATGCTGCCACATAATCCTACAGAAACTGGGAGGGTTTTCCTTTTATTTGGTGCAGATTTCACATTTCTATCGTCTTTTGTTGCTTTCCTGTGACTGGTCAAAAGTGCACCATGACTTTACGGACACACTGTATTGACCATGATGGTTTGCAATCAGGATGACTTGGGCTGAGAGCTGCTCCCATGGAGGACAGAAGCTATTTGCTACCAAAAAGGAAGAGGAAATTCATGGGGCAGTTTTTGTATTAGAGAATACAGGATCAGCTCGTACAAGTTTGAAGACTTCAGTTCAACATGTCAGTCATGGGTACTTTCCTAAGCTACACTGGAACTCAGTGTGAGGGTTGGGAAGGGAACAGCAACTCAGGAAGAAGAGACAGTAAACATATGTGTGCCTTTCTCACAAAATTGGTGCTTCCTTTCAGGATTGCTGCTCTTCTGCCTTCACAAGACATTGCAAATGGTAGGTTCTCAATACATATTTCATGGACAAATGAAGTTTGTTAGGACCTTCTTTACCATTTTTACTTAAAACACAAGATTATAAACAGATATGTGTAGTGATTCTCTTTTTTTTGTATTTTTCTGAAATGAGAAGCAGGGAGGCAGACAGACTCCCATGTGCGCCTGACTGGGATGCACCTAGCATGACCACTAGGGGGCAATGCTCTCCCCATCTGGAGGGTTTCTCCATTGCAACCGGAGCCTTTCTAGTACCTGAGGCAAGGCCATGGAGCCATCCTCAGCGCCTGGGCCAACGTTGCTCCAATGGAGCCTTGGCTGCAGGAGGGGAAGAGAGAGATGGAGAGAAAGGAGAGGGGGTAGGGGTAGAGAAGCAAATAGGTGCTTCTTCTGTGCACCCTGACCCATTCTTCTCTCAATGTCAGGGCATTTCCCTAAAAGAGAGTCTGTTGGAGCACTACATTTGTGTTCAAACTTGTGTTTTCTTGCAGGAAAACAAAAGACTTTCACATTCCCATTGGTTATGATCTCTTGAACTTATCTCACCCAGCTTCACCTTCTTTGACCTTTTGTGCTGACCTAATTCTGAATCTGTCTTATCATTAGGTCATCAGCTCTTCTGACCAGAAGTGTCAGTTCATGGAAGCCCTGGCTATTCAGGAACATCCTGAGACCTGGGTGTTTCCGAAAGAAGAATGGGAAGCAAAAGGTCTCATATCATAGAAATCACAATATTCCTTTGACCTAGTATCATTCCACTCTACAGATAATGTAACTGAAGCCCAGAAATGCAAAAGTACCTGCTCACTGTAACCAGTAAGTTACTGCCATACTCAGGCCAAGGAAGGATACTGGTCTCCTTTCTTCCAATAGCCCATATTGCTTCAAATTTGACCTTGGCCAAAATTTATCTGGTATCCTTCCCCACCATGTCTACATGCCAATCTACTCCATTGTTAAGAACACGCCTTTTCAATTTACCCTGATTCCTGGGAGATCCTTTAGTTTGATCATGACAACCACATTGAGAAACATCCAGCTCTCAAGATGTTTCTGAGTGGACTTGCTCCTCTGGTCAGAACCCAGTGACAAGATATACCAAGTCATCCTAAAAGGTAAAGAAAGTGAGGCACACTCTGGCTGGATATCTCATTGGTTAGAATATTGCCCTACTATGCCAAGGTTACCGGTTTGATCCCTGGTCAGGGCACATACAAGAATCAACCAACGAATACATAATAAGTAGAACAACAATTCAATACTTCCCTCTTTCTTTCTCTCTCTCAAATCAATAAATTTATTTATTTATTCATTTTAGAGAGGAGAGAGAGAGAGAGAGAGAAAGGGAGGAGCAGCAGGAAGCATCAACTTCCATATGTGCCTTGACCAGGCAAGCCCAGGGTTTTGAACCAGCGACCTCAGCGTTCCAGGTCGAGGCTTTATCCACTGCGCCACCACAGGTCAGGCTTAAATCAATAAATTTTTTTTTTTAAGTGAGGCACAGTGATATTAATTCAGGTTCAAGAAACCAGAACAAAGGTTATTTTAAAATCTTTTGTTGACCTATAAAAAATTAAAGTTTGGGCCCATTGAGGTGCTAAGCTGGGCTCTCTTTGGAGAAAATTGCTTAACATTAATACAAAGTCCATGAATAGCAACTCTGCCATCAGAGGCATACTTTCTCTGACTTAACAAGTTTGTTCAACCTGTGTCCTTGTCAGAAAAGACTCCCTTTCTTTCTTCCCCTACCTAAGGAATTCCTATTCATTTTCAAAAATCTAACTCAAATGTCATCTTCTCTAGAGACCCTTTCTTAATACCTTCTCCCACTTCAAATTCAATGGGTAGACTCTATTCTAAATCCCTAACATTCTATCCTTACCTCTCTCACAGCACTAACTAAACTATCCTAAACATTGGTTTTCTTATCATTAATATCTAGGCAATCACTTAATACATCCCAACATAAAGCCCTGATCTTACCCCCAAAACTTTCTACAAGCACGAATCTTAGCAAATGCGTCCTTCCCATTGCTGAGGTAAAAACCTTGAGGTCAACCTTGATCACTCTTTCCCACACCCAATCCATCAGCAAACGAAGTCCCCTCCACCTTCGAAATGCATCCAGAAAACAATTATTCCTCACCCCTTCACTGTTCCCACCTCTGACTTGGATCATTGCAATAGCTTTTTCACTGGTCTCCCTGCCCTGTCCAAGTCCCTTATCAGTCTCAGCTCAAAAGTCAGATCATGTCACTTCTTTGCTCAAAACATCCCAGTGGCTTGTAGCATAAAAACTAAACTTTTTACAACTGCTTGCACATGCCGGTAAAATCTGTGCTCACCCCTGACTGAATGTCCTACTCTTCTTTCCTGTCTTCATTCCGCTGTAACCACATTGGTCTCTTTGATGTTTCCTGAACATGTGAAATAGACTCAGAGACTCTGCACTGACTGTTCCCCTTCCCGGAATGCTCTTTCTCCAGATGAGCACTTGACTCATTCCTTTAGCTCCCTCAGAACCCTCCTCAAAGGTCTCCTTCTCAATGATGCCTACTCTGCCTGCTCTACTTAAAATGACAAATCAACCACTGCCATCCCCACCTCAGCTAGTACTTTCTCCTTCTTTGCTTAATTTTTCCCATAGCACTATTCTATCATAAAAACTATACAAACTATACAAGTTACGCATTCATTTGGTTTTTTTCTCAGTCTCCTCCCACATAGGCTGCTTACAAGCTATTCTGTTCTTTCCCGGATTTCCAGTTCCTACAATAGTGCCTGCCTCATAGAGGCGGTCAGTAACATAGTTGAGTAAATAAATGACATCTGATAAGGAGATGTGAGATTTAAAGGCAACATCATATGCAACAGAGATATAACTCACTTATCCTTCATGACTCCCTTTGGGTGGGAGAACAGATCATTTTTCTGCTAGAGGTAGTAGGGAGAGAGAAATGTGCCTTAAATATTTTCCTGTCCTAAATAAAGAAAAACATAATTACAAAAAAGGTCTTCTCTGTGGTCTTTGTGCAACTAACGCTGGAGAGCACAGAGAGAGGGCCCTGATTAGGAAGGTCTGTTCTTATGCCAGCAATGGCCCCTGAGAATCATCTTGCACAAGAGGATGACAAAAAGAGAGACTTGAAAATTCTCTGCATGGTAACCTGAAGGGCTGTCTCACTTTCGGTTGGGAGGAGCTTTGGAAATGATGGCACCTTCAGAAAAATTGTTTCCTACTTATTATTGCTTTACAATTGTTGTTTGTCTTGATAAGACTCATGTGTGTGTGTGCAAGAGAGAGAGACAGAGATGTGTAAGAATTCTCCCAGCAGCACAGAAGACTGTGCAAATGTAGTGAGAATGAGAGAACAAGTCTTCATCTGACCCTAGCACAGAAATCCTTGAGGATACTGGGCTTTTGATGCAACACCACGGTGAATTGCAGCTGGAGCTTGGAGGTTGGTTACATCCCATGGACTGCTCAGAAGGGATCCTAGGAACAAAAGAAGCCTGTGGGAAACAGGTGGGTTTTCCCAGAGAGGAGAATTGATAAAGTAAACCTGTCCTCTGAGAAGGAAGATAGAAAAGCAAGAGAGTGCCCATGAGGGGCTCCCTGGGAAGAGCTGAACTTTCTTTTCTAATGTTTTTCTTTGTTTTCTATTAATAACCATTTCCAGTTTTAGAATTTTCTTCTGCATTATAATTTCCTTTAGTGCTTCCCAAAATATCAAACACTTACATAACTATATACCAGGCACTGTACCAAGTGTTTCTTTTCTTTTCTTTTTTATTTATTTATTTTTTGACAGCAACAGAGAGAGGGACTGATAGGGACAGACAGACAGGAAGGGAGAGAGATGAGAAGTATCAGTTCTTCATTATGGCACCTTAGTTGTTCACTGATTGCTTTCTCATATGGGCCTTGATGGGGCGGGGGGGGGAGGTTACAGCACAGTGAGTGACCCCTTACTCAAGCCAGCAACCTTGTGCTCAAACCAGAGACCTTGGGCTTCAAGCCAGAAACCTTTGGGTTCAAGCCAGCGAGCGACCATGGGGTCATGTCTATGATCCCACGCTCAAGCCAGTGACTCCACGTGCAAGATGGTGAGCCCGGGCTCAAGCTGGCAACCTTAGGGTCTTGTACCTGGGTCCTCCATGTCCCAGTCCAACACTCTATCCACTGCGCCACTTCCTGGTCAGGCCCAAGTGTTTCATATATATATATATTTCTTTATTTAATCCTCACTACTGTTTTACAGATTAAGTAACAGAGGTGGGGAGAAATTAAATAACTTGATCACAGTTTCACAAATAGTAAGTGTCAGGGCCAGGTTTGGGACCCGGGGAGGATGGCTCCCAGCTGGGCATGTCTAACCTCCCTGCTATGCTGCCTTCTCCACCAGTCTTCCTCTGCACACAGCTGCCTTGTGTGAGTCATAAGGAGTAAGTGAAGGGAAGGGGTGCTCAGGGGCATGGGGCTCCCTGCTGGGCCGGTGTGGTGGCACCAGCCTGGTAGCACAACTGAGAGCAGTCCTGGATTTCCAGCGGGACTGGGGCTGGCCAAGGAGCAAGGGACAGGGAGGAGCAGCCTCAGAAGGACAGTCACAGGAACACAAACAAGCTCCCCTCCAGACCAATCAAGACAAATCCCCCTTCCCCCAGATGCATTCCAGGAAGAGAAAGTAACTATTGGTAGGGAAAAGCACCCTGCAGTGTGCTGCTCACACTTTCAGTCAGTGAATTACGGCACTTGACATGTGCTAATTAGGTCACATTGAACCACAGGACACTGTTGACTATCGACCACTTTCCACCTACGAAAGTAGCAATTTCACGTGGTTCAATGTATAGTTTAACTGTTAATTTTAATGTCTCACTCACCTACTAGATGGAACTTGTTTTAGTGAGCAGGGATGATGTACTTTCCTGATCAGTGTCCCAGTGCCTGGTGGGATACCTGGCTCCAAGTCCACGCTCATGAAGTGCATAATGTTGAGCAAAATGCAAGCCCACTTAGTTCACTTGTTCGCTAATGAACTTGCTAGTATAGGCTCATTGACTAAGATATGCAGAATTACTACCCATTCTTACTAGGTTGGTTGGTTAGTTGTTGACAGACTCACTGATAAATCTTTGACTTCTAGCATCCAGAAGAAAATGGCAACATAATGCTCCTCCATCCCACTTTTTGTTGCTTACCTGGAATGATTTCAAAGACAAATTTCCCTGCTTCTTCTGGGTTTGTGGCAATCTCCTTGACTTTACTTCCTGGTAGATACATGCAACCCTGAAAGATCAAAAGGCAGGCCTTTAAGACGAGCAGTAATTTTATCACCTATTAGCTAACATTGAGCTATACAACAGGTAAGACAGCAATGGGATGGAGAAGTGCATGGAAAGCTGACTTTGGGCCCTGTTGGCTCAGTGGTAAAGCATCAGCCGAGCATGTGGAAGTCCTAGGTTCAATTCCCGGTCAAGGCACACAGGAGAAGCAACAATCTGCTTCTCCTCCCTTCTCCCTCCCCCTTCTTACTCTCCCCCTCCTGCAGCCATGTCTCTGTTGGAGCAAAGTTGGCCGCAGGTGCTGAGGTGGCTCTGTGGAGCCTCTGCCTCAGGCACTAAAAATATAGTAGATCAGTTGCAGCGTGGCCCCAGGTGGGCAGAGCATCAGACCCAGAAGGAGGTACTCAGCTGGGTCCTGGTTGGGGTGCATGCAGGAGTCTCCATCTCTATCGCCCCTCTTCTCACTTAAAAAAGAAAGAAAGCTGACTTTGAATGGGGCCCTGCAGCTATGCAGCCTCGGTCAGATTAAGTGGTAGCTATCTGAGAGCAAGCTAGGTGCTTTGAGAGAAGAGGACAAAGTCTTGACAGGAGAATGAGCTGAGGGGGTATCACCACCAACCCTTGCCTCCATGTGTATGCTCGACGCTTTACCATTCACAATACATTGCCACATGCCTATCTCATCACGTCCCCACAGCAGCTCCGTATCAAGAGCACGGCAAGATCTGCCACTTCTACTTTGCAGATGAGGAAACCAACACTTGACAGTCCTAGTGACTGCAAGAAGAAACATAGTTAATATGTTCCAGAGTTAGTTACTCATAATTTACACCTCGCTGGCTGTTGGAGGTGGTGTGTCGGATTCTGAGCTGAGCGGGCCCATGTGTCTTTATTCTAAACCAGCTGTGAGTGAGGAGGACTGGCAACCAAGGAGCTGGGGAGGCAAGAGTCTTAAGGCACTCTCAGATCAGCTCCGGAGCCTGAAAGAATAAAAGCTTCTTGAGTGTCTAGAAAGTAAAAATGTCTAAGACAGTGAGAAAGTAGAAGAAAAAGAAGAAAAGGAGAAGGAAAAAAAGGGAGAGGAGAAGGGAAATAAGGAAGGATGAGGAGGAAGAGAGGGAAAAGGAAGGAGAAGAAGAAAAGGGGGGAAAATGTCTTTAAAGGGGAATTCTGTATTTTTTTTTTACATTTCTCTTATTTTAGTACTTAAAAATAACCTCCACCTACATGATCCTAACCATCTTTTAATATCAATGGCCTCAGAAAAAATGACCCCGACTTTGTGCTGCTGGGCTAGTAATAGTAAGTCCATGGTATTCAGGGCATGCAGAAGTTTCTATATCTACAAGAAGGGGACAAAGTGTGAAAGCAAAGAGTATGGGTGCCATACTCATACTTTGCATGAGTATGGCACCCGAAAGAAAGGCCGTGTTATTTTTAGATAGTAGGGAGCACTGCCCAACAGGAAGAAAGAAAAAGGGGGTACCAGCCTCTCCCAAGTGCTTCTCTAAACTGTTATATGATACTCCAAACCATTTCATCCAAAAGTAGTGAAAATAAAATACCAAATATATAAATACCATTTATTGAGCAATTATTAGGTGACAGGCTCTGTGCTAAATGCCCTGAATATATTATCACATCTAATCTTCAGAAGAGAGAGATGAGGAAGTAAGGTTCTGAGAGGTTAGGTAGCCGATCCAAGATCACAAAACTAGGTGACAGGAAAGCTATAATTTAAACCTTGCTCAGTGGGATTCCGGAATTGCAAGTGAGGCTTTATATATACAGGTCCCACTTACTTGCCGGAAGAAGTAATGGTCAGCGTTAAACTAAATCACACCAAGGCCTACATGACAAATGGCACACCGTTTCCTCGTATTGAGCATGACAGCCTTGAATGGGAGAGAGGAAGAATAGGAACTCGTAAAAAAGATATTAGTGAGGGTGGGCTGGGGGTGAGGTGGGTAGGAACAGTGATAGAGAAGGAGGTTTTGTCCCAGAAAAGGAAGGGCCTGAGTTAAACACAGTCATTATTAAAAGTTAAATTATTTAAACTTACAATGAAATATTTAATATTAAAAATAAAGATACTAATGCTAAGAATTCATCACTTCCAAATTATTTACTACACTGCTCACAAAAATTAGGTGAATCTGGGAACGTGCAGATACTCCAGTACGTTCAGCCTTTTGTGTAGTGCATTTTCACCAATAAAGTAAAAGTTGGATTTGCATTGCATCTGCATAATGGAACAACTTTCTTTGACTTGTCGTTTGCTCTTCTGATGTTCTTGTTTAATATAAAAAAAAGCAAATGCTTCTTTTTTCTTATCGCTTCATATCATTTTGAAATATCCCCTAATTTTTGTGAGCAGTGTATATTTAACTGTGATTTTTGTTCATGCGATTAATCACATCTAATCTGAGTGGTAGAAATTCTATCTAACAGTGTGCTACGGCACATTTTTTCTCAACTCTGCATTCAGTGACATCACATTTGTACCTTGAATCAGCCATGGTGGGAGTCTTAACGGAGAAATTGGCAAATGCTACATCCAAATCAGCTCTCCCACCAGAACATTTACCAGCACACCACTGATAGACAATCATGTGGTTAAGTTCACAGAAAGCAGGAGGAGACCATTGGACAATTAGGCAGGATTATCTAACACCATCATTGTAGTAGAGACTTGAGGGCAAATTGCTAAGATTCTGTTTTAAACAACCTCCCTAACAAGGAACCTTTTGGACTGAGTTATTATATATAAAGCGAGGTCATAGAATTACAGAGCACTATGCTGTGAGAGCTAGACAGAGTTTTCTGAGAACTCAGAGAAAAAAAATGCACACTCTGCCTTCTATCAAGCCTAAAGGTTCCCAAAAGTGTATACACAAGAGCCCATCGTGAGCCTTTCATAATTTATGTAATCATTCTTCTTTGTTGGACATTAGGTCCAATGTCTCTCACTATAAATAGCACTGCATATATTCTTTTGGATAGGTTCTTGAAACCATAATGATTAGGTATGATATTTTATGGAAATCTGGCCAAATTGCTTTCTATAAAGGTTGCTCCAATTTACATACACATCATCAGTACATTCAAGGTTTTTTTTCATCTGATTGCTCTTAGATTTGGGGGGTGTCTTCTTTTTGGATATTTTAGGGATCTGTGTGTTCTTTTTTAAATTAACAATGAATTTATATTTGTGTCATAGGAAAATTAGAAAGTAAACAAAAAAGAGAAAATTAAAAGTTATGTTTAACTCCAAGTACTGAGAGATAACTACAATTAATACTTATGTGAATTTCTTTCCAAGCCTTTTTCCACAAATACACATTCATGATTTTTTGCCCTCAAGAATGAGGTTAGTAGGCCCTGGCCGGTTGGCTCAGCGGTAGAGCGTCGGCCTGGCGTGCAGGGGACCTGGGTTCGATTCCCGGCCAGGGCACATAGGAGAGGCGCCCATTTGCTTCTCCACACCCCCCCTCCTTCCTCTCTGTCTCTCTCTTCCCCTCCCGCAGCCAAGGCTCCATTGGAGCAAAGATGGCCCGGGCACTGGGGATGGCTCCTTGGCCTCTGCTCCAGGCGCTAGAGTGGCTCTGGTCGCGGCAGAGCAACGCCCCAGAGGGGCAGAGCGTCGCCCCTGGTGGGCATGCTGGGTGGATCCCTGTCGGGCGCATGTGGGAGTCTGTCTGACTGTCTCTCCCCGTTTCCAGCTTCAGAAAAATACAAAAAAAATAAAAGAAAGAAAGAAAAAAAAGAATGAGGTTAGTACACACACCATTCTTTGTTGTAAACTGCTTTAAAAAAAAACAGTTATATTAGGGATATCTCTTCCCATTTCAACAAGTATTGACTTAGGGCAGCAATAGCTGAATTGTGTTCTATTTGTGTTTATATACAAGTTCCCTGACATAATTTAGCCTCTACCCCTAGATATTATTTTCACATTACTATTATAAACAACATTGTGGTGAAAACCTGTACAGGTGAATTTAATTATCTACATCAATGTTAATCATCCACTTAGGTTAAGTTTCTAAACCTAGAAATGCAGGGTCAAAGTGTTTGCATTTTAAAAGCCATATTACCCTCCAGATATATTGTCTGGATTTTCATTTCCACCAGCTGTGCCTGAGAATTCCTGGTCCCTACTACATGGAAATGTCTAGGAAATCTTTGCCAATTAGACAAAAGGACAGTGGTATCTCATTAGCTTACATTGCACGTTTTTAATTATTACTGAGATTGAATTTGTTTTTATGTGCTTTTTTAATCTGTCTTTAATCCATCCAGAATCATGAATAGTGTGAAACATAGTGTAGAATTATGCCTTTACTTTTTCCTAAGAATTTAGCTCATGTCTGTAACTTTCATTTCATTTTAGATATCTGCAAAGTCTGTGAATCCCCAAACAAAGTCAAATGATAGCAATGTTAAGTGCTAAATAATAAAAGTATTCTATTTTGAATAGATTTTTCTTTATCTTAATGAAAGAATTATGGATATATGAAAAGTCTACAAGGATATCTTTTTAATTCTTGTTTGTAATAATAATAGAGAAACATCAGCCCAACTTCTTAACTAATTTCCGGTAAGAAATTAATTAAATGAATTCTAAAACGTCTGTACAATAGATTATTTTACAACTATTAGGAATTACATTGTAGAATATATCATTATAATGGACAATACTCGAGATATTAATTTTTAATTAAGAAATATTATACCAATTTTGCATTTAGAATAGACAAGTTTTCACATATATAGAAAAGAACTGATAGAAGTGAGAACTTGGCTGGCTACTTTTGCTTATGGGATAAATTTATTTCCTACTTTGTGCTGAAAAGCACATCTTACAAATTTCCTACCATGTACACATATATCTTTTATTATTTTTATCTTTTTAAACTTTTTTTTAATATTTTATTTATTGATTTTTAGAGAGAGGGGGGAGAGAGAGAGAGAGAGAGAGAGAGAGAAGGGGAGGAGCAGGAAGCATCAACTCCCATATGTGCCTTGACCAGGCAAGCCCAAGGATTCGAACCGGCGACCTCAGCGTTCTAGGTCGATGCTTTATCCCACTGCGCCACCACAGGTCAGGCTCTCTTTTATAATCAAAATACACACATCCACATAAAGTAAACTATTCTTTCTAAGAAATTCATTTTATTCCTAAAAATGTTTCTAAAAACTTTTTATATCTGAAATAAGTATTTGATTTTACCCAACACGTTTTTTTAGCCATCAATTTAGGGTTTATGTGTTTTTTTCTCATTTGACTTTTTGATCTCAACCTATTGATCCAATGTATTATATTATATTAAGAGATTTCAAAGAAAGAAAATTATAGGCCAATATCCCTGATGAATTTAGATGCAAAAATCCTCAACAAAATATTAGCAAACCAGATCCAGCAATATATGGAAAAAAATCATACACCATGATCAAGTGGGATTTATTCTTAGGAGACAAGGCTGGTACAATATTTGCAAATCAATCAATGTGATTCATCACATAAACAAAAGGAAGGAGAAAAACCACATGATAATTTCAATAGATGCAGATAAAGCATTTGATAAAATCCAGCACCCATTCATGATCAAAACTCTCAGCAAAATGGGAATACAGGGAACATACCTCAACATGATAAAGGCCATCTATGACAAACCCACAGCCAACATCATACTCAATGGGAAAAAATGAAAAGCAATCCCCTTAAGATCAGGAACAAGGCAGGGGTGCCCCCTTTCACCACTCTTGTTCAACATAGTTCTGGAAGTCCTAGCCACAGCAATCAGACAAGAAAAAGAAATAAAAGGCATTCAAATTGGAAAAGAAGAAGTAAAACTATCATTATTTGCAGATGATATGATATTGTATATAGAAAACCCTAAAGTCTCAGTCAAAAAACTACTGGACCTGATAAATGAATTCAGCAAGGTGGCAGGATATAAAATTAATACTCAGAAATCAGAGGCATTTTTATACACTAATAATGAACTGTCAGAAAGAGAAATTAAGGAAGCAATCCCCTTCCCCATTGCAACCAAAAAAGTAAAGTACCTAGGAATAAATATAACCAGGGAGATTAAAGACTTATGCTTGGAGCCCTGGCCGGTTGGCTCAGTGGTAGAGTGTCGGCCTGGCGTGCAGAAGTCCCGGGTTCGATTCCCGGCCAGGGCACACAGGAGAAGCGCCCATCTGCTTCTCCACCCCTCCCCCTCTCCTTCCTCTCTGTCTCTCTCTTCCCCTCCCGCAGCCAAGGCTCCATTGGAGAAAAGATGGCCCGGGCGCTGGGGATGGCTCCTCGGCCTCTGCCCCAGGCACTAGAGTGGCTCTGGTCGCAACAGAGCGACACCCTGGAGGGGCAGAGCATCGCCCCCTGGTGGGCAGAGCATCGCCCCCTGGTGGGCGTGCCGGGTGGATCCCGGTCGGGTGCATGCGGGAGTCTGTCTGACTGTCTCTCCCCGTTTCCGGCTTCAGAAAAATACAGGAAAAAAAGAAAGAAAGAAAAAAGACTTATGCTTGGAAAATTATAAAACATTGATAAAAGAAATCAGGGAAGATACAAACAAGTGGAAGCAAATACCGTGCTCATGGTTAGGAAGAATAAGCATCACTAAAATGTCTATATTACCCAAAGCAATTTATAAATTCAATGCAATACCGATTAAAATACCAATGACTTACTTCAAAGATATAGAACACATATTCCAAAAATTTATATGGAACCAAAAAAGAACACGAATAGCCTCAGCAATCTTGAAAAGGAAGAATAAAGTGGGAGGTATCACACTTCCGGATATCAAGTTATACTACAAGGCCGTTGTACTCAAAACAGCCTGGTACTGCATAAGAACAGGCATATAGTTCAATGGAACAGAACTGAGAACCCAGAAATAAACCCACACTTTTATGGACAACTGATATTTGACAAAGAAGGTAAGAGCATACATTGGAGTAAAGACAGCCTCTTCAACACATGGTATTGGGAAAATTGGAAAGCTACCTGCAAAAAAATGAAACTAGACCACCAACTTACACCACTCACAAAAAGAAACTCAAAATGGATAAAAGACTTAAATGTAGGCCATGAAACCATAAGCATCTTAGAAAAAAACATAGGCAGTAAGTTCTCTGACATCTCTTGCAGCAATATATTGCCGATTTATCTCCACAGGCAAGTGAAATAAAAGACAGGATAAACAAATGGGACTATATCAAACTAAAAAGCTTTTGCACAGCTAAAGACAATAAGAACAGAATAAAAAGACAAACTACACAATGGGAGAATATATTTGACAATACGTCTGATAAGGGGTTAATAACCAAAATTTATAAAGAACTTGTAAAACTTAATACCAGGAAGACAAACATTCCAATAAAAAAAATGGGCGAAAGAAATGAATAGACACTTCTCCAAAGAGGACATACAGATGGCCAATAGGCAGATGAAAAAATGCTCAACATCACTAATCATTAGAGAAATGCAAATTAAAACCACAATGAGATATGATCTTACACAAGTCAGAATGGCGCTCATCAACAAAACAACACAGAATAAGTGCTGGCGAGGATGTGGAGAAAAGGGAACCCTCCTGCACTGCTGGTGGGAATGCAGACTGGTGCAGCCACTGTGGAAAACAGTATGGAGATTCCTCAAAAAATTAAAAATCGAACTTCCTTTTGACCCAGCTATACCACTTTTAGGAATATACCCCAAGAACACCATAGAATTGTTTGAAAAGAAGAAATGCACCCCCATGTTTATGGCAGCATTGTTCACAATAGTGAAGATCTGGAAACAGCCCAAGTGTCTATCAGTGGACGAGCAGATTAAAAAGCTTTGTTACATATACACTGTGGAATACTACTCAGCCATAAGAAATGATGACATCAGATCATTTACAACAACATGGATGAACCTTGATAACATTATACTGAGCAAAATACATAAATCAGAAAAAACTAAGAACTATATGTTTCCATACATAGGTGGGACATAAAAATGAGACTCAGAGACATGGACAAGAGTGTGGGGGTTACAGGGTGGGGGGGAGGAGAGAGAGGAAGTTAGGGGAGGGGCACAAAGAAAACCAGTTAGAAGGTGATGGAAGACAATTGGATTTTGGGTGATGGGAATGCAGCATAGTCAAATGTCAAAATAACCTAAAGATGTTTTCTCTGAACATATGTGCCCTGATTTATCAATGTCACCCCATTAAAATTTATTTTTAAATAAATAAATAAATAAATAAATAAAGCTCTAAAAAAAAAGAGAGATTTCCTACAAAATAAACCATACTTGTCATCCTAGAAGCAGCTTTACCTAATTACCCCAGGCTAGTATAATCCTGAAAGGATTTTGGGTCCCCTTTTCCAGAAGTATGGGAGAGAAGCCAGAACCTTTAATAATTTATTTCACCTTTGACACCAGTTTCTACTTTTACAAAACAGTATTTGCTTACTTATGCTTTGTAGCTTTTGATCCTGTGACAAACGCAGGCCAGGTATGATTGTCTCATTTTACCAAAGGAAAAAAAAAGGGGGAGTTCAAAAAAAAATTAAATAATTACATGGTCAGATGGTGGTAGAGCCAGGAAAAGAACACAAGCTTAGAGATAACATACCTCTCACCCTCTCACACCTCACAGAAGTAAATTCCACTGAGCTGTCCTTTCCGCTGATTCTGTTAGGCCCACACACGTTGCCATCTCCCTTACTCTCAGGTGACGGGAAAACTTCCGGCATCAGCGATCAACGCACCAGTCGCCACCATCCACCATCTTAGCCTGTGTTACTTGGCTCTGATAAGTATTGGATTATTCATAAAGTGAAGGAAGCCTGGTCACCACGCACAGGAGGACAATGAGCAAGAACCCAGTCTGTGGTGGGTCTCTGGCCCTTCTGCATCCTCTGCTGGGACACTCACCACCTCAGTGGAAGGCCTTCTTAACTAGTGCTGCTAACGCACCACAGATCCTTTAGTCTGTCCTTAAAGAGAACTGTCCACTACCAAAATGCCTATCTCCTTTCTTTACATACCTTACCATATACCTCTAATATCCTTACCCTTCTTGGGATTTTTGTTCTGGTTCTAGAAGGTTCTAGAGCAGGGGTCTCAAACTCGCGGCCCGCGGGCTGCATGCGGCCCGCCAAACAATTTTGTGCGGCCCGTAGACTAATCCACGAAGTTCAAAATATTTTGGATAAAATTAAGTAAGCCTAGGGGCCTACTTGTATTTTTCATTTCTCTAGCATTCTAGCTAGATATTAGCTTAGTTAACAGCAGTTGTGATGCGAACTACAGTTTCTGGTCGTTTTGTGACACTGAGTAAACTGCATGTACGATTCTGCTTGTTGTACTGATTTTTTTTTTTTGTTTTCAACTGCAGTGAGAAAAGTGTTGCGTAACAGTTGCCTTTTGTAGACCTAGTGCGGCCCGCCGAATGGCTGTGATCTTGTTCTGCGGCCCACAAGCTGAGTTGAGTTTGAGACCCCTGTTCTAGAGTCTGTTTTCCCTAATGAGTTCTTTCTGGCCAAGCCCAGAGATGTGAGCTCTAGATAGGGTGATCAGTTGTCCTGGTTGCCCCAAGAGATGAAATTTATACCTGGGGTCCCAGGGTGGTTGTTAATAGCACCTCCTTTCTCACTCATGCACCATGATGGCCATGAGCAATCAGTAATGTGGGGAGAAAAGATCTAAGCCCAAGATTTAGGATCAAAGCCCTCTCTAACCCCTTTCACTTCATCTGGAAATTCTGTTTGGTATACTTTCAAAGTATATCAGGAATCTGATCATTTTCCCCTAGCCCACAGCTCCCACTGAGATTCTATACATTATAACCTCTCACCTTGTGCCTCCTCCTTCCAGCCCTGAATCAATTTTTGAACACTGTATCCAGAGCCATCTTTTTACAACATAAGTCAAAGAATGTCCCTTTCTCCCCATCTCCCTCAGTGTAAACACCCAAGTCTTTACTTGGGCATACGATGTGCCCCAACCCATCACCCCCTCCACCTCTCTGACTTCATCTGCTCTGATTCTCTGCGTCCTAGTAGCTCTGCAGGCCCCACACTGCCCTCCTCACTGTTCCTCACACGTCACACTCCACCTCTGCCTCAAGTGCTCTTTCCTCAGAGATCTGCCTACTTGCTTCTCCTTAGTCTTTGCTCAAATGTCACCCTCTTCATACGATCATTCTGACCAGCTTCTTAAAATTATAACGCCTCCTCCAAACGTTTGACCTCCCTTTAACCCATTCTATTTTTTCTTCATAGAACTCGTGATTTTCTAACAAAGTACAAAAATGTCACTTATTAACGTTTATTTTATGCCTTTCCCCTCATATTCTAAGTTCTACATATAGTAGCAGGGATTTTTATCTATAGTACTGACTGGTTTATTTAAGAACAGTATCAGGCACATAATAAATGCTCAATAAGTATCAACTGAACAAACAAAGAAATAAAAGCCCCCAAATCCATTTCCCTGAACCCAAATCCTCTCTGAGCCCTGGTACTCAGCATTACCATCAAGACCTCTTTGTCAGCCTTGACTCAGAGCTGAGTTTAGGAAGTTTCACAGTGCTCATCTTGGGGCTTCCTGGAGGAGGGTCACCCCATCATTTTTGCAACTTGGGTTGTGTATCTAGAAAATGGTGAAAAGCAGAGAGTACCTCCTCTCAAATAAATGTGTCCAGTCCCAGTAAGAAGGCCCCTGTGCATTTATAGTGATTTAGGTGGGCTGCACACCCGCCTCCGGGTGCCTGGAGAGAGAGCCCTGGGGATGGGGACAGACGGCCTGGCTGGTACCTGGGGCTTCGTGTCCTCTTCGTCCTTGTAGTAGTAGAGCTGCTGTGCTCTCAGCACGAAGTACCTCTGCTGCCAGTTTTTCACGATGGACCTCTGCTTCTTCAGCCAACCCATCTTGATAGGCCTTTCCAGAGGGTTAGGGGTGGATGCCAGGTGGAAGGACGCCATCGGCTCGCCGGTCATCACGCTCCTCGACCGAGCTATGGAGAGGAACAGACAGGCAGACTGACCGAGGGACACTCAGCAGCGGGCAGAGTGGGTGCAGAGGCGGAGAGGAGCCCTCGAGGGGGCCGAGAAGTGGGCGGGGCCCCAGCCAGGCCCAGCCGAAGGGTCCAGGCCGGGGGGTGGCAGAGAAAGCCCCGAGTGGCCCGGAGAGCTGCCCGCTCCCCAGGGTCCGGGCGGGACCGGGAGGAGGCGACAGCCAGCCCAGCACAGGCAGTCCGGCAGCCGAGGTCGGCCCCCTCATACTGCAAAGCGAAAGATTGGCTGGAGACTTCTAAGAGGAAGTGGCCACAGCATCTGACAAAAGGTGCTTCCTTTTTTCTGCGTGGGAGTCAGTATCTGACAAGCGAGGAGAAAATAATGCCTCGCTCGGAGGGTTCAAGGCGAGTCCCACGCAGCCGCACAGGCACCGGAAGCTGCCGGGCATTCTTCCCCGAGCGAGTGGAGCCGGGGCTTGCTCTGGCCTCCCTGGCGAATAGATCCTTCCCAGCCCACCCCCAGCCCCGGCCCCTGGGCGTGGACCTGGCATGCAGGAAACTGGCACCTCCTAAATTAACCTGCAGAGTGTCCCTGGGTGCCATTCTGCCCCCTACCCACTGAGAGGGCTTATAGTCCTTTCTGCTGGACCAGGGCCCCCTGCAGCCGCCCACTACCTGTTCAGTCAGGGTGTCCCTCCAGTGTGGCTGGCAGCACACAAGCGTTTGAAAGGAAAACGGATCTGCCAGCAGAACACAGAAGCAGAGTTTGAATCCAGACCCTTCAACCCACTGCATGGTGTTGTTGGCTTTTGTTAATACAAGAGCTCCACCTGTCATTGGATCAGAGCCAGGTGTCCACAGCCTGTCTCCACAGTCACTCCTCTTCAGAACAACCCTCAAAACAACCCTCTCCTTTTCTTTCCTCCACAGCCATGGATCACCCTGCCTGTGGTCCCATTTCGACATGTCCTCTGCGCCTCACCGTCCTTCCTTCCCAGACAGTTCAGCAGTGCCCTTGAAGCCACACTGGAGCTCCTTGTGTCCCCAACCTAGCACTGTGCTCCACGCTGGCCGGTCCGCAGCATCTGCACTCCTCTCCTCACCGGAGGAAGTCTCCATCTTATAAGGCCGTTATCAGTTTGTGTGGGTTCCCTGAGCACCCACAACTGAACCGGGCCAGCTCCACTCTCCTCACATTGCCTCTCACCTGCTTGGAGACCAGTTCTTCCTTTCTTGTCCCATTCATCCATTATGGAACTTCTCTGTGCCTCAGTTTCCTCGCTGGTTAAACTAGGATAATAACAGTCCCTACTCCACGGAATTGTTGCGGAGATTAAACAAGCTTACAAGTATAGACCACTTAGCACAGTACCTGGTCCAAGGTAGAGAATGTCACTCATTTTTATCAACAGATGACTTGACTGCCTACTATGAGGTGAAGATCAGGTTTGAGAGCTCCCTGAACTTGCCTTATTATTTTAAAATGTCGCTCCGTCATCAAGCTCTCTCTTCCTTCATCCCTATCTCTAATGCATTGAATTGACAACTTTTCTCATTGCTTCTGATTCTTTTCTTTCTGTCTCATTATAGGCCTGTGGTTTTCAACCTTTGTTTATGTTCATGGCTTACCTTCAAATGCCACGATTTTGTATGGCATTACAGAGTGCTTCTTCCAAGGGCACTAACTGTATCCAGAGTTAGCACCCTATTTACCCATGTCGTCTTTCAATCCTGTAGTGATATCTGATGAGGACTCTGACCTACGGCTCCCTTGACCTTCACAAGGGGTCTGTGTTCTTGTCACATACCTTTACTCCCCAGTGCCAGCTTGCAGTCATCCCTTACTTCCTACCAGGGACCAGAGAGGTCATTGTATGTTGTACACAAGGGACAAGACATACTTGATTCAACAGCCTCCTGTTGGACAGACATCATTATAAGAGTGCATATACTCCACTGTAGTAAAAAGTAGTTTGCCATTTTGGTGACTTTTTGGCAGCATGATTACAAAGGGTTTGCTTTACATGTGTGTGTCCTGAAACCCTAGTTAAAATTTTTGTCAGACCTTCTCCTTATTTAACTGCTAACTTCCAGATCGTCCATCTGTAACCCAGCAAACAGACATGGGGCTGATCACTCACTCTAAGGCCATGAAAATGATCTGAAGGAAACGAGGATTTCAGCAGGAATACAATGAGGAAAAGGGGATGTGAAGAACTGTATACAGCTATGTCTCTCTAGGTCAGAGACTGTAACTTGCCAAGACTCTCACACCAGTGCCAGAAAAAGGGCAGATAATAGGAAGAGATGAAAAGTGGAACACACACACACAAAGCAGAAGAGTGAGGCATTGTGGCAGATGCTGGGGGATTCCTCCCACCTTACTAGTCTCTGTGTGACCCAGCCCAGTGTGACTTCTATAACCATGAAGCTGAAGCAACATTCAGCTTAGGAGGGAAGACTTCCCTCCTAGCAAAGGCATAATGTAGAGTCTTCATTTGGCTTCTGGGTGGTCACATCACCATATGGACTCAGCACAGAAGAAGAAAACAGACAGGTGTTACCTGGTGATTAGGAGGACTCAGGCTTCATGGGCTATGTCCAGAGACCCACAGAAATCTATTATACCCACTTCAGGAAATAGGAGGAACTAAAAGTCTCCAACAGTATTGAAGAATAGGGATGGGGAGAGCAGGAGCCAAAAGGACACTATAGATTAAAGAGAATTAACTCAGCACAGAAGTACTGAGTTCCTGCGATATTATGCTATGGTTAGCACTGAGAAATGTTTTATGCTCTTTTGAGGCAAAAGCAAACACAAAAAAACAAAACCTCCTTCCAAAAACATCTGTGCATTGCAGAATGGCCTGGCAAACACAGGAGTAGGTATGGGATCGAATGTTCTTAGACTTAGCCACCTTGTCTGCCTGCATATTGTCAAGGCCTTGACCAACCACCTTTTATATTCCAGATATGATGCTGCTCACCCACAAACCCACCCAGTGTTTCTTGAGTGTCTGTGATGATTCTCAGTGTAGGTGGCATGATTGTGGTCACTGGGTCATATGTTACACGTTAGAGTATGGATGGCTCAGAACAACCTCCACACTGCTGAAATTAGACCAGAATACGGGGGAGATGACAGCTGGGGCTGCAATGAGCCAGTGACTAAGCAGGGGAACTTTCTGTCCTATGTCAGGGCCATCTCCCACCTCCGTGCTCAGCGTTGCTCATCATGAGATGATTGAATATCAAGGAAGGAAGCCTGCTGGACCTTGAGCTTGACTTAGTTTTGACTAACTTTCCTTATTAGTTCCTTTGAACAGTCTCTATTTGTGGGTGTGATTTGTTCCCGGATAAAGTAAACAAAGAAATCTGTTACTATTAATAGAGCTATTTCTCATAATGAAAATAATAACTATGATAAACTTCACTGTGATCCAGTCATTGCACGCTGAATGCACGTTCCGACCTCTTCAAGAAGGATTTTGGAACCAGGCTGTGGGCTAGAGAGGGGGCTGCAAGCAGACCAGTCAAGAGGTAGTTGTAAGCATTTACAGAACACTCTGAGGAAGGGGAAACAGGGGCCTCATAAAGTCACCCTTACTCTAGGAGGGAGAGGAAGAACAGCCCTTTACATTGTACTGTCCAATGCAGTAGTTGCTGTTGTGAGTGGCAATGTACATAAAAATGAATTAAAATAAATTAAATTCAGTTCCTCAGTTACAGCAGTCACATGTCAAGGTCTCAGTAGCCCCATGTGGCTCATGGCTAGAGTGGCAGACAACACAGATGAAGACATCACAGGAAGTTCTATTGCTCAGCACTTCCCAGAATCTGAATGCTATCATTACTAAACATGGGACAAAATAGACTGTAAGGTTGCAGTATTTCATCAAATAGAGAAATCGAGCTGGAGGGCTCAGAGAAAAAGTGGCTTCATGTAGCAGAGTGAGAAGTTCAATCTTGCTCCAACTGATAATAGGTGCCATTTTATATACCTTAGCATGGAAGGCCCAGGATGAAACATAGACAAGTTACATACTTGTATTGCATATGCTGAGTCTTAGTGTGCATTGAGTGAGAGCACCAGAGAGGAAGGAAGAGAAATGGAAGAGGTGCATACTCCCAGGAATGCCGTTCCTGCAGAAGTCAGCTGTTCTTTGCTTCAAGTTGGAGGAAGAGAAAATTAAAGAAGAAAGTGTGGACAGAGAGGTCATCAGAGAAAGCGTCATCACTTCCTTTCTGTATCTTCCCATCTTCTGACCTCTAACCTCTCCCCCCAAAATAATCAATCTCAAAATCATCTAAGGTCTACTTCTGAGATATTTCTTCTTTCTGTTCTCAACTTTGTGTATATTTAGATTCTACTTTAGGTGGCTCTGAAATTGCAGGTGAGATAGAAATAGTTCATTCAAACCTGGAGGAACTACTAAAGGTATTTTCTCAATAGGTTGATATGAACAATGCATTAGTCTAGGAACTATGTTTAAATAAATTGGAAAAGGGAGAAGAATTTATATGGTGTCATCCCAGACTCTTCTCCTGAGCTGCAGACCCATCTGTCCAACTGCCTGCAGATACCCCCACAGGAATCTCGAGGTCACAGTGTTGCTGGTGGAACTCACCACGTCTCCCCTCCTCACCTCCCATCATTCCCCTACCTTGCACCAACAAATGTGCCTGCTTTACCTCCACTGGTCTCTATGATGTTCTGTGACTGACCTCTTTCCGATAACCAACCAAACCAGAGGGCTACCCCATTCCTAGAGACATCACAGTCAGAAACTTTTTTCTGATCCAGCCTTCCTTACTACGCTGACCTGGCTTCTTTGGTCTTTCCCTTCTCTCCCTGGGTTTCTATAATAATTCTCTAACCTGTCTGTCTCCTTCCTACCAGACCCACCTCTAGTCCATTGATAACATGGTTTATGCCACAGTCCTTCTAAAACATAAATCTGCTCATGTTACTCTCCTGCCTAAAAGCCTCTCATGACTTTCCAACATCTTTGTCCTAAAAGATGAAGGTTGAACAACTGAACATGGGATTCAGAGTCCATTGTGATTTTCTTAATGCTCTTCCTCTGTACCCATCCTGCACTAATCCATGACAATATACTGTTCCCTTTGCTGAAATACTCTCCCCATCCATGCCCATCTGCCCCTAATTCAACTTCTTGGAAAGCTCTCATTCATCCTTCAAGACTTACATCAGGCCACATGTCCTGTAAAAAGCCTTCTCAACCCAGCCAGAATTGGTTACTCCCTGGGCTCTGTTCCTTCTTAACTGGTATCATATGTACATCAAAACACTTGTCTTCCTGCCTGGTTCTTTTTCTGTCTTCTTTCTTCACTACACTCTAAGAAGAGCCACTGGCTGGTGGCTCAGTGGATAGAGCATTGGCCTGGCGTATAGACGACCCAGGTTTGATTCCTGGTTAGGACACAGGAAAAATGACCATCTGCTTCTCTCTCACTCCCTCTCCCTTTCTCTCCCTTTTCCCCTCCTGCAGCCAGTGGCTCAATTGGTTCGAGCATGGCTCTGGGCACTGAGGATAGCTCAGTTGGTTCAACCAGTCAGCCTTAGGTGCTAAAAATAGCTTGGTACTCAAGCATCGGCCCCAGATAGGGGTTGCCAGATGGATCCCAGTTGGGACGCATGAGGAAGTCTGTCTCCCCTCCTCTAAACTTAAAAAAAAAAGACAGAGGATCTGCCTTGATGCTCTGGCCTTTCTCAGCCTTGTATCTCTAACACCTAACACAGTTCTTGACAGACAAGGCAAAGTAAAATAGAGCACAGGCTTTGACATACACAGCCCTGGGTGAGTCATGTTCTATCTCTGAGGGTTCATTTCCTCTTCTGTAAAATTGTGATAATAATACATACCTTAAGGGTGGCTAATCTGTAAGGATTATTAATGATAACTGGGCAGGCTCCAGCAAATGTCTGCTTCTTAAAACATAGCCATTATAAATGAAAGCTATTATTATTATCATTATTATTATAGTATAAACTTGATTTTATGTCAAATGAGAGAAAAGAAAACAGAGATGAAAGAGGAACAGGATGAAGAAGGGAGAGAGGGAGAAGAGAAAAACAGGAAGACTAGCTGAACATTGTACAATATTCCAGGTACAAATCCAGAGAACTGGATTCGGCTGGTGGCAGTGGACAAGGAAGGAATAGAGGAAGCAGTTGTGAGGCGGACCACCAGACCTCAGCAGCTGGCTGAACAAGGACGATTGGGAGGCAAAGATTTTTGTGAGATTTGGGGTTTGAGCCACTCAGGTAAGGTAGCCTTTTCTATCCGTTCACTTGGCACACATTGGCTAAGCATTGGGCATGGGTCAGGAACCATGTCGGGTTATGGTTGGGTTATGGAATATAAGATTAACAAACCCACCCCCAAGTAGATCACAGATCCGGGTGACATGTTCATGGAAGCAGAAAAGGAAGTTAGAGAACAAGGTGGGTATGAACAGGTAGGGAGTCCAGTTGGGGCATGAGGAAATGTGAGGGCAAGTGGAGAGCTTTAGACTTCCCCAGAGCTCTGGTTTTGTCAGGCAAGGCCTATAGATTAAGCAAGGTGGGGGGGGGAGGAGGTGAAGAGGTGTAAAAAAAAAAAACAGGAAATACGAGTGACATAAAAATCTCAGATCTGGAAAGTAACACAGTAGATGTTCAGAAACCAAAGAAAGGGACAAGTGCAGAGGGCACTTGCATTGAAGGAAGAATTTTTGAAGCTATGGAGATAAATTTAGATATCACACAGAAAAAGGTTACTATTCCCTTGGGACTTTAAAGAGAGCTTGCACTGCGTCTAAGTATGGAAGAAAGTACAGCAAGAAAACCCATTATCCCCAATAGTTTGGGGATGCAGCAGGGGGCTGCTGTCTGGAAGAGGAACGAAAAGAGAGATGCTGTTGATCTGTGCCAAGCAAACGCCAGGGCCAGTTCTTTCCATCTCATGCCCATGGGGAAAGGTGGACCCTTTGGATGGAGAAACAGTTTCCTCTGTCTGGGAGCGATGGAGGCAGCCACACACCAGGGCATCAGCCTGACAAGAGGAGCACCAGCTGGCTTTCATTCCTGCTCAGTCTCTCTGCCAAGACCCTGGTATGCTGCACACTCACACAGCCTCACGTGTTCTGCAAGGGGCTGTGTAAAGCTATAAAGCATCATTCAAAAGCAAGAGGTCCTTTTTAAAGAAGTATTTGAGTTTCTGATCTCAGCTTTCTCAGAAAAATGTAGTTCACTACAAAAGTGAGCTGAAGACCCCATGGCCTCAGAAAATAAACATCATTATGCTCTTATTGCCTGTCTGCAGGGTATAGGTGCTGGAGTTACAGAGGTTCTTGAGGGTAAGGACCACGTCTTATTCATTTTAGTGTTTTGAGGACGCTCCAGTGTCTGTCTCAGAAAAGTTAATTGGAAGGAATGAAGAGAGGAAGTGTATGCTTGTGTGTGTATGCACGCACATGTGTGTGTACATTATATGGAGAGAAAATAACGTTCAAATAAAAGATTGATAGCATGGATTCTTTTTAACAAAGAAGCTTGTCTTTTTTGTTTCTTTAACTAATCAATCAGAAAAATTTATTGGACATTTCTTATGCACAGGGTAGTGTTTAAAATATAGAGGAAAACATCTAAATTAGCGAACTTGAGAACTTGTGGGGTTTCAAATATTTACCGTGCACCCTGACACAAGAATCCATTTCACAGCTCCCTGTTGCCAACAGCTGCCTCAACTGCAGCCCATTTCATGACGTCCTACTCTTCTTGTATGAAGAAGGGGGATTAGCAATCAATCGTGAACCATCACATGCTAAGGAGAGATAAGCATCTAGCTCAGACCTTTATTTCTGGTAAAATCAGAGTGGAATGGAATCGTTCATCAGAAAGGAGGTTCCCAAGGAGAGTGGTTGTTACAGAGTCTCTTCACCAATCTAATCACGCTTCCTAGAACAGCATCTGGCCAATTAGAGTTACCCAATAAATATTTGCTGAGTGAATAAAATAAGCATTTTAGAATGAAATGTGAGCCATTATCAGTCATTTTATATTTTCAATAAATATTGGCCGATTTACCTACTTGTAGGATGTCTAGATATGGTCATTATTGCCCCTCAAGCAGAGGATCCAGTAGAAGATATAATTCCTGACATAATAACAATCCATGTCAATACTGATATATTTACCATTTATCCTGTCTCAGCCAGGATGCGAACACTGTGTAAGTCTAGTTTCACTTACTGCTCACACTCCCGCTCACACGCCATATTGCCACCCCGGTGTTACAGATGAGGAACTGAAGCTCAGAGAGGTGAGGTGGTCTGTCCTAGTTACAAGGCTAGAAATTGGATTTCAAAGCCCGATATCCATACCTAGGCCACACAGGCCCCAGAAAAGCACCTATTGTGGTGAAGAGAAGCGTCTACATGGAGAAACAATGGGCAGTAATTCACAGGGTTAGACAGTCAGAGTGAAGTGAAGGAAGGACAGCAACACTCTTCCTCCAGGAAGGGGACAGAGCCACCATTCCTAACCCATCCTGTGAGACACCTACCTCCGCCTACACCCATTCTGCCTTAATATTATGTGTAAACAACTTTGAGCTATGTTTTTCCATCCAGCATCTGCTCTGCAGGGCTCAGCAGGCCTTGAAAGAACAGCGAATGGCACTGAAACCTCAAGCCTATGGCCAAGGCTGTGCTGACACCCCAGCAGGAAAAGGGGCAGAGTAGGTGGCCCTACTCTGTCTTACCAGCTCTCTGCCCAAGCTCACTTGAAGAGACCTAATGATCCTGTCCAAAGCCCAGTGTCACCACAGCATGGGAGGAACACAAAACTAACCCAAGGTGGGCCCCATGCGCTGGCCACACTGCAGCTCACAGCCGGGCCCCACCCCAGCTGAGAGGGAGCTGCTGGGGAACAGGGAAACAGGAAGCCCGGCACCCCCGCCCCCCGCATATCCGGGGATTCCTACACACCTCACACACGCACAAAAAGTGCACCCACAACCCACTCATGCACTGTCGCCCACACATCATACCACGCACATGCAGATGTTGTCTGTCCAGTTATCACATTGGGAAGATGGCCCACAGAGAAGAAAATTAGGTCTTTTAACTTCAGAAACTCCAGTCTTGCTTTCTGTATCCCTTTTCCCCCTCTCCAAGGCAAACCGCCCTCCATTTTAAATCACCCGCCATCCAGGAGGGTAGGGAACTTTTCATGTCTTTTCACTTTCAAAACCTGGCATTTAAACTTTAGGATATCCTGTGATTATTCTCCTGGAATTTTAACATTTTTGTTTATTAATTTGAGAGAGAGAGAGAAACAACAATTTGTTGTTCCACTCATTTATGCATTCACTGATTAATTCATGTATGTGCCCTGAACCAGGAGAGAACCAGCAACCTTGGCGTATCCGGATGACTCTAACCAACTGGGCTACTCGCTTGGATTTTTTTTAATTCTTAGTTTCATTTTTAACTTAGGTAGGAAAAACTTTGCTCCCTACCGAAAGCAACAATCTATGGCTGAAGACAGCAAAGAGGCTTCCTCTGTGCACCTGACCTTAAATCACACAGGCTTTCCCAGGACTTGCTCAAGTGAGGCAGATTTACATAACCTCACTAAAAGAAATATCTAAAAGTTATTCCCTAGATGCCTGCTTCTTCTATTTGCAGGACTTGAGCAGGTTTAATTTTCCCATGTCCTATAGCTTCTAGAAATGTCCTTCATTGTTTGACAAGCAAGCATTTCAACCTAAAAGAGCAAATTCTGCTTTGGAAAGAGACTTAGCACTCATAGTTATGTCTTTTGCAGGAAGAAGTAAAAATGTGGTCTTGCTAGCAATATGAAGGGTAGAAAGAGAGGGAGAGAAACAAAGAGAGAGAAGGTGGGGTGGAGACAGAGAGGAAGGGAGAGTGAGGGAGAATTAGCTTTCCATTTCTTCCTAGACTTGTAAGGTCTTCTGTGCTCTGGAAAATTCGCTTGACCTAAGGTACCTTTCTGGGCCACCTCTCTGGGGTGCACAGTTCGGAGCTTCTGTGTTTCTTAGTTATTTCCAGTGCAGTGGCTTCTTGTGGGTGTGTGTCTCTATCAGTTGCAACACTTCACCGGCCCCCTCTGTCTATCTTTGCATAACAGGAAGCCAAGCATAATAACAAGAAGCTTACAGAATTGTGAGCGCTTCCTCCTCAACGCTGCCCCTGGAGATGCCTATTCCTCAGCACAAGGTGAAGTGGAGATTTGGCAATTGAGGCAGACAATGTGGCTGTTTAACTGTGTATCGAGCTAACTGCCTTCCCAGATATCCATGGAAGGAAGGGTTTGGCATCACGCAGGACATGGGACGTAGTGCTCTGCAGTGACGCGGTGTGCTAAAGCAAGAGGGCATCAGAAGTGTTGACGCTTCCATTGTCAATGCTAGTCATTTGTTTTAGGTCGGAGGTTTTGCTTACTCGCTAACATTCATAAACAAATAGCGCTCTAGAGTGCTGAAGTACTTGTATTTTATAAACCAATTGAATTCTCTGGCCCCAGTATTTCACCCCAGCAGCCTGGCCACGACCATGTTCAAGGACAGGCACTGATGACCAAGCACCCAGGCCCGATAGGCTATAAGCCATTACCCATTCAACAGATGTCACTCCTAAGCTCTTCACTGGTTTTCAGAAATAGTGATCTTTGACCTTGTGATTCTACTGAGAGTGTGAACCACAAACAATTCTTGCAGTGGGATGGACCTGGCATGCAAGTCATAATGTGTTTCTCTTATTCTCCAACCTGATTTAAAAAAAAAAAAGATTCTATTAAAAATAGAAGCAATTAAAAAAATAGAAGCAATTAACCTGACCTGTGGTGGCACAGTGGATAAAGCATCAACCTGGAATGCTGAGGTCGCTGGTTCGAAACTCTGGGCTTACCTGGTCAAGGTACATTCGAGAAGCAACAACTATTAGATGAAACTTCCCGCTCCACCCTCTGCCTTTCTCTTTCTCTATCCTCCCTCTAAAAATAAATAAATAAAATCCTTAAAACAATTTGTTTTTAAAAATTGAGGCAATTAGATTATGGATAGTTGATAAATATCAATAAATTATTAATTAGTTCTGTTAAGTATGATCAGGAAATGTGGTTAAAAAAATAAAATATTCACATTTTTAAAGATGCATGCTTGAGCATGAGAAATAAAATTACATAGTGTCTGGGATTTGTTTTAAAATATCTCAGCAAAGAAATGGGGAAACAAGGAAAAGAACAGGATAGATAAAACAAGTGTGACAAAATCCTTGATAATTGTTAAATTTCAGTAATGGAGATACATAAGGGTTCATTCTATTTATGCTGTGTTGGTGTTTGAAATATGTGTTTAATGAAAATGTTCTTTTTCAAGATTCTGTGAAGTTTTTAAAAATAGGTTCTATTAAGCTTTTTTTCACACATCAGCTATCGCCTTGAACTTCTACTTGCTCATTTTCCCAGGCCTGCATTCCCAGACCTGTTAGTTATTCCTCTGAGCATAGAGAAATGATACTATGCAGATGCTATACCACACACGTACACACTCCCTCCGGGACAGACGCTGCCCTCCATTTCCCCAGCACTGTCATTTTATCAGTTAATGAAGGGGAAGAACCGAGGGACTCCTCGTGTTTCCAGTTATGGATAGCATTTCCTGTAAAGTCAACTTTTATTCAGACAGTTAGTGATGTTGATGGTGTGTGTGTGTGTGTGTGTGTGTGTGTGTGTGTGTGTGTAATTCCTCAGGGTAGGGAAAGGAGGAGTGAACAACCTCACCTTGAAAAACAGTGGTTCCAAGGAAGGTAAAGAATTTTTGTCTTGTATCACAGCTCCTTTTGACCAGGAATAAAATCTAGGACATCTGAGGCCTCACACAGGCTCACTGGAAAGAATGGAGTGGCTGATTATCAGTGTTTGCAATGACAAAAGTTGGAGGAAGTGATAGTCTGCTGTCTACCACCGCAACTCGATGGATCATTGACACTTGATGTGGCTCCCCGGCCCTGCGGTCGAGAGGCAGGCAGCATGGCGCAGTAAAAAGGACATCTGACTGGACATCCGGAGAGCCAGTTCAAGTTCCAGCTCAGACACAAGCCACCTGAGGAATTCTCTTGGCCTTTCTTCCTGAGCCTTCATGTCCTCATTTGTAAAATAAAAGGATGGAAATAAAGCATCTTGAATGCATTTTCAACTTTAAAATTTTTATTGACCTATAAAACATCTTTTAACCAAATATGTTTTGCACTAATCCTATTTTAGGTGTGACATGTCAAATTTAATTTGCCAGCTCAGACAGGGCTCCAGTTTTATACCAAGAACATACACTTCTAGAAATGCATTAATTTAATTGATTAAGAAAGACAGATTTGACAAATGGAATATACTGGGTAGTTTTAATCTAACAAAATGGTGTGTTAAACTTTTCATTAGAGTGTTTGTGAATTTTAATATTAGCCTAAAGAAGATCCCCTGAGCTCCCCAAATTCTTCTATTCTCTGCTAATAACATAATGCATTCAGAGTATACAAGTAGAGAAAGGGCAACAGATATGAGGGGTTCACTATTTGGGAAAGAAAATAAAAGAGAAAGCTCTCAGAGAAGGAAAGGACCAGTATCGCTTGTATAGCTTGGAGCTGTCAGCCAAGACATCACAGGACCCTTGGAACTGGAAGGGTTCTTTGGGGCCAACAAGCAAGAACAGCAGGAATGCCAGTCCTCTCTCTGGGGAGAAGAAGAAGACAGTGGGGATGACAGAGGGAGAATGAGGGGTTGCTGTGACAGCGCCCAGACAGGAATCCTACACAGTTTGACCTCATGGTATAACAGTTTCACTCCCAAATTTCCGTTGAAATGACCAAAGAATTACTTCAGTGATAATAAAAGAAAATGGTAAATGAAAGTAAAAGGAAGGAAGGATGTATCTGCGTGCTGTTGTCAGAAGGATTTCTGTAAGATTGGATGGCAGGGCTGACCTGAGACAAGAGATGAACAACCCACAACTCAGTATATTTTGGAAACAGCTGACTCAGAAGGGGGGGGGGTGTCCAGAAAGATCTGCACCAATTCCTAGAAAGGAGCATCAGGGCTGGAGGCAGAGGATAGATGGAAACCCCAAGAGCCTCTTGGAAGTGCTCACAGAACAGAGGCCCAGCTTGGCATGTGATTGCCACCTTACCCTGGGTGCTGAGAGTCTGGCCAGAGAAATAAATGGTCGCCCTGTCTTCCTGGCTCTTAAACCAGCACTGTACCAATGAGAGTAGGGGGTACTTTTCCAATTAACCTGGGCCTATCCCAAAAAAGGAATAAAAAGAAGAGAAAAAAAAAGAAGCTCCCTGAACAGAGGGAGAGCTATTCTCCCTAAACTGTCACTTCTGAAAATGTCACCCGAACACATGCCATGATCCCCAGCAATTCCACTTCAAGAAATCTATTCACAAGAAGTGAAACACGTGCCCATAAAACTTCTGTGTAAAAGTTCCCAGCAGCATTATTCATAATGGTCCAACTACAAACAATCCGGACTCCATCAACTGGTGGATGGGTACACACAGCGCGGGATAGCCTGTGGCCTAACACGACTCAGAAACAGAAGGGAATGAAGTTCTACTGCTATCACATGGTGAACCTCAAACACATTACGCTGCATGAAAGACGTTGAGTGCAGAAGACAGCGTACCGAGTCTATATGTAAAAAATACCCAGAAATGGCAACCTTTAAGGGACAGATAGCAGATCACTACTTGCTTAGGGCTAAGCATGAGAGCAGGAATTAACTAGAAAGGGATAGGAGGGGACTTTCTGGGGTGATAAAAGTGTTTCCAAACTGCATGGTACTGCTTGCTGTATAATGTTACAAATTTACTAAAAATCATTGAGTTGTACACATACAATAAAATAGTTTATGGCATATAAACTGTACCTCAACAGAGCTATAATAAGAAAGATCAAAGGCCCTGGCAGGTTGGCTCAGCTGTGGAGCGTCGGCCTGGCGTGCAGGGGACCCGGGTTCGATTCCCAGCCAGGGCACATAGGAGAGGCGCCCATCTGCTTCTCCACCCCCCCTCCTTCCTCTCTGTCTCTCTCTTCCCCTCCCGCAGCCGAGGCTCCATTGGAGCAAAGATGGCCCGGGCGCTGGGGATGGCTCCTTGGCCGCTGCCCCAAGCGCTAGAGTGGCTCTGGTCACGGTAGAGCGACGCCCCGGAGGGGCAGAGCATCGCCCCCTGGTGGGTGTGCCGGGTGGATCCCGGTCGGGAGCATGTGGGAGTCTGTCAGACTGTCTCTCCCCGTATCCAGCTTCAAGAAAAAAAATACAAAAAAAAAAAAAAAAAAAAAAAGAAAGATCAAGAAGTATATCCAGTAGCAGTACACACAACAGAAACACGCAATGGAAGCAGTGAGGCGCTGAACAGTCTGCATAGAAAAATAAGGTATAATTCCTCAGTCATTTTATAAAGGCCATTTTTAAAAAGTGAATTCATTGGCATGACATTGGTTAATTGAATTATATAGGTTTCAGGTGTATGATTCAATCATACATCCTCTGCACACTGCACTGTGGGTTCACCACCCCAAGACAGACCGTTTTAAATAGACCATTCACTAGACAGAATTTGAGGAGTGCCCCTGTTTTGTTACTCATGTTGCCCAAATGTCTAAAATACTATCGAAATGATAGGATACTTTAATATTAGGAAAACTATTAAATTATTTATTACATGAATTGGAAAAAAGAACTAAAAAGCCATATGTTTTCAAAAGATTGTAAACTTATATTTGATAAAATTCAACATTTATTTATATTAGAAGATTAATTATCAAGAATAGAAGAATACTTTCTTAAGTGGTAAAGAAAGTAACCAGTAAGAGGGAATTAGAGAAAATTCTATGTTCCTGAAAATTCAACTCCTGAAGAAGAATCCTAAGTTGTTAGAAATCAGGCCAAGTGTTTGGCATTTTAGCAGTGCAAGAAAAAATTATATACAGATGAGACACTTCAAAGAAACAAAAAATTACATAGCAAAAAATTTCCAACATTTCTACTATTTCACATAATTAGGAGTTGTGGAATGTGTGAAAATTTCTATTGCTGTGAAATTTTACAATGTTGTTTAAAATTTTATAGTTTGAAAAAAGAAATCATTTATGAAACATAAATTTTAAAAAGTCACTGTCTTGCTTAAAATTTCTAACTCATGGGAAATTGAGAATCTACTTTGTCATAACATTCTGTCAGTTACCAGTGGTTCTGCTCATTTCAGGCCCCATTTCACAGTAACTTGAGTGAGGCTTTGCAGAATGCAGAATTTCCTCTGTGATTCTGCCGCTGACATCCTGCATCCTCTTCTAAACTGTCAAACTTTATCAGCTGTCTGAAAAAAAAATGATGTAGGGTTTCCCTTTTTGTTTTCCTAGCGAGAGGGAAAGAGAGAGGGACAGACATGGACAGACAGACAGGAAGAAAGAGAGATGAGAAGCATCAATTCTTTGTTGTGGCACTTAGTTGTTCATTGATTGCTTTCTCATATGTGCTTTGACTGGAGGATTCCAGCTGAGCCAGTGACTCCTTGCTCAAGACAGTGACCTTGGGCTCAAGCCAGCAACCAGGGGGTCATGTCTATGATCCTACACTCAAACCAGCAACCTTGCTCTCAAGCCAGATGAGCCCACGCTTAAGCTGGTGACTGAGGTTTTGAACCTGGCCGACATGCTATCCATTGTGCTACCTCCTGGTCAGGCTACAGGTTTCTCTTTTATTGCCCAAAGTTCTCACAAAAATGTTAACATTTTGGCCCTGCCTGTTGGCTCAGTGGTAGAGCATCGGCCAAGTGTATGGATGTCCTGGGTTCAATTCCCGGTCCAGGCACACAGGAGAAGCAACCATCTGCTTCTCCAACCTTCCCCTTTTTCCTTCTCTCTCTCTCACTGTCTCTCTCTTCTCTTCCCACAGCCAAGGCTCGGTTGGAGCGAGTTGGCCTAGGGCCTGAGGATGGCTCTATGGCTTCACCTCAGGAACTAAAAATAGCTTGGTTGCCAAGCAACAGAGCAATGGCCCCAGATGGGCAGAGCATCACCCCATAGAGGGGCTTTCCAGTTGAATCTTGGTCAGGGCACATGTGGGAGTCTCTTTCTCTGCCTCCCTGCTTTTTTATTACCTAAGAAAAAAGAAAAAAATATTAAGATTTAGTTTGCATGAGTCTGTGAGCAACCAAAGTGCCTCTGTCTGACTGGGGCTCCTTTGGTGGTTAGACACAGACCTAGCCCTAATATGCCTTTTTGTGGTTGACCACTTCTTGATGGTTCTCACAGCCTGTACACCAACTCCCTTGTTGCCAGAACGTCATTCTTTTTTCTTTTTCCTTTATCCATGTGTTTGATTTCGGCTGATAGTCACTGGAGGACAAGTTAAAATGTAAAGTCCTGGGTGCAGAAACTAAAGAAGCAGGAAGCACAGATGAACAAACAGGAAGTGAAAGAAGGGGAACCACAAATGGTTGACTTTGTGACTGACACTATGACACACAGGATTCACTCCCATTTTTTAGTGTCTCTGACCTGGCACATCATACAGCATAAGAGACTTTTTCAAGACGAAAAGTAATTACAATGTCTGGGTTAGGTTTTATGTTATGGGAATAATTTCACTAAACTCCATATATGCACTAAATAGAGATTCATCAAACAAAAACTAATATATGTTATAGCAAACTGTCATGGGCCACATTTAGAAAAGCATTAGTAATATTTTAACATAAAAGTTATAAAATGAAAGAAAGGATTTACTTCAAACACTCAAGGATAAATCATTATTTTTTCTCCTTCAACTCCACCCTTCCCCTCTCACCATTTTCCTGGCATTAGTTTCTTTTTTATTGTATTGACTGAGATGGCTGAATTCAAATCAGACCTAAGAGAAGTGGAAGGAGGCTGTACCCTGACTAAGAGCAGCCCCTGAAATCATGTCTTCCTTTTAATATATGGGAAGGTGTTCCATACAAATAGAAAAATAATTAACTTGAACATTAAATTCTGTTGATATATAGCATGAGTTTTGCTACACAAGTGTATTTCTGAGAAGCTGGGCTTACAGATGCCTTTCCTAATTGCATAATTTTGCAAAAGAGGATTCAGGGTGTTCAGCTATAAAAGTAGCACTGACTATTCCAATCTTCCAAGACTTTCCGCTGCATGATAAAAAAAAAATACTTTGGAAAATGTGACTTTTGTGATCTTTGGGAGGGGGCCGGGAAAGGGAGGGCTGAGGGTTCGCAGTGACACAGGAAATCTGTGTTTGTAATGCTGAAGTGTGTGGGTGTGTTCACATGGGCAAGGCTGCAGAGGAAAAGTGAAAGAAAATGCTTGCAAACCATTGCAGGCAGAGCTGAATGAGACGATCAAAGAGGCCTTCACATTATTAAACATATTTGATATCTACAGATTATTCTGGGTTGGGATTATTGCCAACAGCTCTTGACATCAAAAGTGTAATCTATAAAAGGAAAACTTGATATTGAACTTTATCAAAATAAAAAGGTTTTGCTCTATGAAAGGCAGCAAGAGAATGAAAAGCAAGCCACAGATTGGGCACAAATATTTTCATATCACATATGTGACAAGGGAATTGAACCTAGAATATGTAAAGAACTCTCAAAACTCAACAACAAGAAAACAAATCAATTTTAAAGACAGGCAAAATATTTAAACAGATACTTCACCAAGTGAAAAGACACTAAATGTGATTGGTCATTAGGAAAACAATAAGACAAACCAAAATGAGATATTACTGTAAATATTTTAGAATAACTAAAATAAAATTTTAAAACAGACTAACAATATCAAGGACTGGGAAAGATGAGAAGCAGCTGGAACTTTCACACACAGCTGGTGGGAACACAAAATAGTATAGCTACTTTAGAAAACAAATTGGCAGTTTCTTACAAAGTTAAGCATATGACCCAGCAGTCCACTACTCAAAATTTACCCATGAGAAATGAGATTTTATATTCACACCTGTAAGCACACACATATTTATAGCAGCTTACTCATAATTTCCAAAAATTAGAATTCACCTGAATGTCTTTCAACTGATGAAGGGCTATATCCATGCAATGGAATACTACTTAGCAATGAAAAGGACCAAAAATGTATGCAAGCAATAACATGAATGAATTTTGAATGCATTCTGCTGAGTAAAAGAAATCAGACATCAAAGCCTGCAACTATATGATTTCGTTTATATGACATTTCAGAAAAAGCAAAACCAAATGCAGACCAAAATGAATAAATTTTACTAGGCATCAATTGCAAAAGAAATTGTTTTTATCTGCTCACGTTTCTTACACAGAACCATCTGACATTCTCACTTTGTCTTGACCTTCAAAAGTTTCCATAGCTAATGAAAGTTCTGAATGGAAAAAAAAAAGGTGTCTACCATTTCCCAATGACTTGGGTGAGTTGTATGAGTGCAAAAAAACATGGAATCTAGGGAAGACCAACATATCAAGCTAAATCTTCCCAAATCATAAGAGAGTAAGATCCTGGAGTTTATGGCTGGTACCTCTCCCTTTCATTTAACTTATCCCTTTCATAAATATTAGGGAAAGTCAGAACATGGCATCCCCAGCAACAAGCCCACTTTTTCACTTCTGTGAAAAGAAGTCCAGCCATGCTCCTCACCCAGATTATTTATTTTGGTGTCCCAAACAAATAAGAGAATATAGCCAGGAGTGTTTCATTCTATAAACACCATGTCTTAATTTCAGTGGTACTAGGTTTTCCATAAAAGATAGCACAATGTTGGCAAGTTAGTGGGGTTAAAGACCCTACAAAGGAATTCTCTCATAGCAAGTAGTAGAAAGCCCACTGCATAGTGTTCAGGAGCCCTACTATCCAGTCTTGGTTCTGCTGCTAATTTGCTGTGTTCATATTTGGGCAGTTCACATAATTTCTCTGTGTTTTATCGTTGTTTAAGGCAACAAATTTTGGTTGCAAAAAAAGAGTCTGAACTAAACTGATTTAATATAAATAAATAGGTAGACACATTAGATAGATAGATAGATAGATAGATAGATAAACAGATAGATAGATGATAGATACATACATCGATAGATAAACTGGTTCTCAACTGGGAGTGGTTTTATCCTCCAGGGGACATTTGACAATGTCTGGAGAGATTTTTGGTGGTCCCAAGTGGAGGGCTGCTACTGACACGAAGTAGGTAAAGTCCAAGGATGCTGCTGAACACCCTGCAATAAGCAGGGAAGCCCCTGATGACAAAGAATTGTCTGGCCCCAAATGGCAATAATACTGAGGTTGAAAAACTCTGATGTAAATACAGACATATAACATTTTAAAGAATAACATTATTTTTAAAAATCTGAGAAAATATTGAAAACAATATCATGGCTTCAAACAAGTAAAAATCAAGTAGATTTCGCCAATGTTGCGCTCTTAACAGCGTTCAAAGCCATCTTCTTAGTGCCCTGCAATTTTCAGGGCTCAGGTACAAATGCCTGTTCTCTATGACCCTCAGACTGAGAAAAAACAAGACAGACACAGCAGATTCAGCTGTCCACCCCACTCCGGTCAACACTGTCCGAAGCGGCAAGGTTACAAAGGCACCCCACGCGAGCCCTCCGAGAGCAGGAGCTGGTGAACAGCCCCAGAGAGGCCTGTCACGTTCCCCTGTAAAGTGATAACAATGTCACCTGTCTTCAGGAAGCCTACCACGAAACAAACGACTGTGTGTCTCAGGTCACCTCAGAGGAGAAAGAGCAGGTTTCTCCTTGAAATGGAACTTTTTTCATCTTTTTTTCTCCCTTCCTCTTGAAGAGCAGTTTGCAGTCTTTGCACTGCTGAACACACAAAACTATATTCCTCACTAAAATTAGGGGATATTTCAACATGAATAAGAAGCGATAAAAAAACAGAAGCATTTGATTTTGTTTTTATTAAACAAAAACATCAGAGAAGCAAATGACAAGTCAAAAAAAGTTGTTCGATTATGCAAATGAGATGCAAAACCAACTTTTATTTCATTGGTGAAAATGCACTATACAAAAGGCTAAAAGTAGTGGAGTATCTGCACATTCCCTGATCCCCTAATTTTTGTGAACAGAATAACTATGTTCCACACTTTGCATGGCTGATTTCACGAGCGTTAGTAAGCTTTGCTTCTTTCTGGCAGAACCAAAGTTTGCCCCTTACAGCTGTCTGCCCATTATGATAGAAAGACCAAGTGAGATAATAGGAAGTGCAGTAACTCCCTGCCCCAACACAATAAGCAGAGTCCAAAATTCAGTCATCTTCTTATTCACATATGGTCACGTTATTTTGAAGCTAATGAAATGGCGGCCATGAACCTGCTCGGCTCACCAGAAGCAGCTCCAGAGATCTGGCTGTGCCAACCAAATCACCTCAGCCCTGGCGGATGTGCTGCCATCTAGTGGCCATGTCAGCTTCAGTTTATACATCAAGGAACAAGCAGTTCAGCAACAAGGAGCAATTCTAGGAATTTCCTATTTAGTTGTCAGCATTGTATTGGTCCCAGCCAGGAAGACTGGGCCAGTAAAAGACTAAGGAACCCATGAGATATTTCCGACTCAGCTTATCTTTTCTTCTACATCTCTCTCCACACAATACCTAGAAAAATTCTTTGGGCAGAAGGGACAGAACAGAGAATGGTAGCCATTTGCCCAGTATATCTAGGCAAGTTATCACAGGATTTCTTATTGAGGGTTCTCTGCTTAGACACAAAGCAGTGGTTTTAACCTTTGTAAATTACAGAGCACTTTGAAGGCCTACGTGTATACATATCATTTTTATTTTTTATACAATTTCATGAGAATTATTGGCTTACTGAAGCCAATCCAGAACCCAAAGAAAAAGGCACTGACTATAGGTCTGATGTAGGTGATAGTTGGGTATTATATGTATAATCATTAGCCCATCTGAAGTTATTTGGAACAGAAAGGAATAATGGCAGGGGTAGAAATTAGTTAAGAAGAAAACTATGCTAATTGGAGAATAATAAGGGCCTCACTGCCTTCTAGGATGTGCCAAATGCCCCGTGGCTCTTTACCCATATTTATTCATGCCATGGATCCTCCATTTTTTTCTCTTCATCCTTAACACTGGGTCCCTGCTTTCCATGCCTGCGTTTTTCCAGCCCTTCCCATTCCCCTCTGGTTCCCGTCCAGACCCCCTAGCAGACCGTCAGTGAGGGCTCCATTGGGGAGTGAAAAGACTGACTGAGATCAGGCCAGCACCCCCGACTCAGCAAGTGAGTGTGAGCAAGGCCTGAACCTCCTCTGGGCTCTGAGTGAGAATGAGCCTCCTTAGTCCCTTGGGATGGAAAGAGGCACACTGTGTATGGGTGAAAATCATCAAAAGAGTCAGAAGTAAACCACAATTTTTGGTGTCTGCAATATTATTCCCAAAACAAGTCCTTGAATATTCCATAGGCAACACACAGAACAAGTGAAATAAATGTCAGCTGGACTTTCTGGGAGAAAAAGAACGTAACTTCCTTTTTCCAAAAGTCTGTTAACAAACAACATCAATAACTTTTATTAGTGTCCCTTCCCCCTGCACACACACATCATAAGCAAAATCTTTTCACCTTTGGTTTCAGTCACACCCTACAATATCATTTTTAGGTTGTAAACTATTGTACATTACTCAAAGCTATACTCTGGAATAAAAATAATGCTTTAATGTACATTATTAGAGAGGGAAAAAATTTCAAAACTTGAAAATAAAGTAACCACAAAAATAAAGTAACAGAACATCAAACATTTCAGGAATCACCACCTTGACTTCCTTTCCAACTTGACATAAGAGTGGCCATTTTGCTAGGACTGCGCATTTAGGCGGCACTCAGAGTAGCAGATCCCCAGTGCTGCTGCATATCTGGTCACTTGGGAGCTTATCAAAATCCAAATACCTAGATTACACTCTTTGCCACTTAAAATTAGTATTTCTGAAGTGCAGCCAAGACAGCAGAATATTTTAAAACCAGCCTAGGCAATTCCCATGGGCAGCCAAGTTGGGAAAGCAGTGATTTAGAAGAGGGGTAAGGGAGGTTGAGCTCAAGAGACTGGTTCTACCTTCTCATGATTCCTTTGAGTCCTGGAGTAATTGTTCTGACCAGCAAAACTATCAACACATGGCAGTACTGGGGATTTTGCAGAAAATCAATTAAGGGCCATGAAAACTGGAAGCAGGACAATGGTTAGGAGGCTTGCAGTGTAATCTGGGCCTGAAACACAGATAAGACAAGTAGACCGATATGAGAGACTGTAAGAGATAGAATTAAGAGGACCGGTGTGCACTTTTTGGTGTAGGAAGAGGTCCTAAGGTTGAGGACTGGCTCAACAGTGACCCAGTTCCTGGGATGCAAGGTGGAAGAATGTCAGCGTCAGCTATGTAATTTGTAAGGACCACTGCAAAGTGAACATGTGAGTCCCCTTGTCCAAAAATTAGTGACTTTCAAGATGGCAGCAGCAAAACATTAAACCAAACTTGAACCCTTCTGAGCTTGTGACTACACAGGTTGTACATTCATACAGCCAGCCCTGGGAAGGGGATATCGGCCACTTGATAGAGCAAAGAGGAGTAGGCAATAGAAGGGCTGCATGGAAAGAGACAACCAGAAATGAAAGGCCACTGGCCTGATGACTTTTTGGAGGAAACACAAAAGTGTTAGCTAAAGTTACTGCAGAGATTTTCCTCCTGGCCGCTTAATTCTTATGGAAGATTTGAACTGCAGAAGTGTGTTCCCGAGGGGTATGGGTTGCCCAGGCAATCACTGGCTGCCGGGGTGGCAGTGGTACCAGAGACTCTGAAGAACACGTGTTTGGTGAAGGAGTTTACGGAATGGCCACTCAAGGTGGAGACATTGACGGAGTTGTGTGCAAACTGCAGTGGTGACATAAACCAATATATCAATGAGAGTTCAGTACAAGAAGTAGGAGCTACCTTAGAAGGATTATGATCTTATTAGGATTATTATTATTACAAGGATTATTACTATATGTGGTTGACAAGCTTATGAAATATTTGGAGGAGCTGAAGGAGTAGGCACTGGGCCCCTGGAACACCTGCTAGAGAAATACAAACCAGAGTCTCTCTTCACCTTGAAGGCCACCACTGGGGAAATTCCACAGGTAAAACTCCAGCACAGTTACTATTGTCACTGCCCTTTGTGCCAGGATGCTGGAATGTGAACACTGGAGCTCTGCTTTTTGGATACTTTACATGCTCCAATCTGTGTGCCAGCAGCAACACCAGGAAAAAGCCACAAGAAGATGTTCACACTCTCTTCCACCTTCTACATTTCATATGAGTGAATCCAATGGGCAGAATGTAATCTATTTCTAAATTCTTAGCTGCAAGGGAGTCTGAGAAATCTTAGTTTTGACTTTCCGATCTCTCCAAAGCGGGGAAAGAAAGAAGGACATTTGAGTGACATAGTTCAGAGTAAAAATCATAGCCTGTTTTGTCGTCAGTAACTGCCGAAGAGCATAATTACTTTCTGGACATGTTTTGAAAAGCTCAGTTTAACTGCTGGTGGATGGGTGGTGAGTCAACCGTGAGGTTTTGAAGAGTGTCATTCCGAACTGCACAACCTATTAAAGCTTCTTCTCTCTTCTACTCACCTCACATTCTCCACTGTTACCTCCACCTTTTTCTAGACCCCCTCCATCCAGTGTCTCTGTCTTTTTTCCTTTTTCTTTCTTCCTTTCCTTCTTTCCTTTGCTGCTCCTCACCCTTTATCTCAGCTACCCACTTCTATGAACTGACCAAATGAAAACATTAATGTAGAACTTTAGTATTTGTATTTCCTGAGTAAAGCTGCCTTGCGCCTGAGTTAGAAGTCCCCTGGATGTTAAAGACGTTAAAGAGAGGAATTTGGAAGGAGAGTTGAGCTGGCAAGCATGGCTTCCCCAGACCTCTCCGTCTTAAGGGAAGAAATTCTTTGGCCACACTTGAGTTTCAGACATCATGAAGACTTTGATTATAGGAGCAAGAAGTATCCCTTGTGACCCTATCCAGAAATCTTAGCTCTGTGACTTAGGTACTGACCTTTCTCCAGAATAGCTGAATACTCAGTCACCTACATGCTGTTCCAAATGAGCTTCAAAAATCAAGTTTTACTTCCTTCTCCACAAGATAGAATTGCCTCTCTGGATCAAACCATTCCTCAACACCAATAAAGGCAGTAAAAAACATACACTGGTCTCATTCTAACTTATTTCAGTTCTCTGGGGTAGAAGAAAGTGAGCAAACCATTTCAATCACCTACTATATGCCAGACACTGTTCTTGGTATGATGATCTAGAAGTGAAGGAAACAGACAAAGCTCTGCCTTCAAGAAGCTTATAGTCTGGGGGGTAGGGGTGGGGAATGATACTATAGACATGCAAACAAATGGATATTAATTCAGTTACAAAAAGTGTTATAAAGAAAATAAGCCGCCCTGGCCGGTTGGCTCAGTGGTAGAGCATCGGCCTGGTGTGTAGAAGTCCCAGGTTCGATTCCCAGCCAGGGCACACAGGAGAAGCGCCCATCTGCTTCTCCACCCCTCCCCCTCTCCTTCCTCTCTGTCTCTCTCTTCTCCTCCCACAGCCAAGGCTCCATTGGAGCAAAGATGGCCCGGGTGCTGGGGATGGCTCCTTGGCCTCTGCCCCAGGTGCTAGAGTGGCTCTGGTCGCAACAGAGCGACGCCCCAGAGGGGCAGAGCATCGCCCCCTGGTGGGCAGAGCGTCACCCCCTGGTGGGCATGCCGGGTGGATCCTGGTCGGGCGCATGCAGGAGTCTGTCTGTCTCTCCCCGTTTCCAGCTTCAGAAAAATACAAAAAAAAAAAAAAAGAAAGAAAAGAAAAGAAAATAAGCCTGACTAGGCAGGGAGCATCGGACTGGGATGCCGAAGACCCAGGTTTGAGACCCCAAGGTCGCCAGCTTGAGCGCGGGCTCATCTGGTTTGAGCAAAGGCTCTCCAGCTTGAACCCAAGGCCACTGGCTTGAGCAGGGGGGTTACTCGGTCTGCTGAAGGCCCATGGTCAAGGCACATATGAGAAAGCAGTCAATAAACAACTAAGGTGTCGCAACAAGAAGCTAATGATTGATGCTTCTCATCTCTCTTCGTTCCTGTCTGTCTGTCCCTATCTATCCCCCTCTCTGACTCTCTCTCTCTCTCTCTGCCTCTGTAAAAAAATAAAATAAAAAATAAGAGAATGGGACAAAGAGAAATTGGAGTGGGAGGGGCTATATTAGATACTGTGGTCAGGAAAGAAGAGATAATGCGGTCTTTGACGAGAGCATATTTGAACTGAAGCTAAAAGGAGTGGAAGAAAGCCCATGGTTGAGATTGCGGAAGGGCATTTCAGAAAGAGCAGCAGACAGATCTCGAGGCAGCCTTGAGCACTGAGTGTTTAAGGAGCTAAATGATGAGTGCGGCTGAAGGGCAGAGCGAGAGGAACGGAAGAGTGGAAGATGGTTTCGGAGAGAGGGACAGGGGTCAGATCCCACAGGTAGGGACCATTAGTTTGAATTTCATTTCAGGTATTATGAAGGTATTAAACAAGACATAACATAACTTGATTTCTACTTTTAGAAGATTTTAAGTCTAGCCACAGTGCAGAGAATATAACGTGCAGGACAAGAGTCGAGGCAGGAAGACTAGATAACAAATAATTGCAGGCAAGAAGTGATGGTGTGTATAGCATCAGAGATGATGGAAATCATCAGATGGGAGACCTAATCAGTAATGGACCCGAAAGTTTCTCCTGGTGGATTTGATTCAGGGTGGGAGAGAAGAGATGAACGGAAGATGACTGTAGGTATTTAGGCTGAGCAACTTTCCGAACGTCAGTGTCTTTTATTAGGGTCAGGTAAGCTGGGTCAGGAGGACTGGGAAGAAAATTCATTCTGAATTTTGTGCTGGACATACTAGGTTAGAGAAGCCAATGAGACATTCAAGTAGAGGTGTTGAGCAGTCTAGATCCCAGCAGGGAAGTTAATGCATAAAAAAATGCACATGGAATTTAAAACCGTGGGAAGGGATGAGGTCACTCAGTGAGTGAAGGTGAATGAAGAGAAGAGGACAAGGTGACTGAGCCCTGGGGCCACAGCTGGCTTCACAGACATGCACTGTGCAGTCACCTTGGGCCCCACACCTAGGCGACCTTTGTGCTTGGCTTAATGCTCTGCTGTCACCATCTTGAAATTCTTACTAATTTGGAACAAGGAGCTCTGTGTTTTCATTTTGCACCAGGCTCCACAAATGATGTAGCCAGTTTTGCTTGGAAGACTTCAAAGTTAAGAGGTCTGGTGAATGAGAGGACTCCTTGAAAGAGGACTCAGAAACAGTGGCCAATGAGGTGAGAGGAAGCTAGGGAGTTGTGTTGTCAAGGAAGCCTTTGAATTCTTTCAAGGAGGAAATGGCTGTGTGTCAAACACTGCAGAGTAGTGCAATGAGAAGAGCAAGGGGAGTCCCCCTTGGCTTGCTAAGGTATGGATTCCTAGTGAATTTGGTGAGGACCTTATTGGTAGGGTGGCGTGCACTGATGTTTAATTAGGTTGACTGCAGAATGAGCATTGACCAGGTCCACCACTGACATTTGAGACCCTGTGACAAGAATAGAAAGAGGCCACATCTTGCGCCCACAGTCCATTCTATTCCCACCTCCAGCTCCATTTCTCATAGTGAGGGGCCTTACACACATCCATGGACACATCAGCTCAAACACCCAAGCCGTGTTCTGGACCTCCCTGCAATCAAACATCTGCAGAAGATCATTGGAGGGACCCAGGAAAACATTTGTGTGGACCCTGAAAACAGCTCTGGCCTATAGGGAATTTCATAGTCCCAAGCAGTCTAGAAGGCAAGCAGGGCACAGGCGATAGGTGACCACATCCCCCTGGCCAGATTCCTTGCCCTGTGAAGAGGAGGAATACAGCTGAAGCATGACCCTCTCAGGTGTAGACCTCTAGACGGGACCCTCATTGCCCAGCGCTAAGGGTAGGACTGGAGGTGAAGATGTAGGTAGATGAGAGCATTTGGTAGCAGAAAAGTTAAAGAGTTCTCATCCAGTTAAACATATTTTTCTTTATGAAATATAAAAGTGAGAATGATGGCGGGAGGAGGTGGTAAGGCCTTGAGGAGAGAAAAAAATACGTTTTGGGGGAAATGAAAGTAAATTTATTAGGTAGGCATAGCAGGCTTGTCTGGCTCTGTTGAATGTCTACCTAAGATGAGTGGTGACAAATTTTAAGTAGTCCAGGAAGCTCAGTGACCTGGTTGTCCCCAGCCGTGCTCAGCTGCCCAGGCACAGGCACCGAAAGGGCAGAGCATGAGTTTAAACAACTGGCTATGGCAGAGAAAGGAGGGGCAGGGGTTTTAAGGGTGTTTTTTTAGCAGTCCAGCAATGCCAGAATGAAGAACCCACGCACAGAGGACATAATCGATGGCTGATAGTGAAATAGTCACAGAACCAGAGAAGCAGCAGCTCACTGAGATCAAAGAATGGCTGGAGTGAGTGAGCTAGGTGCGTAGTGCCTGGTGGTCACAGCATGGGAAGTCTGAAAACAAGATTTCAGAGATGGTCCAATTACAGGGATGATAAGGTTTAATCATGAGTATGAGCATCTCAGCTGGTTGGCGGAAGTCGTGTTGGAGGCCATCAAAGGAGAAATACTACCAATAACAAAACAACAAACAACAATTTGGGCCAGGCACTATGCTAAGTGTCTTCTAAGTGGCTTTTACACACATTACTTGATTTTTATAACAAGGCTATAAAGTGGTTAGGATAGTTGCTCCCATTTTTCAGATGAGAAAACTGAGACATGGAAATATTTAAGCTACTTTGCCCAAATTCAAAGAGTTGATTATAGGCGAGCTGGAAATCAAATCCAGGCTTATCTGACTTTCCACACACACACACACACACACACACACACACACACACACACTCATGTCTGGCTCCTTAGTGAAGTTGATGTGTGTATGTGTGTGTATCTTCTTTCAAGAAACCTCACTTTTTATCTGTAAAGACACAAATATGACTAAATCATCACTCACTTTCATTATAATGCTGGGCATTTTAGACCACAGAATGATGGATATGAGGATAACTGTGTTAATCTCAAACTGATTAAATCCAGGACTTTCAGAGAAACACGGGAAACAGACCTATTTGATCAGTAGAAATACAACTACTGTACATTGTCTGTGGGCGCCCTCTGTTGGCCATTAATCAGAATAGCAATCTGGGATTGGAAACCTGATTGGGTTTTTTGTTGTTGTTGTTGTTTTGGATAGTACAGGCTTTAATTAACAAGTTAAAACTTGCCCCTTGTATATATTTAGAGGATATAGCTCACATGGGGCAAGGAAACGTTAGTTACAGAGCAAACCTTACTAAGGTTTTTAAATGCCATAGTTGCAATGACATCACTTATGAACTGATTCTCTTTAGTGGGAGAGTCCTGGCTTCCCTCTGAGTGTCTCTACAATGAGACTTTTAGTTATTTGAAATCAAGAGCTTAATCTTTTTTTATCTTCTCACATCCTGAGCCTAGTGTTCAAAAAGTATGTGTCAACGAACATAGAAGGAAAATGAGCAAAGTGGTATAGTATAATTCCACAGAAGAAAGTGGGAGGAATCCTACTCGAGCACTTCAGGAAAGCTTCCAGGAGGTGGGTGGTGGTAGCCATGGTGATAGGGAGGGAGTGGGAGAGTTAAAAAAGAAAATCAGAAAGTAGCATGGCAAACCTAGGGGCCAGGCAGAGATCCCACAGGGCAGGGACTTTCGTGTGATTCTGAAAAGAAGCACCTGTCAGGTGTGGCTCCCAATCCTGCCAAAGAAAGTATGAGCGAGAATAAAAAACATCATGAGCACCGATGGAGGAAACTGACATGGTAGATTCAGGTAGACTGAAGAAAGAATTTAAAAGGACTTCTGACTTAGGTATTGAAAAAAAAAAAACAATTTAAGGTTTTAAATTTTTTTCCCATAATTGCACTTTTTTTTTTACCTTAAACTGTGTGAGCTCACTGGAAATTCAACTTAGCAGATATACAGAGCAGCTATCACAATGATGGCATTATTTTCTCAAAATATCTGGTTTTCTCAGATATAGAGCCAACATGACTTCCCTGGTTTCCATACTGTCTCATATCTCAGGAATCCCCTGAGTCTGAGACAAATTGGGATGACTGCTCACCCTCGCTGAGCTGGAGAACTGGGAATGGCTCAGAAAAACATCAGTGCCAAATGACAAGAAGGCAGGATGGTCTCAGAACAAAGCACAAAGGATCTTGGCTGAGAATGGACTTGAGGTGACAACCATAGTCTGTGCCTATCATTACCATAACCTTGGGTTGTGCACATGGTGAGATTTCTCCCCCATCAGCTACAGCTTTCTGGGTTCTAAACGACCAAAGGCACAGAATGAAATGTGGAAGGACAGTGGAAGGGAAGGGTGCATTCGCAAGAGCCCTTGCACAGCAATAGCAGAACTTGAGGCCCAGGAAGATGGTGGTCTCATTCGAAGGTTCTGCTGTCTCCTCACAATTATATATGAAAATAAAGATCTGAAAATGAATAGCAGGCCACGTGCAGTATTCTTACCCAAAAAATTTATAAAAACTAGTCGTCTGCTGCTGTAACCCATGTGTAAGTGGTCACAGACATTAAACATTGACCCCAGTGAGACCCAAACAACATTCAACTTCACTTTAGTGGCCGGAGGAATCTGTGACAGTGAGAGAGGTTAGCTGCTCGGAGGAAGTGGCCACTCAGTAAGGAGGAAGGAGAGCGGGTCTTCCAGGAGACGCACAACCCAGAGTCTCTCTTCCCACCCTAAGTTAAAGAAGTTTGAGGAACTGCTCCCATCACAGTAGCACAGAGACGGCAACATCTCTACAGCGGACATTCTCCAAGGAAACTTATCAGAAGCTTCTCATTATTCTTATTAGAAAGCCACAAGTCAGTCACTTTACTGATTCAGGAATGAAATGGCAAAAGAAAGAAAGAAGGAAAGAAAGGGAGGAAGAAAGGAAGGAAGGAAGGAAGGAAGGAAGGAAGGAAGGAAGGAAGGAAGGAAGGAAGGAAGGAAGGAAGGAAGGAAATCAAAAAAGGAATAAAAGAAAAAAACTACTATAGCTCCATAAACATAATTGATAAAATCTGTATGCATTAAGGACGGCATATTCAAACATTGGGGGTAAGAGGAGCAGAAACAAGGCATGGCCAGTCAACCACAGAGCAGCGAGTTGGTTGTGGGCCAGGAAAGTGGATCAGCAGGTGTTGTAAAGACAATTTCTCTAAAGAAAAGAAATAACTAAACTGGATGAAGATAAAGCCTAGCACTGCTCTCACCAGTGACTTGGTTAGAAGGAATTGATTTCATATGTGCATTGTAGCAATGTCCAAAGTGGTGACATGACAGCTGATATTTATGAAGCACATCCCAATGTGCTGTTATGTGACGTGTTTGACAAAAATCATCTCCTTTAATCTCATAATAACTATGTGGGTTAGTACTATGTGCCCATTTTACAGATGAAGAAACTGAAGAGAAAGGTCACAGAGCTAGTACTTAGAGATGGTGGGATTCAAGTTTAGGCAGTCTGACTCCAAAGCTAACTTTCTATTACACTATATATAGCTGGCTCATTTTGTTGTAGCTATTTCAGACTTTGTAAAAAAATTCTTTTCAATAAATTTATACAATTATTTAAAAATATTTTTAAAATTCTCTCTCAGTCTCAAAATCTTTATACTGTAGCACTTCTTCTTTCACTTTGAAGTTCCCAAACCAAGAAGGAAGCATACAGTGCTCATAGAACAGTGTTTTCATTTATGAACTAAAAATTGTAATGTCCACTTGCTACTACTAAGAATGAAATCTACCCCCAGGATATCTGAGGAGTTGTGTGTACTGTGTGTACTGATATAATTCATATATTTACACACTCTTCTTAAAAGAAAAGATTAAATGGGCTTTTCAGAAACAGAAAATTTATTTGCAATCAAGGCACACATTTATCTCAAGAGCAAAAGAAATCACAACATCGTGACTGAGTATCAGTTTAGCTCTGAGCTTCCATTTGACTCTGAGCCTCATGGCCACCAAGACAAAATGAGAAACACAGTAAGTTGCATAACTGCCTTACCGGAATGGAGGAAGCATGGCAGTCCCTCAAAGGAAACAGTATTTCTTAGCACTGAATTCTCAACAAATTTTCTCAGAGCCACACATAGGAGAATCGCTGGCCTTGTCCATTCCTTGCTCTCATATTTACAACACACTCGGGAACAAATTTTATGAAGAAAAAAAAATGAGGGCATAAGCATAACTCAGTGAACACATACTGTGAGGGTGTCATGGTAATATAGTTTGATCTGAGGCTGGAAATGAGATTATCTATAAGAAAGGAATTGTGTGTTTGCTGAACACCTAACGTGGGCTATGGGCATGAAATATTTTCATCTTAACTTACATATTATTAATCCTATTTAATAATTAAATTGAACAACTTGCCCTGGGATTCACTGCAAATCAGCAGAAGGGCCCCAAGTCCATGCCCTCTTTGCTGTACCACACACCTTCCTACCCTCCCACCCTCCCATCAGTGAGCAATTCGTCCCTTAGACAATCTTTTGTCAATGCTGCTCATTACAGGCAATTCGAGTTTACTGTCTCTATGGAGGGCCTAGAGAACTGGTGTTGAATATTACTGGTTAAGGACAAATTTCTTTATTTAAAAACAAGCCATCTGTTGGTAGAGTTGATTCATATCATAAAGGTTCAGGAGGCCTTGGCCAGTTGGCTCAGTGGTAGAGCATCGGCCTAGCATGTGGAAGATCTGGGTTTGATTACCGGTCAAGGCACACAAGAGATGCGACCGTCTGCTTCTCCCCCTTCTCTCTCTCTCTCTCTCTCTTCTCCTCCTGCAGCCATGGCTCAATTGGTTTGAGCACATCAGCCCTGGGCACTGAGGATGGCTCCTTGGAGCCTCCACCTCAGGTACTAAAAATAGCTTGGTTGCCAGCATTGGCTCCAGATGGGGGGGTCATCGGGTAGATACCTGTTGGGGTGCGTGCCAAGAGTCTGTCTCTGTCTTCCCTCCTTTCACTTAAATTAAAAAAAAAAAAAGGTTCAGGAGTATTCACTAGCTCACCTCAAAGGAAGCCCATAGTCTCTAGAGCTATAAGCCTCTAAGATTAAATAGCTTGAGAAAGGATTGTTATACTGTCCTTCCAGTGATTTACAGACTTAGGGAGCCCCAGAGGACAAAGGCTAAAGCATGGGTAGGAATCAGGTGGTAATAAGGGAGCCCAGAGTAGAGAGGGCTCCAGGCAGACGAGGAAAAGCAAGGAACTGAAAAAGGGAAGATGTGAGTGATGTCTGGAGTGTGAGTGTGTGTGTACCCAGGGAAGCGAGTGTGGGAAGAGATGCGGGCAGGTGAGCAGGGCAGGGTCATAAAGACTTTCCGTTTAATCCCTTCACAAGGAGGACCTACACAGTATCGCAAAGTATTTTCTTCCCCAAAGAAAGAAAGAGACTGTGTCCAGAAGAACCAGTGTGAGAAAATGGCAAGGCCTGGACTCACAGAAGAACATACATGTCTATCCTAAAGTAAAAAAAAATGCCAGTGATGTGGAGAACAGCGGAGGGCCAGCTCGGCTCAGAGGCACCCCGGGGCTCCCACGCTGCTCTCAGCCAGTGCGGGGCTCCATGGTGGGATGTTCTGCCCTGTGTGTGCGCCCACTAGCCTGTAGCCCTGCAGAAACAGAGAGCAGAGATACCTGTATATCTGACCGCCAGCTCTATGGGTATAACTTCTTTTTCGTAAGATGATTTTAGGTTTTTTAAAATATGTTCAAAGGGGGGGGACTTACAAGGAGAAAAATGGTGATGAGTAAAGCATAAGACAAGAAATGTGAAATTATTTTCTCTCCTTGTCACTTCCATATCTCAGTTCCCGTCTGGGGAGTCTACAAATTTACGCAGCACTGCCTGGATGGGATCACTCCGACTGCCCTGGGCTCCCCGCGGGTCTCCCACGGTGTTTTCCTGGCTCTCCACCGTGCCCTTTGGTCTCAGTCACTGTGGCCACAGCGGGGGCTTCACTTCAGCTCTTCACAGTCTCCCTCCTCTTGCGTCCCAGCAGCCAACTGCAGTGCTGCCTCGTGAGAAGTTACACTGCTTTCCTGTCAGTCTTGTGTGTGATGGAAACATCCTCACCAACTCACTCTTCTCAACTAGTCCTAGGATCTTTTAACACCCCTGGAGCAGGCATTCATTAGCTCAAAGAACTGCGCTCCAGCTCCAAAGGGGACAGTGGTGTCTCTGTGTTCTCCCAGTAGATGCTCTGTGCGCGTGCTTTATAAATGGAAGCCACCGATGGCAGACTCCCACACGTGGAGGGTCCTTGTGGCTATGTTTACCAGGCAGGACCGTGTGGCACCTCACTCCAGAACCCTCAGCAGAGGCACGTGCACAGAGCCCTGGGCTCACCTCCACCAGCCGACCCAAGGCACTTTAGCTCCCCCTCTAACACAAAGTACAGGCTGTACTTTGTCCATGAGTGATCAAGAAAACAGGATTTTACCTGACCAGATGGTGGCTCAGTGGATAGAGCATCGGACTGGGATGCCTAAGACTCAGGTTCGAGACCCCGAGGTCCCCAGCTTGAGCGCGGGATCATCTGGTTTGAGCAAAGGTCACCAGCTTGGACCCAAAATTGCTGGCTCGAACAAGGGGTTATTCAGTCTGCTGAAGGCCCGTGGTCAAGGCACATATGAGAAAGCAATCAATGAACAACTAAGGTGTCGCAATGTACAACGAAAAACTAATGATTGATTCTTCCCATCTCTCCATTCCTGTCTGTCTGTATCTATCTATTCCCCTCTCTGACTCTCTCTCTGTTTCTAAAAAGAAAGAAAGAACGAAAGAAAGAAAGAAAGAAAGAAAGAAAGAAAGAAAGAAAGAAAGAAAGAAAGAAAGAAAGAAAGAAAGAAAACAGGATTTTGACTTCCTGTCCTCACTCAAGATGGCTCTCTCTCCTGAAGTCTAAAATAACATCAGTCCCTGTCCTCCAAGTGGCTAGGAGGCTCTCACCCTGGCCAGTTAGAGACATGCACCTTTTGGAAAGAATTTAATTCATGCCTAAAAGTAATCCGGTGACAACAAGGGGACAGATATTTTTACTTGACAAGAAATAATGACAGGTATGGACCTTGAGGGGGTACCCCCTGTGTGGACGCTCACTGTCTGAGGAAGGCACATTCTTGTCCTTGACCCTGCTTGCACATGTGGAGACTTTTATGCATTAGGGACCAGGAGCTGCTCAGGGAGTCCAAAAGCTTCAGCCGTAGCCAACAGGCCAGACCAAATCAACAGACTGTAAGTTTTGCAAAGCTGAACGCTGAACATAAACCAGCTCACCCTGGGCTGCATGGTCTTAGGATCGTTAACCTGAGGGACCTGCCTTCCAGTGTTCAGATAAAGCAAGAAATATGCTCAAGCAGACTGACCTGGTCACTGTGGGGCTATGTCACTCTTCCAAAAAACAAAAAACAAAAAAACCCCACTATATCCTGGGCCTGGAGGCCTAGAGAGCCCACAGATGACTAGGTGTGGGTTCTGGCTTGTTCCCACCTCTGCAGTCAGTCCAGGCCTTGCAGCTGTTTGCTGAGAGCACGGGTCACCTGTAAGACCTGTGCCAGTGTGCCTGGCCAACACCTTGAAACTCCTTTTAGCTTTGGGTATAGAGTGGTTAATACTTGTTCATTATAGAAAACCTGAAAAATACTTATAAAATAATGATACCTAGGTGTGTGGGTATATTTCACCCATAAACCCTTCACCCATTGCTAAGTACTATTAACAAATTGTGTGCATTTCTCCCAGGTTTTTGAGAGTTTATTTACATGTTAATGTCTGTGTTCATTTTACATTCAATAATAAAATAAACTCACATGTACCTGTCACCGAGAGTAGGGACCTTCGAAGCTTCCCAAACACATCATTTCCCCCCCTCTTTTCTCTCCAGAGCCAACAACCACCCTGAATTTTAAATTAGTCAACTCAGTTTTCTTTATAGTTTTTCCAAACGCACATGTCACTTTTAACCTGAATATAATTGAATCCCATTCTGCTCTTTGGGGATATCTCTTTTCTCCCCAATATTAAGCAATTGTGATTCAATCTCACTTGAATGTACAACTATAATTAATTAGTTTTTGTTCTCATTAACATTTCATTTTATAAAGATACTAGAATTTATTTTTCCATTCTGTTATTGATGGACATTTGGGCTATTTTCTGTCTTCTGTTATTACAACAACACGACTAAGGAACTTCATACATCTGTTCTGGTCACATGCACAAATAGCTTCCCCAGGGGACAGGATCCAGAGTGAAGTGCCCACCTCGTAGAGTTTGTGTATCATCAGTTTCACCAAGCAAAGCCAAACTGTTTCCAAAGTGGCTGCAAACTCAGTGTGACTGAATACAATGTGGGTGGTCCTGAAATTCTCCCAGTAATCTTTCAACTAAACACTCCCAGGTGGAAGAGGACTTTCCTTGGATGGTCTATACCCTGTCAATAGAGCGTCTACGTGCCAGGCATGGGATGTCAGGCCCCTGGACAGGGCAAGAAAGGGTACTGTGTCCTGGAACCTCCCTCCAGGGTTCACAATGGAGTTAGAAAGACAAATATGTGAAAGAATAAGAGATTTGAATAACAGTGGGAAAGCAGTGGAAGGCTGTCTTGATTTTAATTGTTGTACTAAAATTGATGATAAAGGCTCAGAAAAAATGTGTGCTCTTGGTGGCACCTCAAGTCAAATCTGTTGGCTCTGTCTCCCTCCCTCCATCCCCACCCCAGCCCCACCCACCCACCCCCTCTCTGAGATGGAAGTCCAGCGGAGAGACCCTCCCCAGCTCTGAGACTTTCACTTTCACGTCAGCCCTGGCTCAGCACTTGTAAGTTTTGGGGTAAACTGGCACCAATTGCAAAAACAAAAACAAAAATAAAAACAAAAAACTGGGGCCTTTTTCTGGGCCACATAATAGATCAGTTTCTTGCTATTTTCCTAAGCAAGTGCTGAACCACGCATCCCTGGGCTGCTACCCATCCCCCTGAAGTTCTACCTTATTAAGAACCTCTTGAAAATTGACCTAGACAATGACTCATATAATAATATTTGGGTTTCACTCCCAAGTGTCCTTAAAGTCACACCATTTTGGTGATTATCTACTCCAGTGGTTCTCAACTATGGAAGATATCTCTCCTCAGACATCTGGTAATGTCTGGAGACATTTCTGTTTGTCACAAATGGTGGTGGTAGAAGGCTGTTATTATCACCTAGTGGGTAACAGTCAATGATGCACTAGCATGCTATAATGCAGAGGTTAGCCATCATTACTAATAACTACCCATCCCAAAATACCCATAGTGTCCTGACCTTCTCCTCACTAGCCCAGGCTGAAAAACCATAGGTCATTGGCTTCCCTGACATGACTCCCAGTTCCACATTTCTTCTTAATAGAAGTGAGCTTCTTTGACATACATAGTGGGGCAAAAGTAGATTTACAGTTGTAAGTATGAAAAATAATACAACAATAATAAATAATAAAACACAAGAATAAACTCTGGGTTTCATGTACTCACAACTGTAAACCTACTTTTGCTATACCATGTATTGTTAAGCCACATCTAGACACAAGGTTCTGTAGAGGGGACTGTGGTTCTATGGCTGAGTCAGTGATGAGCCTCTCCCCTTGTAGGACTCGGCTTAGAATCTGAATTCTCATCTATGTGACACTGATGAAAGGTATTCTGACTGTAGTCCAATCTCTCAGAATGACAAAGTTATAAATGACATGGATAATGACAAGGGCTCCTTTATATTTTATTATGCAATTATTTCTTATTAAATAGTAAGCACTAAATTATATCATCTGCTGATAATCAGTCATTGATTTCATCAATAAATATTTATTGTGGGCTCACCAGGACCAGGCACTGCGCTCAATTCTAGGTGAATGGTAACTCTCTGAGTCTGCTAATTTAGACCAGAGCTGCTACAACAGGACTTCTTTATCTGGTGGGATGGAGGGGTAAGTGCTTGTTAAACTGTGGAAGCTTGGGCCTCCCTCATTCTGATTTCACAAGTCAGGATGGTGCTCAGAATCTGCATTTTAGACAAGCACTCTAATGACTATGTTACAGGTTATCCAGGGGACCATGGTTTAAGAAACATTGGAAGAAAGCAAGAAATCTACACAACCTAATTCTAGGTCTGAGAGATAATGTGGTCATTTCCTATATCCCTGGAAAACAATCATTTAACCCTTTAATAAATAAATCATCTAGTCATCAATTGTCTCACATTTTTCGTTTTTACACAGAAGGTAAGACCCGTCAAACACGAATGGTGAGAGGGTAGGATGACCCCATATAAACAGAAGCAAGACACTTTCAAAGAACAGAACAAAAGAAGTTCTACTTCTAGAAACAAATCTATATGACATATAATAGAATGTAAATTAGCCAAATACATCTGTGTCAACAGTAGTTAGGAGAAGAATCTCTTGCTTATATAAGAGTTACACACACCACCTATTCTTGGACCAACATTAGCATGCCATGGTTCCTAGCTTGGTGAGGACTGCCAATCCTCCCTGGTTACCAAGGTAAATGACTTCTCTGGTTACTCTCAATTTTCTTTCAAATCTTTTCTCAGACCTATGTATTAATATTCTGTTATGTGACTTTGCAATGGATCGTTTGTTTTAGCATCACATTAAGCACCATTAGAAGACCAAATCAAAACCTTGTTCCAAGGAAACCTTTTCCAAGCCATTAGAAACACCTTAATACTTGTCTAATATCAAGGATGTTATCTCACCATATGGGTAGAAATATAAAACACAGGGAATCACTTTTGGCACAATTGATCTACCCTAAATTATGATGATCAATTTAATAATAGAAGAAACTCATAGAAAGAAACTCAAGATAACAATTATATCACAGATTAAAATCAATATGTCACTATCCTCATCAATGAGAAGAGCTAAGGATTAAAGGCCAGACAACTCAGAAAACAAACTAGCGTCCCTTAAGATAATTAATCTAAAGTGTATTGCTCTTTTTCAGCTCCACGATCTAAGAATTCCCTTCCATCCTGTCCCTTTAACTAAAATTGTCTTTATTATACTATACTTTAAATGTCTCCATGTTCCTGTCTTGTCTGCATTGTTTATTTTTGGCTGCAAGTTAACAGCCCCACCTCTACCCCAAGTCCGAAGAGAGGGCCTGGAGATCCGATGGGCTCACAAAATAGGCTACCTTGAGTTTAACCACAGGTCAAACACTTCAAAGGACTACACTCTCTGTGCTACTATCAAAATATGGGTAAATGTCCAAAGAGGAAGAAACGATGCCTCCATGATAAAGAGAGAAAAACTCACGGTTTTGTGTGTGATCTGTAGACCTCACCCATCCAAAGTAACCCCGATCCCACAAACCAGGGAACTCCATTCTACTGCCACCTCCAAACAAAAAAGACTCCCCTTGCAGCATTTGGGAACTTTGAGCCGACCACCGATCAACTTAAATGCAAATGTTCCCCCAAACCCGGATTTGCCAAGATCCCTTTTTTAGATAAACCATGCTCTCTGCAGACTGACATGCAAATGGTGGGTGCTCAAGTAGAAGAACCACAGAGACAGCGGAAAGACACCGGTCATACCTATTTTCCCAGCCTCTCCTTTCAGGTTGAAATCCCAGTTTCTTGGCAACTTCAGAGACATTATTGCTGCTGGTTCCGGTGAGCAGTCGGTTCAGTTGGCACCCTGCTCGCCAGTTCGAGCTGTCCCTCTGCCTGGAGTGTGTGTGTGTTCCCCTTTATGGTGGCTTCACAGGCGATCTTGGCTTTGAGAGGTTGATTTGCCCGTGCGTGTCCTCCTTTTGCTCAGATGAAATGTCCAATCATCTGTGACTGGGAGCGGGAACCCTAACCCCCACCAGACCTCTCCCACAGCCCCCAGGGGCTGGTGCCTCGTGAAGGGTTTACCCTGCCTCTCTTGCTTTCAGTTTTAGCAGAAATATCCCAGTTGACACTTCGCCCTGCGTCATGGGAAGCAAAGCTCCTATTTGAAAGAATCTCAGGCCTCATTGAGGCGAGGTCGTGATAAACAACGGCTGCCTCTTGGCTTTTTTTTTTTTTTAACTGTCTGCTTCCTTGCATTTGAGGAAGTGGTGGCTGTTCAGTGTCGATGATGCATTATGAGCACTTTTTCTTAAGAAAATGGTTTTTGGAAACGCTTGCCTAAGTAGAACAAGCGCTCTTGTGATATAAGGCTACGGCTTTGATTAAAAGTAAAAGAAAATTCCAATTCCAAGCCTCTTTCCATATACCTCTGAGCCCTCCTCTTCACCCAATGGATCAGGCATCCAAAAATGGTTGGTCAGACAACCAGCATTCCCCCAAAGTTACCTTCTGTTACAATTTTCCTGCTATGAGGACCACATGTAAGTTCTCCACCTGCTCAGGATAAAGGTTCCAAGTGACGTCAGCCTGATGTAGGAATGGTTGATGTATTTAGCCAGGATGCTTGCTTTAGACCAGAGACGCTCTCACATGTTAAAATGCTTCTTTGGCATTGTGTACAAGGGGTGGGTTTGGGAATCAGATCGTGGGATCAAAACTCAGTTCTTTCACTTCCTAGCTCTGCAGATTTCAACAACCCACTGAATCTCTCTGGGCCCCCATGTCCTCAGCAGTGGGACTGATGACGACCATGGCTGCACAGAGCTGTGAAGGCATTTAGTACCGAGCTTGACACACAGTGGCTGCACCACAAATGTTAAGTCAACCCTTATTCTTACTAGTTCAGTTCCGTGACAGGCTTTCATATGTTTAACTGAGTCACCCTAACCTAGTGATTAAGTATTTGGGACCCAGATTGCCTGTGTTTAAATCTTGGTTCTCATACTTTCTTACTGTGTGATATTGGACAAGATCCTTGACCACTCTGTGCTTTAATTTCCTTATCTGTAAATCAGGCAAATGATATGGCCTACTTCCTAGGGCTGGCATGAGGCTTTACGTAAAAGAGTCTCTGCTAGCTATCACACAAGCTACACATCCTTAGTCCGTTCATTTTTGGACTCTGCTAGATGACTCTGTCATACTTTCTTCTTCACTCCCACGTGTTCACCCTTTGTTGATGACCTGGCTTCCGGTTTCACTGAGAAAGTTGTTGCAGCTGGAAGAGAATGTCTGCAGGCTCCCACCACCGTATCTGCCCACCTCCCCACACGCAAGCCTGCACGCCCAGCGCCCTCCCCGTTCCAGGGGATGCACCGACTGCCGTCACTCCGCCTCGACTGCATCATCAATTTCTTCTTTCTCCTGGATCATTCTAGTCGGCATTCAAACTTATTGTCGTTCATCCCATTATTAAAGAGAAAAAGAAAAACACCTCTCTTGATGCCACTTTCCTCTTGGTTGACAGCACCATTTCTCTCCTTCATTTCTGAGCAAAGCTTTGGTACGAATAGTCTCTGTTTACAAATGTCTCAGCTATGACTGTCTCCTGAATCCCCTCTGTTGATGTTTTTGCCCCCATGACTCTACAGAATATATTTTTATCAAGGACATCGACAACATCCTTGTCACTAAACCCACTGTTCGATTTTCCACATCATCTCTGACTTCTCAGCTTTGGACACATTTTATTGTTGCCTCCAACTCCAAAGCCTCCCTCCTCTTGGCTCCAGAACCCCTCCCTGGCCTGACTGTCTGCCTGCCTTCCTGGCTGCTCCATCTCTCTCTCTTTGCTGCTGCCGTCTCATCTCTCTGACCTCTGCAAAAGCAAAAACCAAGACTCACGCAGGGACTTCTTTTCCATTCATACCCACACCACGGTGAGTCTGTGTCAAAGCTTTAACTGTCATATATCTGCTGATAACTCCAAGGTAGATTTCCAGCCCAGACCCCGCCCCTAGATCCCAAATCATACATATTAGATGTCTGTTCAGATATCTAATAGCCATCTCAAACTAAACATGTCCACGGCTTGTATCCAGGACACCAGGCTGAAGAACAGTGGTGGCCTGAGGCATATTCTTCTCATTGTGAATGAAAGGCATGTAAGAGGAAGAACCACTTAAAGCCTCTGGTCATAACATGTCTGCTCATATTCCAGTGGTTAACACACACCGTCTGGTCAAGTCCAAAGTCAGTGAGGACGGAAGTATACACAGCCCTGAGGGGGTGGGAGAAAGAAGGCAGTGAATATTTGCTGGTCAAGATTTCAATCCATCACACCAACCATTTTCCCAGCTACCCTTCAATCTCCCCAGAGGTGCTGGATTCCTCTGAACTTGACTGTGAAGCCCCCTCCCTCAGCATTAGTGCCTGCCAGACACAAACACCACTGGTCTTTTTCCCACCCTGACTTGGGTTGGGGGCAGTAGGTAGCTATCCTGAGCCTCAGCCCAGTGGCATCTTCCCCATCCGGGGTTTCAGTCCTGGGACCTTTAATTCAGGAACTCTGAAAATATTTTGAAGGTAGCATTTGGAAACATATAGAGAACTTCCTTTACTCTTTAGGGTAGGTTCCTGTAAGACTTGGAAAAACTCATGACTGATGGGGAAGTTGGTTGTGAAGGCTTGGAAAGGCAATTGGATGAAAAGGTCCCCTGGAAAGGCCTAGCCCACTGAAGGTCAGCCAGCTGCCTGGTGAGGGGTGGAGGGCGGCTCTCCACGTAGTGCCGCTCCCCTCCTCCTGATCTTCAGAAAACGAAGAACTCCATGTCTTGTCTGGTCCCAAAGTTTGAATCATCATCTGCAATAGCAAAAGTAGAAGAAAAAATTCATTCATCTGTTTGCTTACTGAATGCTAACCATTTCTTGAGGAAAGACTTAAACTCGCTGGACGTGAGAGGAATGTTCATAAGCAAACAGTCTTGGTTTCTGCTCCCATTCAACTTACAGTCTGTTGAGAGAGGAGAACAATTAAGTAAACAAGTAAATACAGCATGAGAAGGGTTATGGTGGGGGAAGTGTAGGGAGCTATGGAAGTTTATTTAAGAGAGACCTAATTGGGACTTGGGAAATGAGGGAAAGCTTCCTGGAGGAAGTGTCTTTTAAATTAAGGCTTAATGAATGAGTTATGGGAACAAGAGGTTGGAAAAGGTCTTCCAACCAAAGCAAACAGCATTCAAGAGTTACAGAGGCAGGAAAGAACTCATCAGGCTGCTTCTGGAAAGGATGAAAGGGTTGGGATGGAGGAGAGATGAAGCTGAAGAGACAGACACGGCTGGGCTGGGGCAGGGTCCCTGGTAAGCCTTGGTGGAGGGTTTTGACTTTACCCTAGAGGAAACAGAAGCCAACGAGGTTTTTATTGGGGTCGGGATGATGGGGCTGTAGCAGATACCCAGGTGAGAGTGCGCGTGAGGGAGAAGCTCCGCAGCAGTGTGCAGGGAAAGAAGGGAAAACAGCACAAGGGTCATTCAGGCGGTAGGACTTAGAGTCCCGGAGAATTTCTACGGGAGGAAAAGAGATGCACACTGTCTGGCTCCAGTCCCTTGAGGGCTGGAGTCTACAGTCCTACAGATGGGGAGTGCACAACATCAAGGGCTGCTGATGAGGAGCAGGGAGGGTGTTGAAGTGCCCCAGGGAGAGAATGTTGGGCTCAGCTGAGGGAATGCTGTGCTTAGAGACTTGAGTACAGATGTCCGGCAGGTGCGTGAGCCTAGTGCTCAATAGACAGATTTATTTATTCATTCACTCATTTACTCCATAAACATTTCTCCAGGACTATGCTGGATGTTAGTAAACAAGGATGATTAAGAACCTAACCCTGGAATGAGCCATGGGAGCGAAGTGTAAACATAACAGTGATGCTGTTCAAGGTACAAAAGTAGTGCACGCATAGGGTAGGGAGAGAGCAGGGAATGGCAAGTTCTGTCTGAGTGGCCAGGGAGGGCTTCCCAGGGAGGGGGACCCAGGAGAGAGCAGGCAAGCAGGAAGCAAGGTGGGGGCATGGAAGAGGCTGTTCGGGCAGATGAAATAGCAGACAGCTGCTACAATAATGAGTCCGTTTAGGGAAGTCCAGGAGCGGTGTGTGGATAAGGATTCTGGGTAAGACTGGAGGAGGGCGCTGCAGAGGGGGCAGGGCCGCCGGGCTGAGGGGTTGGACTCTACCCTGAAGTGACAGTCATTGGAGGACTTTTTAAACATCTCTTTTTGTGTTCTTTTTACCATTTTAGAAGTCTGTATAACTTTTAAGTAGGCATTAAAAAAAATAAAAATCACTGTTACCATTTAATATGTAAAGAAAGATTTTCTCATTCCCAGTCTCCATCTCTCTTACTCTTTCTGTTTGTGTGCATATGTAGTATGTGTATGCATATACAGTTATATGTATTTTTTTAACTTTATTAAAGAATAATTGAAGAGTGTAATTTTATACAGGAGGTCCTCGGGTTATAACAGTCTTGACATATGATGTTTCAAGTTTATGATGCTCCCTCCCATAAAAACTTTTAAAAAATGAGACATGAGTGTTTCAGCTTACGCTATTCGCATCATACTTACGAACTACATAGGCAAACTAGTTTGGTTGTGTCTGACAGAAGAATACGCAGTAATACAGCATACGAGTGAGGGAGTTGGCGTTTCCCAGCACGCTTACCTACGCCATTTTGGACTGTTAAAAGTGCAAGTGTTCCCTTTGTGTTAGGATAGGATGTATTTTGACTTACATCAAAATTTGGGTGCATCACTGTGATAGGAAAGGAACTGTGTTGCAACCAAAGACCCCGTGTATATTTAAAGTATACAATGTAATAATTTGATACACATATACATTGCAGAATGATTACCAAAACCAAGGCAAGTAACACATCATCACTTCATATAGTTATCAGTTACCTTTTTCTTGTGTGTATGATGAGAATCCTTAAAATCCACTCTACCTTAGGCAACTTTATGTACACAGTACCATATTATTTATTAACTATAGTCACCATACTGTACATTACATTCCATATGCATGTATTTTAAAATAAAAAAAATAGTGTATGTTATGTTATAAGCTGTTAAGTTTTCTTGACCAAGAAACAGATGTCATGAAACATTTTCTAAAACATCATTATGAAGGACCTCATGGTTTTTAATTATATGGTGAGAGCCAAATATAATCAACAAATCTGTTATCACTGAGCATTTGCAATGTGTACAAATTTTCATACTATTCTTATACATATTGAGGTTAATTCATTCTTCCCCTCCGCACCCCCAGGTGAATTCTTAGAGGTGGAAATGTGGGAACATGGACTAAGAAAATGTAAAGACTCGTCCATGGGCTCCGGCCCTGACCCCCACCGGAGCTTTGCTGCGGGGGCCTCCGAGAGCCGCAGACGCGTTTCTCTGCTCCACATGATGGGATTTGTTAAAGCTGTGAAAAATAAGGCCTACTTCAAGAGATACCGAGTGAAATTTAGAAGACGATGAGAGGGTAAAACTGATTACTATGTCCAGAAACACTGGTAATCCAGGATAAAAATAAGTGCAACACACCCAAATACAGGGTGATTGTTAGTGTGACCATAGAGATATCATTTGTCAGATTACTTATGTGCACATAGAAGATGGGATGGTTTGTACAGCTTATGCTCATGATCTACCAAAGTATGGCGTGAAGGTTGGCCTGATAAATTATGCTGCAGCTCGTTGTACTGGCCTGCTGCTGGCCCACGGGCTTCTCCACAGGTTTGGCATGGACAAGATCGATGAAGTCCTGTGAAAATGACTGGTGAGGAATACAATGTGAAAAGCATCGATGGTCAACCTGGTACCTTCGCCTGCTGTTTGGATGCAGGGCTTGCCAGAACTTCGACTGGAAATAAAGTTTTAGGGGCCCTGAAAGGGGCTGTGGGTGGAAGCTTTTCTATCCCTCACAGTACCAAACAATTCCCTGGTTATTTCCTGGAGGAAAGCTATTCTGTGGATCATGGGATTAGAGAGAGAAATGTCTATCTAAATGAAAAATCTGTTTCCAAAGGATAATAACCAGGAAAGAACCAGAGCAAATCAGGGGCAAATGTCCCTCCCCCCATAATACCTCCTTTGAGCCACTCTTACAGATTACATTATATTAGGTGAAGTTGCTGATACTTGAGTGCTTTCAAGCATAAGGACAATTTTATATGGTTCAACATAAGATGCTCATTCTGCTTTCTGCCACTCATTTACTCCATGAATGTCAAATAAACCGTTTACCTATTATGTACCAAGCACTGTTCTAGGAGTTAGGAATATGGCCAAAAGCAAGACAGACAAAAAAATTCCTGCTTTCTGAGGATTATTCTAGTGAGAAGCAACAGACATACACACAATAAACCAGTGTGATACGTTCACAGCGGTGAGTGCCGTGGAGAAAAGTGAACGTGCTGTGGAAAGGGACGAGAGTTCCAGGGTTCAGGAGGGGTGGCTCCAGTTTTAAATGGTGGGACAGTGTGACATTTAAGTAAAGACCTGGAGAAAGTGAGGAGTAAGCCAGGTAAATATCTGTGAAAGAACCTTCCAGCAGAAGGGAGAGTGAGTACAACAGCCCCACGAGAGGTGGGAGCAAGCCAAGGACCACCCTCAGCGGGGAGACCGTGAGCCTGGAGCAAAGGGAAGAAGGAAGAGGTTGTTCGGAACAGACCTGATGATGTCACCGGAGACAAACTGTACAGGGCTCTCTAGGGCCTGTCCATGATTTGCTTTTACTTGGAGTGAGGCTTTGAACAGAAGAGTGACTTGACTTGACCTGTGCTTTTAGATCACTGTGGCATCCATGTCGAGGACCAGAAGAGATGAGAAGAGGGGTCTCAGCTGAAGCAGGCAGTGCAACAGGGCACGTGAGAGGGCACAGTGGGTCTGCACCAGTGCGGAGCAGCCCGCACACTGCCGCCGCCCACGGCTGTGCCGTTGATACACCACCCACGCACAGGCTCCCGGGGGGCTGGAGCCTAGCCCTGGCCCAGAGCCTAATGTGGGGCCACATAGGAAGGGGCACCTTTTTCTGCACAAAGGCTCTGAATTCCCATTAATCATGGGGACGATGTTTTTTCTAAATTTTACAAAAGCAACACCATATGGACCAGCACAGGCTCTGGTCAGTCAGCGAGTTGTTGAGAAGTGCGGAGATCCTGGATCAATCCTTTCAACTCTGTTAATAGATTGGAAGAGGGGTGTGAGGAAACCAAGTGAAATTCCAAGAAATGGAGCAATGGATTCCCTGTTGCTGAGACGGGAAAGGCCGGGAAGGAGCGGGCTGGGGAGAGGGGTGGCGGTTGACACACAGTGAGCTAAAGATATTTAGTAAACATATAAGTGGAGATGGTTCTTTAGATCATTTATAAAGGCATTTCTTTGACCTTATGCTTTTTTGGTTCCCCAGTGTGGCTCAGGAGGAACATCAGCCAGTATAATCGGTGACAACCTGTATGGTCCCCCATGCCCACCCCACTCTCTCAGCGCCTTGCAGAGGCTGGGCACTGCAGGGATGCCCAGGGCTGTTCTCCTCTTTATGGGGCTGGTATGAGAGAGGTTTTGCCCAGGAGAAATGAACATTATAGGCTCAGATGTCAAGCAGTCTGAATGACAGGCCAGGGGTTTATGGCAGTTGGGGGAATTATCAACTCTCTATCACCTGGAGAGTGGGGGACCCCAGTCCAGTGGGATGCTGAGTCCAGGAGGGTTTCAACCTTCCTCACTGGAAGAGGGAAGCCAGGCTTCTCAGCCACACAGAGAACTCCTTAGGTCACTCATCAGATGGTCTTGCTCAGCTTGAGCTCTGCCCACAGACCTCGGAGGCTTACCAATCAAGGGTATAGCTCTGCTGTGCCTGGAGGAGGGAGACTATTACCCCACCCTTCCCATGGCCCAATGTCGGACATGTCCATGCCCAACCAAATGGGCTTTTTCTCTCCTTCCAAAGTGAGCCGAATTATTTATTCATTTCTTTGAGCAATAAGCTCTAGGAATCTCCATCTTGCCATCATAGGTGACCTTCAGGACCAGAGAGTGTGTTAGTAAAATCACCAAGCCACATTTATATGTTCAGTTTGTATCCATTCCACACTGACTGCCTGTAGGCAGGGGGAGGGCCTGTCTCCTCCCCCTTCAGCTCCCCCTCCCCCAAACCCTTTTAATACTGCTTTTTTAAAGTGTCCTGCAGCTGTGAGCACTAACCCCCAAGACAGGTCAGAGCAACTTGCAGGACAACCAGGCCAGCAGGCCAGGTAAGCCACGAGGTGACAGGATAACCTCTCGTCCCCCATCTCTCATGCCTCTACTCTCAGAGGTCCAGGAGTCTCCCCACAACAGGGGAGCCTGGGCTTCATGATGGCCACCTTGGTGCCCCTCCAGACCAGCATTTCCCAAGCACTTGGCTCACACCAGACCATAAAGATGGATTGATATGGTCAAGATGCCGTGATTCAATGCCCTTTTCTTTCTCCTCCAAGTCCTTAGACCCAGTGGGGAGTGGGGGGCTTATTCACTGATCCCTAGAGGGAGCCCTAGAGCAAAAGGGAACTCTTCTTGCCCTTCTCCCCCCTTGACCATGCTCTGATGATCCCCAACCTTCTCATAGCTGCTCTAGGCTTTTATCTGCCCCTTCTTATTCAGTCCCAACTGTATACAAACAGCCACAAGGAGGTTCCCAATAAACGTAGCCTATTCTTATAGTTTTCCACAGCTGCACCCCCAGGTTTTAGGTTAGTTATTGAGCATTCTGTACACAATTGGTCCCACAGTAGGTCTAGAGGCCTGGGTTGACTGCCCAGAGCCCAGGGTGAGCAAGTCCGCCAGAACACCCTCCCTCTGCTGACCACCTCTTCCCTCGCCTGGGACAGCTGCCCCGAGGCTCTCTTAAGCCCAGGCTTGTTCTCTTGGCCTTGAACACAAGCCTGGGTTCTCCTTTGACTGCTGAGCCTGGCTTTCCCATTTAGGCTTTCACTATTTTCTCCACAATTAAGAATGAGAAACTCCTCCATTTCTCCTTCAACAAAAAAGCTGTTAGCCATCTTGCCCCAGGTGAAGGGCTTTCACAGCAGATTCAGCTCACCGCTTTTCTCTTTCTGGGCTTCCACTACCCTTTCCCTGACCTAATTCTTTCCTGGATGGAACCCAGGAGCTGTCCCCATGCTGCCTGGGATTTCACAGTCCACGCCAAGGCAAGCTGAGCTCAGCGGTGCTGGCGGTCCTGGCAGAGGTGTTCAACCTGGCTTCGGAGCCTCTGGGAAGTTGTCTGCCCCATACACCTATGTAAACTCATTCACTGAGAGTCCAGTGCAAGACTAAAGTGGTTGGGTCTGCCTCTCTGCACTGGCCAGTCTGCATACCCACCTCTACAACAAAAGGCTCTGCCTTAACCTTCTACTGCCTGTCACTGACCTTACTCAGCTGCGTATTGATTCTGTCTAGGAACGCTTATGGTATGGGTCTCAGGGAGCCTAGTACTCCTGCCCCACAAGACTCCAAGGTATATCTCTACAGCACCTTCTCCCTGAGAACATCTTTTATTCCATTCTTCCCCTAGTCCTTCACAGCTATGAGTAGGCGTCAAAGGACTGAAGGCAGCAGCCACATGGCCCCAATACCCCCACATGGGTAATCCACACACGGGGCTTCTGAGAGCTGACAACATGGCCACCAGGCCACCAATCATTTTTAGGGTTAGTGGCCCACTCTCCCAGGGAGCTTTCTGGCCCACAGACACTGTGGTCACCCTCTCTCCTGACCTGCTATTTCCCTTGGGGCAGAACTATCTTCTACCGTAGAGGACCCTGTTGACCCCTTTCTGTGTGTCTAGTTGGGTGCCATTCATCCCACAACAGCACACTCTGCCAGAGAAAACACAGTTGCTGTCACTCGTGCAAGCTGAGGCCACGGGCGGGAGGGTCAGTGAGCACCCGTTGTCCCCTTCCTCGAGGACACACATGTGTCGTGTGCTCCACTGAAGAGCCGTCTTCTTTTTATTTTCTTTTTCTTTAGAAAATTAAATTTAACAGGGTGACGTTGATCCACAAGAGTACATAGGTTTCAGGCAAACATTTCTATAGCATTTGAACAGTTGATTATGTTGTGTGCCCACTTCTGAGAAAAGCATTTGGAATGAAAAACCCCAAGGAGCCTATGGATGTAGCAGCTATTACAGCACACCCACAGCCAACCCCAACCAGCACTAGGACACAACTGTCCCCAAGGACAGGTCAACAGGGAATCTTGGACACAGAGCTGCACTGTCTAACAGCTAAGTAAGCAGGAGTAAACCCCCGAAGGTCTAGCCTGGCCCACAAGTAACTTTACAGACCCCTTTTTCTGAATGTAAGGCTTCACCTTCTCGAACAAATTCTCAGGACATGAAGTCCACCTCTACTGAATGGATGACCACAGACTGTTAGATTATAAACACCCTTTTTTGTCATGTGCTGGGAAGCTCTGACTATAAGAAGTTCATTTATGACCACTGCCTCCCAGAAGGCCTGGCCAGAGTCATGGAAGTTGCTGGCTATTCCACATGCCTTACCAACCACAGCCAGTGCATGTAAATGAGCACTGGAGTGGCCAGCTCAAGTGCAAATAATAGCCAGTTACATTTGCCCCATAAAAATGGAGAGCAAAGAGACGCCTTTGCTGGAGCTCTTCAGCTGGAGCACAGGCCCAGCTGTACCCAGTTGAGCCCCAGGTCAACACACTTCTCCCCAGGCTAGAGATGGGGAAACGGGGCACCTGTTGACATCTGTACCAGGTGACACTAGCTCGTTTGCACACATCCTTTGCACAGTGCTGTACATAGTTGTCCTTGACCACTCACATACTGTGGAAGGGTCTGGAGTCGGAGCTGGGGTGAGGAGCACTGTAGGGTTCACCTGGGAGACAGATGCCCTGGCTTTGAGTCTTGCTTCCTCAGCTGCTGGTGGGCATGTTAATGGACATCTCTAAGTTTTACTTCTCTCATGTGCAAAATGAGGGTAATTATTATATCTATCTCATAGAGCTGATAAGATCAGATGAGATAATACATCTAAAACACTCAAAGTCAGTATCTGGCATGTAGCAAGTTCTTTAAAAATGTTAGAGGGCCCTGGCCAGTTGCCTCAAATGATAGAGTGTTGGCCTGGCGTGTGGACATCCCAGGTTTGATTCCCAGTCAGGGCACACAGGAGAAGCAACTATCTGCTTCTCCACCCCCTCCCCTCTTCTTTCTTTCTCTCCATCTTTCTCTTCCCCTCCTGCAGCCATGGCTCGGTTGGAGCAAGTTGGTCCTGGGCACTGAGGATAGCTTCATGGCCTCACCTCAGGAGCTAAAATAGCTCGGTTGCCAAGCAACAGAGCAATGCCCCAGATGGGCAGAGCATCACCTAGTAAGGGGCTTGCTGGATGGATCCCGGTTGGGGAGCATATGGGAGTCTGTCTCTCTGCCATCCAATTTCTCACTTAAGAAAAAAAATTTTTTTAATGTTAGAGAAGAAAATTTCATTTGGGTGAAGTAGTGTGCCCTGAAGAGCCCTCCAAGCTCCATTTCATATGACTTAATAAGAAAGTAAGCTAATGGCTAACAGGTTAAAGTATGCTGTATTGGCTCCAACCTAGGGAACAGAAGGGTCCTGCCATTCTTGTTCAAAAGGCTTATCAAGTGACAAAGCCCACTGGGCCCACTGGAGAGAGGCACAGAAAGGAGTGAGGAAGGGAGATGTCTGCCCACAAAGCACTGCAGTGCTGAGATGCTGGGGTGGGGTGGGGGGCTGATTCTGGACCACAAACCAGTGGTGTGGTTTCAAGAGCTCGTTCTTGCCTGCCCAGTGGCCCCAGCACAAGTGCAAACAATGACACACCAGTTTTATCGGCCTGGACATTTTACGGGCAAGGAAGTGGTATTGTGGGCAGTGGTGAGCTACCCAAAGAAGGGAAATTTGTCATGCTGAGAGGGAATTGAATCCAACAGTTCAAGAACTGTATCTTTAAGCCAAACCTGAACTGCTCCGCCAGCCAGCTTTTCTACTCCCCTGAGATCACAAGGTGTTCAGCAGGGCATGGCCAGAACAGGAAGTGACAAAGGCAGCTGATATTACCAGTGATATGAAAACCCACGGTTCACATTGAGTAATTACACAGAGAAGAGCCAGACCCTGCTGGGGAGGGTCTATAACTTCACTGGAAACTAATTCCACACATTGGCAAAGAGAACCCTTGCCTATCACGCCCATTGCAAATCTATCTTTCTCTCATGACTTTCATCATCATTCTGTATTTAAATAGGGCAGATATTACTCTTCCCATTTTACAGATAAGAAAACTGAGGCAAGGACTGGAGAGGAAATGTGCTTAAAGGTCAGATCAGAAATCTATATTTTGTCCATGAGTTGTTGTAAAACTTAGGAAATATACAACATAATCCTTAAAATAAAGTATAAAAATCAAATTAAAGCAAGGAATTAACTTCTGATTGTTAGTTCTGATGGCAACAAGGAGAGGTAAGTTTAGGCCAGTTTCATAAATGGAGTGTGTTTCCTCTGTTATTCTAAAAAAAAAATGCTTTGTTAATGAAATTTTAAGTAGCCAAGGCAATTAAAAATTGTATGCATTTTCATTTGAAACGTAACTCTTTCTGATGTTAATGTAGAAACAGTATTAGGAAAAGTTGTCCCCAAGAAGTTTCCTATGTGGTTCCAGGCCCATGGGGCTGGAAAAAAGAACAAGAATATAGACAGCTCTGGAGTCTGGGGTGTCTTGTGTTTCTGTATCCAGTCACCTCTGTGAGTACAAGTGGATTTCTACAAAATTTATTTCAGTTTTGAAGATAATATTGGTCAAGCAGAGGAGTCTGTTAGGGTCACCTTCAAATATTCCAAAAACACCTGGGGGGTGGGGAGCATAGCAGAAAACAGCACACAGTTTTGTAAACCACACAGAGTTTGCCTCCCTCGCTAGGGACATTTGAATCTGGGAGGTGAGGAAATGCTGAGAGCGGACTGCGGTCCTGTGCACAAAGAGCTTACCCTTTTGGACGATTCCAGTAACAAAGTGAGTATAGCCACATAATTGAGGGGAATTTGATCTCTGTAGAAAGCAAAGCTTCCAGGGCAAGTATAGAAGCTATTTTTATAAAACACTGCTTGAAATGTTTCTGCATCTGCAATCGCTATTCGGTCCCAGCTCCACTGCTCTGCCCACCAAACGTTTGAGCCACAGTTTATTCTGGCAGCTTGTCAGAATAACATGTCTCTGAAGATACCTTCTGCCAAAGGACAGCATTTGTGTCTGACTCCTGTGATTTTTTAAAGATGGGACCTTCCTTGTCTGGGTGTGTGATTTCTAGAAATGATCAGTCAGCTGATAGTGCACAGGAAGTAGCTAGGGCTTTGATCTAGCAAAACCATCACTCTGGTCTTTGCAGAACCTTGAAAAAGATCCTTCTCAAAATAAGCATGGGCTTTGGATCAGTGAACATAACAGGTAACTGAACAACTCTGGACTATCCTGACATCACTTGTGCTGAGTTTGGGAATAAAATCAGGTGATTCTGTTGATGATGTGAGCCAGGTACCAAGAGGTACCCAGTAAACCTGGATTTATGAAGTTCGGGTTACTGGTCCCTGTGATTTCTGAACCCCAGGCCCCTCATCCACAGACAGGATGATCTTGAGATGAAGACACTATCTTGGGTTACCCGGGTGGCCCAGAGCAATCACAGGGGGCTCTGTGAAGGGGAGGCAGGGAGACTGCTATGAGTATAGGAGCACAGGTTAGAGTCATATGAGAAAGGGACCCACCAGCCAAGTAGTGCAGATGTCATCTGGAAGCTGGAAGAGACACAAACAGATCCTCCTTCTGACACTTAAGAGGGAGCCAGCCCTGTTAACACCTTGACTTTCACCCAGTGCAACCAATTTGGATTTTACCTCCAGAAATGTCAGAGAATCAATTTCTGTTTTTCAAGTCACTGGGTTTGTGGTACTTTATTATAGCAGCAAGCGGAAAAGCATACAAAGATTATGAAACTGATTTCCTTGGGTGACCCATGAAGTGGCTCTGGATGCAATTTCCACCAAAACAGGATTTCGCATTTTTTTCAGAACGAGATTATCACATATTTATGACATACCTATTTTGTACCTAGTTCAAAAGTAGATGGGCCCACGAAGGAAGAGTGTGTGCCGTGGGAAGAACAATGGCCCTAACGTGCATCTAGAGCGGTGATTTGCAGATTTTGCCGTGATTTTGAATCACCTAAGTTTTTGTTAAAATGAAGATCCTGATTTCCGCTCCAGATGAGGTGATGCTGTTGGTCCCCAGACCATGCTTTGAGCAGCCAAGTGCTAGAGGACCTTTAAAGGGGATATATTTGATTGGCACACAAGAGGCTCCTTTAACGGACCTGCCCCTAACTAACTTCCTTACTCTGTGCGGTCCTTTGTAACAACACTCCTTGACAGGTGCCGAGGGTCTGCTGAGCAGTCACGACTGGTAGTATGTCATTCACTTCTCCTCTCACCAAGTGAATTAACTCAGTGGGATCTGTTCCCAAGAGAATGCAAGCTGTACTTTTCTAATCATATGATGAAGTCAATTATTTAAACCAATTAAATATAAGTGCAAAGAAAAACACAGAGCTCTAATGAAAATTAAGTCAGTGGCTTAAGAAGAGAGAATAGCCTGACCAGGCAGTGGTGCAGTGGATAAAGCGTTGAACTGGGATGTGGAGGACCCAAGGCTCACCAGCTTGAGCTCAAGGTCTCTGGTTCAAGCAAGGGGTCACTCAGTCTGCTGTAGCCCCCCAGTAAAGGCACATATGAGAAATCCATCAATGAACAACTAAGGTGCCACAATGAAGAGTTGATGTTTCTCATCTTTCTCCCTTCCTGTCTGTCTGTCCCTATCTTTCCCTCTCTCTTACTCTCTCTGTCTCTCCCACAAAAAAAAGAGAGAGAGAGAATAAATGTATAGCACTATAAAATATGTCAAACCACATGCGGGGAAGTGGAGGGGGGGCATAAAACTCTCAACACTCAAAATGCTTTAAAACATGCCTTTAGGTTTTTACTCCCACTTTACAGAAACAAAAACTTTCCCACAATGCATTAGAGATAAGATTTAGACAAGAAAAGCTGTAATGATATGATTCTACTTTTTAAGTGAAAATGTAAAAGGTCAAGTGGTTGTTGCCATTCTCAATGGTGGTGATGGTATACTTGCTTACACTTCAAACCTCCGGCCTTTCTTTTTAATACATTGATGTTGTTACATACCTCAAGTCTGTCAAGCCTCAGCACCACAAACCTGCCAGAGGCTGTCATTAATCTCCACCTTTTGCAGAGAAAGAATCTGAAACTCACAAGTAAAGGAGTGAACTGATTCAGTTCTAGAGTCAGTCAAAGCCTCAACATCCTAGCCAGGGAGCAGGTCATGTGTCCACCCCTAAACCAATCACTGAAAGTTTAACATCTGCTATGTGTAGCCTTTTAAAAGGGGGTCTGTGATAAGATGCAGCACAGGACTGTGAGTTTAACATGTTCACTATAAGAGAAATATTAGGAAACACACATAAAACAAACCTTTTTAAACAAACAAAATGTCACACTCTGACATTTCAAGAGAGAATCCACGTGTATTGTTCAACTAGGATTAAAGAGTAAAGAGGATATCAGCTGTGGCAAAGACCACATCAGGTTGAAGAAAGATTAGGGCCAAAAACTCTGTTGAGTATAGATGCCTATCTGAGATGGCCCTGGAGACCCCACAGTGGTTTCTCACTGATGCAAGTGCTACCTCAAGATTATACCATGTGGTTGAGGGTTTGAATAAAACTATACATACATTCTCAATCTGTTTGTGCTGGACAACTGACACTTCAGTTTCATAAAGTTATAAAAGTAAAAGGACCCATATCACTGGGGAACAAATTTTTTGTTGAATCCACAAAAACACTTGTTCTTACTAATTCAGGTGTGCTGATCTCAAATCTGACGTCAGTTTTTCTTTTTAACTACAGTTTTTTTGCAATTCAAGATTTTAGGTTTTCATCTTATTGTAAAATTTTCAACATTTAGTTTAACATAATGAAGTCGAATGTCTTCTTGGGCATCATCTTTGTGAAAATATAATAATTTATATAATGCGGTAAATACACTAATACACTAAAAGATATGACGGCATCAGAATTTGTCTACAATTTCAAAATAGAACATATTAAAAACACTTATTTAATCATAAAATTTGGGCAAAACTTATTTAAATTTTATTCAGGCAAAAATTTTCATTTGTAGCTTTTGCGTTTGTGTACTTGTTGAGGGTAATCCCATTTGATGCTCCAGCAGTAGTCTGTGCATCACTAACAGCTCCAAGATTTTTGGGAAACTTATCAAGGTGTCTGTTCAGGAAGTGAATCTTAATGCTCATGTTACATCCAATGTCACGGAAAGCCAACAGCATCCTTTGAACCAGAAGTTCATAGTTTTCTGCTTTTTTTGTTGCCAAGGAAGTTCTTTGTAACTGCCACAAAAGACTGCCATGCTGCTTTCTCCTCCTTATTCATCTTCCTGGCAAATTCTTCATCACGTATGAGGGCTCGAATTTGAGGTCTATTGAATACACCTGCTTTTATCTTCTCAAAAGACAAGGCAGGAAAAGCAGAAATAATATGTTGAAAGCATTTACTTTCTCTATTCAAAGCCTGAACAAACTGCTTCATTAAGCCAAGTTTGATGTAGGGGGGAAATGATCCTGTCTCGATTAACTACAGGCTCATTCACAATATTTTGCATCCCTACTTCCAGAGCTTCACGCTTCAGCCACTCCTTCTGTGTCCAGTGTTTCTCCCGAGCTCGGCTGTCCCACAAACACAGAAAGCAAGGATACTTCGTGAAACCTCTCTGTTGTCCTAGCAGGAAATTTACCATTTTAAGATCCACACAAATGATCCAGTTATGCTCCTCATACTTCAGAAAGTCAAGGACAATTTTTATGTCATTCTTACTAAGTCATTCAATTCGGCTTGGCTAAACTGCTGAGGGGTTAATGACTACTTGACATCAGAAGAAGACCCTTCAGATTCTACAACCATTTCCTCATGCATCTTATCAAAATATACTTGATCACCATGTTCACTTTCTTCATCCTTAGAAGAAATAAAACCATTGAAAACTGGAACCAGGAGTGTCTCAGAGTGTGGGATAGGTCGTATTGCTGAAGGAATATTAGGATATACCATCATATGCTGTTTTTTCTTGCCGATGCTCTTTGTATGGATCGGACAGAAAAAACAGTCATTGCTGTGGTCCTTAGGTTCATGCCAAACTGTGGGAATAACAAAAGGCATTCCTTTGTATTTTCTTTTTGTCCAGTCATGAAGCAACTCCTCACAATTATGACACACAAATTGAGGAGCCCAATTCTTGTCTTGATCGCCAAGGGGAACTTGAAAATAGACAATATATGCATGTGTCACAAATGATAAAATATTGCACCTTTGACATTGAAGTGTGTAACATAACAACCACATATATAACAGAATGTGTCAGGACTATTTTTACATTTACGCCTACTCGAAGAAGCCATGATTCAATATTAAAATAAGAGGGTGTTTTTATTAGATAATAACTTTTTACATTTAAAAACAACTACAATTATGTAAAAGTGATGTTTGTAAAACATTAATTGCCTTGTGGTTATGTTCAATCCAAGAGTCATTGCCCTTTAACTCCAATTTAAAAACCAGTGCATGTCATTAACTGTAACATAAAGAAATTAAAAATTGCATAAAAACTAGAGCATGCACCAAAAAGTGGACTTCAGATTTGGAATCAGTGATGCAGAAATATATAGAAACAGTTATAAAACCTCATGCAACAGAAAATGAAAAAAAAAAATTGTTCCCCAGTGATTCCACATCTTCTGAGTTACTTTCCAGGAGGGAAGGAGGTTGGCTTCCGCTAGAGGGGAGGGTAGAAGCAATCTAGGCCAAGCTCGGGGGCCCTGCCGACCTCCACTGCCATACTCACTCACTTCAGTGTCCATGTCTAACCTGAAGGTCCTGTATTTTTGGAGAAGCCATAGCATGTAAGAGTGAAGGATAATTTCCGTAACATCAGAGTACGTCCTACAATGTTACATGTGTGTTTCCCAAGTCAACCTCACTGAGCAGCTCTCCTTCTCAGTATCCTTCATCTCTTCTTCTTTTAGAAAATGGGTTACAGGGGACAACAGATATCAAGTCTCAATAAGAGCGAACAAAAAACAAACCAGGTCTCTGATTCATGTTGGCAAACTAAGCATACTCTTTTCTCTCTCCGCCCTCCCCAAGTCCCTTCTAAATGACAGCAAAGAAGGACAAGGAGGAATGGAGGGCATAGGAGACAGGCAGCAAGAATTTTCATGAATCTCTGGAAGCTATGGAATGGGTGAAATTACATGGAGAATAAACATTGGCAGAAAGACATCAATTCAGAACATGCAACAGAACAGGAGTTCAGAAGGGCTCTGGACTTGGGGGTGGCAGGTATGAAAGTGACTGAACAAATGACTGTGGAATAAAAGATATGTTAGGTTCATTCTCCTATCCCCTCTCCTCACCCATTTTCACAAGATGTCCATGGTAGGATGATTCCAAGACGGTTAATGTCAGGGCTGTAGGATATTATTGCCCATCTAGATCTATCCACTTTTCAGCTCTGCCCTGTATGTCAACTCACCCCACAACCACAGCAGTCAGCAGCAGTTCTTCCATCTAACTTAGAAGTGACAACATCTGGTGGAAGGACTCCCACTCTTGTATGCATCTCTTTTAAGAGCAAGAAATCTTCCCAGAAGCCTCCAAAACAAATCCCCCACTATATCTCATTACCCAGCAGAGGGTTACGTGTCCACCCCTAACCCAATCACTGGCAAGAACAATAGGCTTTCTGTTGACTTAGAGTAGTGCGTTTCAAACTTAGGTGCATATCAGTATGGCCTGAAGAAATTGTGAAAACACCAAACACTGGGTACCACCCCCATAATTTCCGATTCAGTAAGTCTTAGGGTGGGGCTGCAGACTTTGCATTTCTGCCAAGTTCCCAGGTGATACTGTGATACTGTGATACTGATGGGTTGGTTTAAGAACTACTGGATTTGTATAACCTGTGGTGGCACAGTGGATAAAGCATCAACCTAGAATGCTTACGTCACTGGTTCAAATCCCCAAGGTTGCCCAGTCAAGGCACATATGAGAAGCAACTACATGCTGATGCTTCCTGCTCCTCCCCTGCCTCTCTCTCTCTCTCTCTCTCTCTCACTCTAAAATCAATAAATAAAGTCTTAAAAAAAAAAGAAGAAGAACTACTGAATTTGAGGAGGCAACCAACAGTGACAGGGCCCCTCCTCTTTCAACAAAAGTTCTAACCTGACTTCCTGCCCACATGTTTCAAGCTAAGCCATCCAGTGCCCATTACCCACACTCATGCTTAGAGCTTAGTCATCCTTCTCATTCAGGAATTTTATTTCTGTATTATTGCTTTAATAAGAATACTTTTGGCTTCTCCAGGCAGTGGCGCAGTGGATAGAGCGTCGGACTGGGATGTGGAGGACCCAGGTTCGAGACCCCGAGCTCACCAGCTTGGACCCAAGGTCGCTGGCTTGAGCAAGGGGTCACTCAGTCTGCTGAAGGCCCATGGTCAAGGTACATATGAGAAAGCAATCAATGAACAATTAAGGTGTTGCAACGAAAAACTGATGATTGATGTTTCTCATCTCTCTTCGTTCCTGTCTGTCTGTCCCTATCTATCCCTCTCTCTGACTCTTCTCTGTCCCTGTAAAAAAAAAAAAAAAGAATACTTTTGGAGTATATATTTTTCTTACTAAAAAATTTGCAACTTTCTATTCTCCAACCAGCAGTTTCTATGTATTAAGATGAAGGCTGTTAATGGAGCTTAATGTAGGTGGGAGTAGGTATTCTTTCAAGGATACCAGAAATTTAGTTGAAGTCATCAAAATGAGGTTAATGAAATATTATCTTATTGCTTGCACCAAAATTTGTCTTCTGAAAGGCACTCTTCCCTTTTAGAAAGATCATTTGAGAAGGACTTAGGGGAAAATTTCACTTCCACTCATCATCACACTGCCACTGCCACCGCGCCGCCATGACCTCCACGAAGGCCAGCACCAAGGCTCAAGAGAAAAAGGCTGAAATGCTCTGCAAATAAACCCTTTGGACCTCCTTGTGTATCTACTGGTGAGAAGAGAAGGAGAAAGAGACAGGAGCCAACGATGGGTGCATTTTGAGCTGTAACTCTCCCTTAGACAGCCTCCACCACTTCCCATGACCCTCTTCAATGAAGTGTCTCATACCTTGTGTGACTGGGATTTTGTAGTGCAAACTATGCAGGCCTGTTTCACATTTGACATAGATAACCCAGGTGACCCAGGGGGGAATGGAAGGCCAAGGAGCTGAGGAGGCTTGGTAAACAACATAAGGTCATCTTGCCCTAGCAGAAATCTTGGTGTTTCACTTTTCATAGGCCCAGTTATTAGAGCTGCAGGTAATTTTACTTATATCTTAAGGGGCAAGTCCCCCCAGTTAACACCCAGGTTTATAAAAACTGGAAAAGGCCATCAACTTCATGTCAGGGAACAAAATTGCAACCTTGTAAAATCACCAGATGACTGAGGGCTCTGACCGCCTGAGAAAGAACTGTTACTTCCCTGATGTGGAGACATCTCCCTGAAAGAAAGGAGGGGTTCAGCAGTGTCCAGAGTCACCTGGGCTGAGAGGTGTAGACAGAAGCTGATTGTGTCCTTCAGATGGAACACCTTGAGAGCTCTTGGCTGGCTTTCATCCATGCGGAAACCAGAAAAGCCATCTGACCCATTTCTAAGTAAATAAATAGGTAAATACAGGGATGGACAAAAGGAGGTTACAGATGTTTGTATGGAAAATAATACAATAATTAATAAATAATAATACAAGAATAAACTCTGTGTTTTACATACTCACAACTGTAAACCTACTTTTCCCCAACCCTGTAAATAAATAATGACCCTATAGCTATTTTAGTCTAATTCACATTATTTCATCCTGCATCTGGAGAATAGGAACTCTGATTAAAATAATACTTATGTTCCATTTAGTTCTGGTCATCATTCCTCACTAATAACCAGAAAATAATCTGAAGTTCTGCCATTAGTACAGAATTAATGTTACTACTCCATTTGCCCAGGAGCTTAATGGATTCTATTTATCAATATATATCTCTCACAATTCAAGTTTGTATCTTTTTTTTCTTAAGTACTTCTCTTTGCAATTGCAAGGCTATGTTGAATTTTAATATTTTTTTCCTCCCTTTCTGTGGCCAATTCTCCTTTTCATTTATAAATTACCCATTTGACCTATTTTCAGAACCAGCATAAATCAGCCTCATGCTATATGTCCCAAGTAATAAGCTGTTTCCTTTATGGATCAAACACGAAGGCTTGTCATCAGACTCATCACCAAGTCATCTCTCTAAAAAAAGAATAGCACCATTATCTTAAGAAAAATCATTTCTTAACTTATTAGAAAAAAATATGAACACAAATTTATTGGTCATTTTTTTTCCTTGTAATCTGAAGTCCACTTTGACTCTGCTCTCTTTGGCTCCACCCCAAAGAAGACCATAAAGCCACATAGATGTCCAAGTCGGATAGCATGTGCTACATCTGTCCTCCTGTAGCTCAGGAACGAGGACCACATGTCTGGCTCAGCGAGGGAAAGTGGCACTGAAATACCTGGCACACTCAGTTGCCAAATTCTGGGATATTAAGATCTTGGTTTAAGCTGTTCCAATTTATAACCTGTGGAGAAGTTGACTTTTTTCCTACATCTGCAGCCATAGGAATATTTGGCAAAAGGAAAATTGTTCTGCAGCGCCCTCTGCTGGCCTTTCAGAAAACAATTTGTCCCCTTGCTACCAGATCTGTGCTTTGCTTTGTAGAGGGCCATCTTTCTACGGAACTAAGCTGATCGGGAAGTTAGGTTCACCTCAGCTGAGAAGAACTTCTCAGGGAACCCAAAGCTCCAAAGAATGCAAATAGACGAGGAGGCTTCCCAGTGGGGAGTCCAAACCAAAATGAAGATTCTCCAACCTGCCTGACAAAGAAGTAAGCCTGAGATGGGGCCCAGGCACTTCCATTCTGGAAAGATCTCGGATGATGTTGCACCTCCAAATTGGGGACCACAGGTCCTGAGTTATGTTTTATGTTTCATGAATATACCGGTTGCTACAGTTCTCATTTATATCTATTTTGTAGGGTGTGTGTGGGGTGTGTGTGTGTGTGTGTGTGTGTGTGTGTGTGTGTAATGGCTAGACATTAACTTAACCCAATATGTCTGTTTTTTTAAATGGCACCTTGCTTCCTCGGGCTAAAATCCCCAGTTCCATTATCCTTTCTTCATCGTTCCTATCCTTCCAAAAGATTCTCAGGAACCAGTAATAGTAATTCAGCCCTGCATCCAACTCTCTGAAGGCTTGCTACTTTCCCATCTTTGGTTTTTCTCCTGTCTTCTCCTTAAGGGTTTTGCTTGTGTCAGTGAATCGCCTCTGAGGCTAGTGAGCAGGCACTCAATGACATAGGGGTCATTCTTCCCAGCCTGCTCGTTACCATTCATTGTGTATAATGGCAGGGAAGGTGGGGAACGGTATAGGATGACACATACAACATACTGAGCCCACAGTCTTGAGGTCTATACATCAAATCTATCCCTAGAAAAAGAAAAGTTCTTGACATGTTAGCTCAGTGACTAATAGACTGCTTCTTACTGGTCAGGCAAGAGGTACTCTCCAGTTCTGTTTACCCCAGTCAGAGAAAAATAATTTCAAGTCTCTGAGCTATATCCATGTCATTGGCCAGGTACCTTACAAATATAGTGTAAGTTATTTCCTACCAAGAGAAATAACTCAAAATTTGCCCAAATAACCTTGGTTGGCCTACGTACACAAAGACAAGAGAACAAGACTCTTACGTAGTTTGTTCTATCTAGGAAAATATACACAAACAATATACCTTCTTATAACTCTTCATTTTTTTAAGTGTTACTCTATTTTATTTTTCTCTTTTATTTTTTAGCATTTTTTTAAATTTAGAAATTAAATTTAATGGGGTGACATTGATCAATAAGAGTGCATAGGTTTCAAGTAAACACCTCTATAGCATTTGAACTATTGATTGTGGTGACAAAAAGTGATTTGAGTTTGGGTGATGGGCACATAACACTTCATCCTTTACAAAGCATGTTAATATGTGTTTTCCGATCAAATTGCCCCACACAAATACGTGTTGAATTGTTATAATGATTTTTTATAATTGATTTGTGTGTGTGCGCGTGCACACACAGGGTGTGGGAAAAGTAGGTATACAGTTGTGAGTATGTGAAACACAAAGTTTATTCTTGTATTATTTCTCACTTATTTTTGTATTATTTTTCATACAAACAACTATAAACCTACTTTTGCCCTATCCTGTATAGTTTGTTTATGAATTTATACATACATATTGGAATGCTTCCCAATTCAAAGAAAAAGTCAGACAACTATAGTCATTAAAAACAATTCAAAGTAATTAAACTATTATTCCATCTCTTGAGAAGCCACATTCCTAACAGTCAAACATCTTCATCACCCTCTCTCTCTAGCTCTTCCATTCTCAATATCTTCCATGTCGATGGAAGTTACTCCCAGGGAACGTTTTCTCTCCCATTCTCAGCTCCCAACTTAAAAATCTCTGAACCCTACCCTACAGGACTCTTGTAGCACTCTAAATCATTTTCATATTTATTGGTTTTTTCTTTCTTTTATTTAAATGTATTAGGGTGACACTAGCTAACACAATTATACAGGTTTCAGGTGCCCAGTTCTACAACATGTTGTTTTGTTTTTCTTCATTTCCATTATGAATTTGCTACTAATGCTTCTCCTGTTCTCTAATAAACTAGATCTTCAAAATAAAAATGACCATTGGGGAGGTAGGTGGAGGGAAAAGAAAAATAGTAGGGAGGAGAGTATGGTCAAAAGGATGATGCCAAGTCAAGAATGCTAGAATTTCTAGAATTTTCCTTAAGGGCAAAGGGAAAGTCAGTGAGAGGATCAGAGGTTATGAGTGCTTATGCGTTATTTAATTTCATCTGCATTACACAAGGAAAATAGGATCTCTTTTAAAAGATCAAGGTGTTTTTCTTTTTTTGGTAGGATAGAAATGCCCCCCCACCATACACACACACACACACACACACACACACACACACACACACACCTCTTTTGTGTCTGGGTAAGGGGCTTCATTGAAAAAACAAAATCCAGAAGCTTAGAGTGCAATTTTTCTGAGGCTAGCGGCTCTCATGAGAGCTATTAAGCAGCCATTTCTGCCAGAGGGGCCAAAATGAAGAAAGCCTTCATCTGGCATGAGCCTTTAGAACTGTGAGGACTAATAATGTGAGTTCACTGAGCCAGGGATCCCTGGAGTGTGGCCTGAGTCATCCCAAATGATGACCTGGGGAAGGTCTGGCTACCTTTGACATTAACTCTTTTGCCCCTCAAATTTCAGTAACATTTTAATGCAACTGACCAGAACTATCATCTCCACATGGATGAGAACTTTCCAGGACAGGCTGCTGTTGAAACCAAGGGTGAAGCCCTTCTGCCCAGGCTATTTGCAGGGAGTCAGGCTCATTGACTTCCTCCAGCTGGCAAAGCCTCATTCAGGACTCATGGCCAGTTGGGGAGAGAGTGTCCCCTCCGCAGCACACTTTCTGGAAAGCTTTGTTCTCAGCTGAGCACTGAATATCAGAGGCCTTCCCCAAACCCAAGACATGAGCAGAAGTGATTTCTCTTCCCACATGCTCTAGTAGGGTCTCAGAGAAGTGAATAAAACATTCCTTACACAGCAGAGCTCAGACCAGGAGCATGGCCAGTAGTCGTGGCCATCACCACCACAGCCAGGCAGGTGCAGGTTCCCATGAGATTCGGACAGACGGTAAAGAAACAGCGGAGCCAAAAACTGGTGGGCCATTCCTTTATTCTAGCTTCGCAACCAGCCAGCGAGTAAACACACACATACAGGGCACCAAAACCCACTCACACATTCTCCGGTTCCACAACCAGGAGAACCTTTTCTGGTTTTTCCTAGAATCAAAGCCCCCACCACCACCAGCCTCAGTCCCCTCTGATTCCTCATCTCCTTCTCTTTGCACAAACTCTGCAAAACATGGCCTCCTTCTTCTTTTCCTTTCTTCTTAAAACTTTTTGGCGTGAAGACCCCTCCTCCAGCACACATTAGCATAACAAAGCCCCTTCCCAAGCAGGAAGGTAATTAGCAGTATCACCTGGCAGAGCAATTTACATAGGTAGCGGCCATTTTTAACAATAAAGGTGAGCAACTCAGAAAATACAAGTTTTACAAACTCATTTGCCCAACACTAGGTGTGTTAGAAACAACATAGATCCCTGCTGAACACTTAATGTCCTCCATCGAAGCGTGAGAACCTTTGACTTGTAACTGCCATGTGCTGGGACACATGTCCAAAAGTGCCTTTTCTTTTTAGATGCACTGATGTCAGCTCTAGACAGCCTCCTATCACACTCCAACAGAAGGCCACATATCTGTTTGCAACTAATAGGCAATATTCAGATTTTAATACAAAAGTAAAAACTTTTAGATTTAACTTGTTAGATTGGTGTTGGGAAAATGACTTTGTAAAATTTGTGTTTTTTGATTTTGCTCACTTTTATTGTTTAAAAATGGCACTGGGCAGCCACGTGTGTGCTTGCCCTCAGAGCAGGGTAGTTGACTGCAAATTGCAGATTGCATTCCTGCTTGGGAGGGACCATTGTTTTGCTAATGTTTGCTGGAGGAGGGGTCTCTGTGGGCCCAGCCAGTTTTGCAGGGAGAGGGGAGAGAATGCAGAGTGCTAAAGAAGAAACCAGTTTTGCAGAGAGAGAGAAGGTGTGTAGATGGGGAACCAGAACTGAGGGGCTTTTGCGAGCTCCACTGAGATTGGTGAGGCCTTTGATTCTAGGAGAAACCCGAGAAGATTCTCCTGGTTGTGGAACTAGAGAATGCGTCAGGGCTTTAGGAGCCCTGAATGAAAGGGAAGTGTTTTCCCTGCCTGTTTGCTCATCGGCCAGTGAGAGACTTTAATAAAGGAATGGCCTGCCATTTTTTGGCTCCACTGTTTCTTTACCATCTTCCCAAATCCAATGAGAACCTGCATGAGAATGGCCACACGGCGGAGGTCTCTGGCCTTACAATTGATTAATACAATAGTTATAAGGCCTTATGACACTTTTGAGCTAAAAGACTGTTGGTCAAATAAGTTTGTAAATATGATATATATGTTTGCTCGCTTATAGTTTGCATGGGGTGTGAGGGACAGGCTGTAAGCAGGCAGGGTCATTATAACCTAAGGCTTAGTTTTAAGACTAAGCCTTTCTTCCTACCCTAAGTGACTGTATCAGAGACTTCCTTGTTTGTATATTGGATTAAAGGTTTTGATTTCTACACTATAAAATGGGGCAGAGGAGCCCATGCTAGAGGAGAACAGAGAAAGGCCACGTGGAAGACAGGAGAAACAGCCAAGATGGCGGAGTGCTGAAAGGAGAAGCCAGTTTGTGCAGAGAGAAGGAGATAGGGAACAGAAGTGAATAAGGCTGGTGAGGTAGAAACCTTTGATTCTAGGAAACTCAGATAAGTCAGTGGCTTTGGGAGCCCTGGATGGAAAGAGAAGTGTTTTCCCACTGTGTGTATTTCTTGCCCACCAGGTACAAGCTAGGATTAAAGCTAATGGCCCACCAGTTCTTGGTTCCATTGTTTCATTATCATCTGTCCAAATCAAACGCGAACCTGCATGGGCCAGGTGTCTGTGATGGTGGCCGTGGCCACTGGCTTTACAAAGACATATGATTTGTGCTTCATAATGTAGATGAGAAAGGGGCCACATACTAAGCCTGACAAGCTCAGGGGAGACCTGCACGGCTGGCTTTACAAACTCAGAGACCACAGATAACCCCATTGGATGGTCTGAAATCAAAACTTTCTTCTAAGTAAAAGCAGTTCATAGTGGTAGTCATGCGCTAGGCTGGTATAGTCCCTGACAAAGGTCAATCTTTACCTTAACTGAGCCCATCTGGGGTCTTTTGCACCTGTGATTACACAGCTAGGAATGTCAGAGTAATTTCCTTTTTTTCAGACCCCCCAGGGTGCAGTCACTGCACCAGAGCAAAGACTACAAAACCCCTCTTTGTTATTGGCATGGTGGTGTTATCTGTTAACTGTCCTATACCCACTAATGAAAAAGAAGCTGTTTTACTTTTTACCCAATCCCAGAGATTCCCCGCTTCGCTTTCTCCCACCTCCCTAATCTATCACCAATGGATTTTATGTAACCTTCCTTTGATTCTAATGTATAAAATAAGGTGCAAAACTGCCATTATCTGGAGCATTTTCTCAGTCTGTTGAGATTTTGCTTTCCTGCAATTGTCATCAATTTGGCTCAAATAAACTCATAAAAATTCTTACAACGTTGACAGTAATAATATTACAACAATACTAATGCTAACAAACATTGGCCATGTATGGAGTGTCAGGCACATTATATGCTATTTCATTTCATCCATGGCCTGCTCCCAACTGTCACTGCCTCCTGCTCCGGCCCTGACTCAATACTGAAGACGGTTTCAGGCCGCCAGGCTTTATTCTAGTCAATGGGGACTACATTTCTTCCTTAGGAGAGTTTATGCAAATGGACACGACTTAAGCAAAGCCCTGCTGAATGCCTCAAAGGGGAGGCAATGAGAGATTTCGAAAGGAACCTTGCAGAGAGGAAGGAGAGCCGTGGGTGGTAATGGCCACCTCATTTCCTGCCAGAACGTTCTCATCCACTTCTGTGTTTTTCTGCCTTGTGATCAGTAAAACGAGAGCTTCATAATAATAAGGCCTGTGGTCCAGCCATCATGACTAAATGCAACGCTCAAAATCAGCCTCTGCAGGCCCTGGCCGGTTGGCTCAGCGGTAGAGCGTCAGCCTGGCGTGCGGGGGACCCGGGTTCGATTCCCTGCCAGGGCACACAGGAGAAGCGCCCATTTGCTTCTCCACCCACCCCCCCCCCCTTCCTCTCTGTTTCCCTTTTCCCCTCCCGCTCTGGTCGCGGCAGAGCAACGCCCCGGAGGGGCAGAGCATCGCCCCCTGGTGGCGATGCCGGGTGGTCGGGCGCATGCGGGAGTCTGTCTTTCCCCGTTTCCAGCTTCAGAAAAAAATACATAAAAATAAATAAATAAATAAAATAAAATAAAAAATCAGCCTCTGCAGAACTAAGTAAGCTCTCACTGAGAGGAGGGTCAGAAAGTGGCTTAACCTCTTCGGTTTCCTCCTCTGGAATGAGCTGCTAAACTTCATTCTCTCTGGTTCCCCTAGTATTCAGCCCCCTTCCCACCTGCCGGACCAAACCCTGCGTGGGAGAGTGTGATCAGTGACAGGCGGAAAGAAGGGCACAGTCTGACTTCCAAGGAGCAGTGTTTTTTGAGAGCTCTGTAATAAACCTACTCTCCCCAGAGCTGACTCTCTGTGCCCCAGGTGCCTGGAAATAAATCGTTTGTGAGATTTCTCTGATTTCTCTTCTTACCTGCTTGCAAGAAAGGAAAGAACAACAACTGCTGGGGGCCAAACAGCACCAGGTGTCAGATGGATGGAATCAGTACAACCTCGTTCAGTGACCTCAGTACTTGAGCTGTGGCTAAGAAAGAATTCAAAGTCAAGACTCAAACTGTAAGAGAAAGTTTATTTAGAAAGTCACAGAGATTGAAGAAGTGAGCTATAGAAGAAATAGGCACAGGAAACAAGTTACAGAGGCCAAAGAAGGGCCCTTGTAGCTTAGGAGAAAGAGGCAAGAAAATGGTACCTGCAGATGGGGTTGGGAAAGGTGCTGGCATGCTCCCTGGAGAGAGTTGCACTGGGTCCTCCATCTTGAGGGTATTTTTTTTTGGAGGTCTCAGGAGAGAATCCCAGTAGGATCATTATCAGCTTGCCAGCTGTGTTCCTTTCAAAGTCATGGTCTCTACTGATCGATCAGTGCCAGGGCAGGGGGTCATTAGTTAATGCATCTGGTCCTGAGGTTAGCCATGGTATCACTTGTCTGGTTTTGCTGCTTTTCTGGGCCTGGAGCTGGAACACACCTGAGGCCTAGGTGTTATCCCTAAGGGTTAATGCTTAAGGGAGTGGTCGTGCAAGAGCTCACATGGGAGTTGCATAGGCCACTCTTTGGCCCCTGGTTCCTCCTCCAGAGGGGTCTACTGCATGACCAGCAAAACGCCAGGGGAGGAAAGGTCAGGGGAGGATCCAAACCCCATGACCAGAAATGTACCTGGGGGTAAAGTTTACCTGGGGGGTGAGGTCCTTGTTTTCCCAGTTTTGTCTGTTGTTAGGCACCCAGAGCTTTCCATCCTGGTTACCTTTTGTACCTGGCCTACTGCCCTTGCTCTGCTCATGCCTATCTAACGGCTTACCACAGATCAAGAATTACAAGTCCCACCTGGCCAGTTAGCTCAGTGGTAGAGCATCAGCCTGGCATTTGGAAATCCCAGGTTCGATTCCCAGACAGGGTACACAGGAGAAGCACCCATCTGTTTCTCCACCCTTCCCCCTCTCCTTTCTCCCTGTCTCTCTCTTCGCTTCCAGCAACCAGACTCCATTGGAGCAAAGTTGGCCCAGGCACTGGGGATGGCTCCACAACTTCCTCCGCAGGCACTAGAATGGCTCCAGTTGCAATGGAGCAATGCCCCAGATGGGTAGAGCATCACCCCCTAGTGGATCCCAGTCAGGTCATTGTAAGTCTGTCACTCTGCCTCCCCACATCTCACTTCAGAAAAATACAAAAAAAAAAAAGTTACAAGTGCCAAGTCTCAACCAGCTGTGTAATTTTTGCCTAAGTAGTTAACCCCCCTGGAATGTATCCTCAACTGAAAAAATGAGAAAATTGGAACAGGTGGTCTCAAAAGTCCCTTCCAACTCTGAAAATAGAAGTAATACAAGTCACATGAAATAAAGGATTCTCAAGGTTTCAACTCAGAAGTGACCCAAAACTAATGGCCCTTGGATGGAAATGACTTCTGTAAAGCCAGTAGCCGCAGCCACCATCACAGCCACCTGGCTCATGCAGGTTCCCATTTATTTTGTATAGATCATAATGAAACAATGGAGCCAAGAACTGGTGGGCCATTACTTTTCATTCCTGCTCACACCTGGCAAGCGAGTAAATACAGCAAGAAAACACTTCCCTTTCCATTCAGGGCTCCCAAAGCCATCGACTCATCTGAGTTTTCCTAGAATCAAGGCCCCACCTGTAAGGTCAGTGGATAATGGGGGATGGTCACGTGGGGAACTCAGACCCGTGAACTTTGGCTAGGACCGCCCACAACCAAGCGCGCCAAAAGAGGCTTCACAGGAACCGTTTGGAAAAAAGCGACCGTCTGCCAGCCAGTGGGATTTCACCACGTCATGTTAGCTCAACTTCCCTAGAGGGACCCCTTTAAATATCTCCCACGCGGTTTAATCCTTGCAACTTCCCTGGCCTCCATCTTACCTCGGGGCCAGGGAACCTTGCTGGGCAGGATGCACACTCTGTACTCAATAAAGCCTTTTTGCTATTCCACACTTTGTGACTCTGGCCTCTTCCTTCCTTCTCAGCGGGGAAAAATACCTTACAGCACCTTTATTCCCCTTCAGCTCCCCACTATCTTGACTACCTGCCTCCTCTGCAACCACATGGCCTCTCTCCCCTACAACAATGTGTCTCTTCCCAAAATGGCCTCCTAGCTCCTCCTTTTAAAACTTTTTGGTGCAAAGGCCCTCATCCAGCACACATTAGTGAAACCAAGCCCCTTCCCAAGCAGAAAGGCAATCAGCACTATCACATGGCAGCAGCATCACATGAGCAGTGGCCATTTTTAACAAAGTGAGCATAAAAATCACATTTTACAAACTTATTTGCCTAACAGCTGCTGAGAAGTGTTATTGATAAACACATAATTTTCATAGTATATTTATATTTCAAATAAGAATAACCTAGTTTCTTATTTAGAATGTGATAACAATTCTGGCTATAAGTTACAATGTTGATTTGAGTATAAAATTTCATAGAAGACACATTTCTTCTAGTTACTGAATTTCTGATTTGCCCTATTGCTAAGAGATCATGAATACATGGTCTTTCCTCCAGGAGCCCGAAGTTTTATTAAATTAATAAGCAAAAAATAAAAGCTTAGTAAATGTGCTTGAATAAATAAATAATATGAACAAGTGGCATTTTCTAACCCATTTTTTCCCTGTTATTTATGAGGGTTCCACATGAAAGCAACTAAGCCCATGGTTATTATGCCTCATTATAGTCCAGGTGCTATGCTAGTGTTGGGCAAACAAGTGTGTTAGGCTTGCTCACTTGTACATTGCCTGATTGGTGCATGAGCACGGGGCAGCACCATGTGTATAGTCTGTGTAAGGCTGCAGGTGCTTGCCCTCAGAGCAGCAGATTGTAGATTGCAGATTGCCTACCACCATTGGGAGGGGCCATTTTTGCTATTGTTTGCCGGAGAAAGGTCCCCTTCCTCCGCCTCCCCCCCTGGCCTGTTGGCTCTTCAGCCCTGGGAGAGAGAAACGGTTTTCCCTGCCTGCTTGCTAGTCCGCCATTGCGAGACTCTAATAAATGGAATGGCCCACCACTTTCTGGCTCCACAGTTCCTTTACTCTCTGCCCGAATTCATTGTGAACCTGCATGGCCATGGCCACTGGCCCTACAACTAGGTTCTCAAGATTCATAAATGAAGAGGTTACATCTAGTTTGAAAAGGGAGAAAATAGAGTAAATGGTGAAAAGCAATGCAGTCATTCATAGTCAGCTTTGCTTTAAATTGCTTCCATCAATTTGGTTGTTTTAATAAAATTTTCACATTTTTCTAGCAGTAAGTAAGATATTCTTTTGGGGGTGGGGCTGTGTGCTTATACATAGTTGGTGGGACATTGGATGTATTTAAGGAGATCATTCTATGGGAAACTAGAGAAGAACCAAAGAAGTCAGTATCTTGTAAGAGGGGATATATCATTTTCCATTCCCAATAGCAATGTATGGGAGTTGTAGCCTCTCCAATTCTTGCTAATGTACAGACTTGCTAATATTTTTTTTATTTTAGACATTTCAGCTGATAGGAACTTATATTTCATGGTTTTATTTTGCATTTTTCTAGTATCTAATTAGGATAAGAAACTTTTCATGTGATTATTAGCCATTTATGTATATATTTTTGTGAGTATTTGTTCAAGTCTTTTGCCTATTGGGTTGTTAGGCATTTAATATACAACCTAAAGCAAATTTTTAGGAAAAAAATTTCCTTTTCTATAAAACAAAGTTAAGATTAAGTAACTGCTGAGATCTCTTCCAGCTCAAATATTGTTTGATTATAAGCTTAAAAGTTCTGTAAAGATGATCTTCAGGCCTGACCAGGTGGTGGCGCAGTGGATGGAGCATCGGATTGTGATGCCAAGGACCCGGGTTTGAGACTCCTAGGTCACCAGTTTGACTGCGGGCTTATCTGGTTTGAGCAAAGCTCACCAGCTTGGACCCAAGGTCGCTGGCTCCAGCAAGGGGTTCCTCGGTCTGCTGAAGGCCCGCGGTCAAGGCACATATGAGAAAAAAATCAATGAACAACTAAGGTGTCACCATGCGCAAGGAAAAACTAATGATTGATGCTTCTCACCCCTCTGTTTCTGTCTATCCCTCTCTCTGATTCTCTCTCTGTCTCTGTAAAAAAAAAGAAAGAAAGAAAAAGATGATCTTCAGTTTAGAGGTTTTTAAAAAGGAGCATCCACTGCGAGTGGGTAGCAAGGGTGGAATGTGAGTTTGGGGAAACCCAGCAATAATTGCTGAAATGGAGGCCACATCTATTGGATTGTTGGCTTCTTCCAGTTCATCATGTACCAGGAGTGCTCAAGACTGGGATCATGCCCAGGTGTTCTTAGGGTGGCAGGTAGATGAGATGCCAAGTCTTGTGGGTAACTATTGTTCTGAATTACAGCAGAATCAGGAGTCTAGCATTTTGACACATATTATTGCAAGATCTTTCCTTTCATAGTTAAGATATTCACAAAGCAAACAAATCTTCAAAGGTAAACTTTCCAAGCACTTTTTCCTCCTCTATCGTGGCCCATCCGGCTACAACACTCATCTTTTTCTCTTAATTTGCTTTATTGGATCCTAGCCATCATTGGGTTACCATTAATGCCATTTCCCTCAACTCATTCTCTGTATTTTTTTTCTTTTCTTTTCATGATAGAGATGGAGAGAGAGAGACAGAGAGAGGGACAGATAGGGACAGACAGACAGGAAGGGAGAGAGATGAGAAGCATCAATTCTTCATTGCGGCATCTCAGTTGTTCATTGATTGCTTTCTTATATGTGCCTTGACCAGGGGGCTCCAGCACAGTGAGTGACACCTTGCTCAAGCCAGTGACCTTGGGCTTCAAGCCATCAACCTTTGGGCTCAAGCCAGTGACCATGGAGTCATATCTATGATCCACGCTTAAGCCAGAAACCCCGTGCTCAAGCCGGTGAGCCTGCACTCAAGCCAGTGACCTCAGGGTTTCAAACCTGGGTCTTCTGCATCCCAGTCCAATGCTCATCCACTGTTTCACGGCCTGGTCAGGCTTATTCTCTGTATTTCATCATATTGCTTTGTTTTATACACATAGTCTCATAACCTGGTTGTGTTCTTTTCTGAAAGGAAATATCTATCATGTTACTCAAAAATTCAGAGGAATTTCACCCTTTTTATAAAAACTAACTTATTAGAGTAAGGAAACTCCCTCAGGTGTTAGCCTGCTGTGAGGGAACCAAAAGAGTGTTATCAATTAAAAATATGGAAATAGGGCCCTGGCCAGTAGCTCAGTGGATAGAGCACTGGCCTGGCATATGGACATTCCAGATTTGATTCCTAGTCAAGACACATAGGAGAAGCAACCATCTGCTTCTCTCCCCTGCTCTCCCCCTCTTCTCTCCCTCTTCCCCTCCTGTAGCCAGTGGCTCAATTGGTTTGAGCATGACTCCGGGTGCTGAGGATAGCTCAGTCCAAGAGCGGCAGCCTCAGGTGCTAAAAATAGCTCAGTACTCAAGCATTGGCCCCAGGCAGGGTTGTCGGGTGGATCCCAGATGGGGTGCATGCGGGAGTTTGTCTTACTATCTCCCCTCCTCTCACCTAAAAAAAAATAAAAAATATATGTATGTATATATGTGTATATATATGGAAACAGAAGTGAGAAACTAAGTGGAATAGAAGTCTTCTATAGATTAGAGCAAGCCATAGCTTTGTAGCTGGCATCCGGGCTTCTAAACATGCCTTGCATACTATTCTCAGTGCAATGGACAAAGAGCTTAACTCTAAACCTTAATTTAGAACCACATTAATTTCTTACTTAAAACTTTTCTGCAAACTCCACTCACATTCAGAATAAAATTCACATACTTTATCCTGGCCTGTAAGGTCCAGCATGATCTGGTATGTGGCCTCCTCACCAATGTCGGCTCTAGCCATTTCCTCCTCACTTTTGCAGCCACACTTGTTATTCTTCATCTCACCATGCTTGCTTCTGCCTCAGGGCCTTTGCATTTGCTGGTTTCTCTGCTTGAAAGCTCTCCTCAGATCTTTGCAGAGCTGGCTTCTCCATTTCAAGTCTCCAAGAAGCCAAGTTTCCCTGACCTTCCAACCTAAACCACCTACAATTTCTTTCTGCCTCATGACGTGAATTGGCACTTGCTGGCCCTTTATCCTGCTTTATTTTTTCATAACATTTATCACTATCAGAAATTATATGTTTATGCATATGCTCTTGTTTGTTTGGTTGGTTGATCCAGACTATGAACTCCACAAACTTTGTCATGTTCACTATTGAATCCCCAACACTTACATGGCACAGAGTAAGCATTAAGTAATATTTGCTAAATAAATAATGCATGAATAATATTAAATTATAAAAACAATCATACTAGCTACAATGACTGTTTTTATAAAACTCCTAGGTTTTTAATCTTCAAGGTAATAAAGTAAATTTGTGCGAAGCAAAGGAAATTGGTTTCATTTTATTACTCCCATAGCGCTGGAGGGAGTAGCGGCAAACCTAATTGGGCTGAGCAGTGTGTTCTGACATTTGTTCTATGAGCCCAGTCTTCCTTCTGGCAGAACCTTGAGCACAGAAGGGGAGCAATGACAGCACTTCCACTAGTTAAGTATGTAAATAAGCCAGCACTGCCTCCACTTGTCATCTGCACAAATAAAATTCTCCCCCTAGGACACACCAAGGGAGAAGCATTCTCAGTGGGTATGCAACATAATTGATCGACAAGATAACCTGGACATGTTTTCTTTGAACATATGCACCCTGATTTATTGATGTCACCCCAGTAAAATTAATTTTAAAAAATTTAAAAAAAGAAAGAAATTCTCCAATTCTTGACCAGTGGCTCAGAGGGAAGTTTTTAAAGGAAGAAGAGACCAGGAGTATTGATCTCCCTTTTCACAGGTGAGCAGGTTTGTTTCAGCTCCAAGCCCTGATGACAGGATGAGGTTGGATCTTCTTCAAACCATGTAGAAGTCTTTTCTGAGCAGAGCAAAACGGTCAGCTCCCATGGAATATCTCCATTGTAATAAATAAAGGGCGTGGAGGGAACAATTAAAAGAAAGCCAGGGGTAATCCAAATATCTCATTTTATCACAAATAATAATCTCATTCCTCCCAAATGCCATGTTCTCCAAGGAGGGACTTGGCAGTTGTCTTCAGCCTGGCAGTGAGGGGTTGGCTTCCTGATTCCTGGCTGTTTGGCTGTGTTGCTGGTCTGCTTCAGGTTCTGCTAAGTTCCTCGTCTGCTTTCACTCTCAGGGTGCCTCCTAGAGAAGCAAACTTAAAAACAAAAAGATCCATGCAGTGATAGAGAAACACCTTCAAATGTCTCTGTCATGTCTTCTCCCCTACCTAGTTTAGCCAAGTTTTACAAACCCTATCTGGGATATAATAGCTTTCATTACAGATGGAAACATTTTACATAGAGCACATATTTCTCACATCATATGTAATATATACCACACAGTTTGAGCATTACACCAAATGTGTGTGACTCATTCTTTGTGTTAGAAATTAGGACAGATCTACAATAGATTTTCTGGCATAGTTTTAACCATTTTTAAGGAAAGTGAAATCATTCTGACACCTCTTCACTTTCCAAAACATTTATTTATGTACTGTTTTTCATTGAATTTTGTGTGTGTGTGGATTTATAAAGGGCTGAGTATTATATAAACAGTATTTGAATTGTTCATGATTATATATTCAAGGTAAATACATCTTCAAATGTATCTTTGAGGGAAGATTTCTATTAATATAACTTGTCAGTAGACTAGCCTTATGTTGAAAAGAAAATGCAGTGCTGTGGGGAGGGAGGAAGGAGGGAACAGCGTTGTGTATCGCTTCTTGAATGCAGTTGAGTAATATAAGCAGTTTACCCAAGTGTTTCTCTAATTTGTAAAATCACAAGTTTATTATTAATACATTCCTGTTCATTCAAAACTTGAGTTCAAAATAAGGGGAAAATGGAAAGTAAAAATGTCACAAGGGAAAGAATAGGGAAAAGGGTTTATTTATTAAAGAGATAATAATGGTCACTGCTTTTTTATTTTTTTATTTTTTTGTATTTTTCTGAAGCTGGAAATGGGGAGAGACAGTCAGACAGACTCCCGCATGCGCCCGACCGGGATCCACCTGGCACGCCCACCAGGGGGGTGACGCTCTGCCCCTCCGGGGCATCGCTTCTGTTGCGACCAGAGCCACTCTAGCGCCTGGGGCAGAGGCCAAGGAGCCATCCCGAGCACCCGGGCTATCTTTGCTCCAGTGGAGCCTTGGCTGCAGGAGGGGAAGAGAGAGACAGAGAGGAAGGAGAGGGGGGAGGGGTGGAGAAGCAAATGGGCGCTTCTCCTGTGTGCCCTGGCCGGGAATTGAACCCGGGACTTCTGCACGCCAGGCCAACGCTCTACCACTGAGCCAACCGGCCAGGGCCTGGTCACTGCTTTTATGGTGCTCCCCATATGGGAATTTCAGAGCTCTTCATTAAGCATTAGCTCAGAGGACTTTGTTCGGTCCTTTCCTTCTGGGACAGTTACAGGCCGTAGAGGCATGAAACATGGTTGTCCTCACCACGGCCGGGGGGGATGACACTACGGGTGTTCTCTGTGCCGGCCACACTCCCGAAAGCAGGTACACGGTGGGCGCACACACCAGGTCGGCTCTCCGCCGATCTCTACATGTACTAGAGTGACCCCCATGCTACAGGCGAGTTTGAAGATGAAAGAAACTCAGTGGCGAAGAGTAAGAAAGTCTCAGGCTAGCACTTAAGGACCACAGATGAATGGGTCTGCTGGGAGCTGCACTTCCAGTGCAGATCAATTAACTGGACGCAGGGGAGCAGGGGGATGTGGAGTGGTCCCTCTTGAGTCCCTCCTCTAAATACAGGCACAAGAAGTGCTGAGGAGGCTACTTCTCTGACGTAAATCCTTACCTGTCAGTTCAGAGGCCAGGAGAAAAGAGGGCTTAGATCCGGACTCCCGAGAGAATTAAGAGTACACCCAGACCCTCACTGGTGGGTCTGGATAAAGCACTGGCCTGGCATATGGACATCTCAGGTTCAATTCCTGGTCAGCGCACACAGGGCAAGTGACCATCTGCTTCTCCCCCTTCTTTGCAACAACATAGATGGACCTCAAGAGCATTATGCTAAGTCAGACAGAAAACTAATACCGCATGACCTTCCTTATGTCTAAAATCTTAAAAAATAAAAAAACAAAGAACAGAGACAGATTGGTGGTTACTAGAGATGGGCTAGGGGAGGGAGGGACAGATAAAGGGAGTCAAAGTTACAAATTTCAGTTGTAAGTTCTGGGAACGTAACAGCTTGGCACAATAGTGGATTGTGTGTTTCAAAGTTGCTAAAACAATACTTAAATTTCATATTACAAGAAAAAGTATTGTAACTATGTAAGGTGATGGATGTTAACAAAACTTGTGTAATTATTTTGCAATATATGCACACAGTAAATCATTATGTTGTACACCTTAAACTAATATAATGTCATCTGTCAGTTCTATCTCAACAAACTGGAGGGAGAACATATTGCAACCTTAAAATCGATTTTTTTATTTTTATTTATTTTTTTTTTTCATTTTTCTGAAGCTGGAAACAGGGAGAGACAGTCAGACAGACTCCCGCATGCGCCCGACCGGGATCCACCCGGCACGCCCACCAGGGGCGACGCTCTGCCCACCAGGGGGCGATGCTCTGCCCATCCTGGGCGTCGCCATGTTGCGACCAGAGCCACTCTAGCGCCTGGGGCAGAGGCCACAGAGCCATCCCCAGCGCCCGGGCCATCTTTGCTCCAATGGAGCCTTGGCTGCGGGAGGGGACGAGAGAGACAGAGAGGAAAGCGCGGCGGAGGGGTGGAGAAGCAAATGGGCGCTTCTCCTGTGTGCCCTGGCCGGGAATCGAACCCGGGTCCTCCGCACGCTAGGCCGACGCTCTACCGCTGAGCCAACCGGCCAGGGCTAAAATCGATTTTTATATAATCACCCTTCCACTTCTAAACTCATTTATATGCATGGAATCTCCCCAGGATTTAGATGAGGGACAGAGTCTTGCTCATCATTCATAATTACATACACTTATTTTTCGTCAGAAGAATGTTATCATTTTATGCTTTGATAAAAAGTGATAACCTTGTGCCTGACCAGGTGGTGGCACAGTGGATAGAGCATTGGCCTGGGACTCTGAGGACACCCATTTGAAACCCTGATGTTGCCAGCTTGAGCTCAGACTCACCAGCTTGAACCCACGGTTGCTGGCTTGAGCAAGGGGTCACTTGCTCTGCTGTAGTCCCCCTCCCCTGTCGAGGCACATATGAGAAAGCAGTCACTGAACAACTAAGGTGCCGCAGCTGTTTGTTGATACTTGTCATCTTTCCCTTCCTACCTGTCTGTCCCTCTCTCGCTAAAAACAAACAGAAAACGTGGTGACCTTGTATTAAAGGTGGAGTTCAAGTTGGTTGCACTAACCTCAGGTGTTCCTACATCTCGCCCTGTTCTTCCACAGTCTGTTCCCAGTCCTGAGCCGGGGCAGCCTGTCTGAAGGCTGGCACACCCCGGCCTGCCTCTGCTCAGAACCCTCAGGGGCACCCCACCTCATGCAGTATCAAAGTCGAAGTCCTTTCAGTGGTCTGCAGAGTGCCCCCGAATGACCTCTTCCCTCCCTCTCTGTTACTTTTCTCCAGACACGCTGACCTCCTTGCTTTGCCTTGCGTGCTAGGAAATATCTCACCTCTGGACCTTGACGCTGACTCATTTCTAGAGTGTTCTCTCCCCCAGATCCTGGTTGGACTGACTCCTTTCTGTCTTTGGCTCAGACATTTTGCTCTCAGACAGGCTCACCCTGCCCGTGGTGTTTTCATCCCCGCATCCTGTGCTCCAGCGTTGCTCACTCCTGTTCTGTTTTCCATAGTTGTCACCACCGTCTAACACAGCACAGTGCACAGGTTGCCCAGAGCTGTGTCTGCTGTGGACCCCTGCCTTTCCTGTGGAGTACAGGGTCCTCGAAGCCAAGACTTGTCTCTTTGGCTTACAGGTGTGTCCCAAGCTCCTAGAAGAGTGCCAGCAACGTAGGGATCCTTGTAGATGTTTGCTGAGGGGGTGCATGAGTGAAAGGATGCCCAGAGGGTCTCAGACTGACTCCCACTTCAGCCTTTCATCACGGAAGCCCCAGGAAGGACTTCTCTCGCAAAGAGTGTCGGGATTGATCTGATGCTCTGAACCTTCTGCCTTTCCACATCTGTTCACCAGTAAGCTGTGGCAGGACACTCCCCATGTGAGTGGTTTAGGCAGTTCCAGTATTTGAGAAATAAATAGGATTCATCATCTTTATTGGAACCCATTGAGTGTATATGGTGATACCTGCCTAGAAAAACTTCCTCTTGTTCAACTCTAAAGGGTAGTTGAAATGTGACATCTTCTCAAGTCAGCTTTATTCCGACTGCCCCACACAGGGCTTTCCTTCCGCTCTGTGCCCCCTTCTCTCTGCTCTTCTCACATTCCTCACGTCACATATACATAGAAATTATTTACACGCATACACATGTATCTGTATAGCTCTACCTCTGTGTCTGCGTCTCTAATTTATCTCTATATCCAGTCACTCTGTACCTCTACCTCTGTCTCTACTAGGTGATTTTCGCTATTCACAGATTCATATTTGTGAATTTATCTACGTGCTGAAATTTGTTCTGATCCCAAATCAGCACCCAGCTTTCACTCTCATGTGCAGAAGGTACAGAGCTGAGGAGTTCAGTCCCCAACATGCGTGTTCCCCACGGACGAGTGTCCTCCAGAATATATTCAGTGTCTGTTTTCACATGATTGTCATTTTCCTTGATTATTTTACTGTTTAAAATGACCCCCCAGTGTCAGCTGAAGTGCTGGCTAGCCTCCCAGATCAGGGGAAGGCTGCTCTGTGCCTTACAGAACACGTAGCTGTCAGATGAGCTTTGTTTAGGCACGAGGTACAGCTCCACTGGCCATGAGTTGCACGCTGAGAGTAGACAGTATTTAATAAAGTGTAATAACAAGGTGTGTTTAAGAAGAAACACACATGATGTAAATGTATGTATTGATCATTTGATGAAAATGCTGTAGCCGGAGGTTCCTAAGAATCGAAGTCCATGTTTCCAGGGCGGGCTGAGCACGCACTAATTCATTGTCTGCGGGGACTTCACACACACTGCGGAGCTCAGCACAGCCAGCCTCGGCTCCGTGTCCACAGAGGTCGTCTCCGAGAGCCTCAGGGCCCACCTCCTCTTTCTATCTCCCGAGCTTAGCTCAGGCCTGATACGTGGCAAGTACTAGGTACACATTTGAGAATTAAGTGGAGAAAAGCAAATGGGGCACGAGACATTTTAGTGGCAGATGACAAAATATCGCCATGGTTGATTTAAGCAAAATCCTGTTTCCTGGAAGAGAGCTGTCGGCTCAGAGGACAGCTGGGAGACCCGGGAGGAGGCAGGGAGAATGAGCAGAAGGGGATGGAGGGGAGGCGGCCCAGGCTCGGGGCAGCGAGGAGCAGCCCTGGAGGACGCTGTGTCACGACCTCCTCTGATCCGGCCCCCAGCCCACCACTCCCACCTCTGACATGTCCCCTCTGCTGTCCCCAGACTGTCCTCTCCGCACTTTGTCCCCCCCGCGTGGACATAGGAGCTGTCGGGTGGGGGTGGGGGGTGCTGAGCCCGGTCACACACACGCCCTGGCTGCCTGCTCGACTTCCACTGCAGGAAAAGGGCCGCCTCACCCTGGAACTCTCGGGGTTCCAGAAACTCCGGGAGGTGCAGAGGCTAGGCCGCGGGAAGAATAGCCCATATGTAGCGCAGAACATTCCTGTTTCAGTGTAGCTGTACTAGTTGGTTTGCCTTTTCCCTCTGTGACCACCCAGGGCAAAATCTCAGACGTGATGGCAGGAGTGCAGAAGTTCCCCTCCAAACCCCGCAAGTGCCCTTAGAACCCTGGCAGCCTCAGCACGGTCACCTCAGGACTGGCATTGGCCAAAGACAGTCACGTCTACGGGCATTAAAGCTTAAGAAGCACAGCTGTAAACTCAGCGCCTTGGTTTTAAGCCTGATTTGACCACATGTCTCTGAACCCCACACCGTGTTGCTTAACGGCTCTCTGCTGTACCATTCATCACAGGAGAAACGAGGGTGATCACATACTTGTTGAGTGATTGCCGGGTGCAATAATGAATGTGAGCACAGTGTGAGACACATAGTAAGTACTCAATAACATCTCGTTATTATATTACCATTACCTCAATTTTGCCATTCCCTGTGACCTTGGGAAATGTGAGTTTCCTCTCTGGGGATCAGTTTTTTCATGTGAAATGATAGATGAGTAATTCTCTGCTTGTTCTTCCAGCTCTCAACAGCCCCTAGTTTCCTGGTTTCACTTCAGAATCATTCCGTCATTACAGAAACACGTGATTCCCACGCATTCTCCACCTTAGGGATGAGAAGTATGAGCAGGGAAGTATGTGATGTCTCTTTCCCTTCAGATGACGTCTGTGATTGTTTTGCTCTGTTTTAGATGATGTGTTTATAGGTTTGCAATGTTTATATGTGGTTTGACAGGATGGCAAAGATGAAGTAGTAGCATAGATGTTTTTATGCACAAACACTCCTCAGAGGGGGGGTGGGGAGAGAGCATTGCTCTAACCATTGTCCCTAAAGTCCCTACTTGGAAACCGTATGGATAAATGGAGAGAGCATGAGAGTGAGTGCGAGGCATTCCAGGATGTAAGGAATTGGCTCATGCAGTTATGAAGGCAGATATATTCCCCAGTCAATAGCTGGGGACCCAAGAGAGCTGGTGGTGAAAATTCCGATTTGAGCCCCAGTTCAAAGGCAGGAGATGATGTCCCAGCCTAAGACAGTCAGGCAGAGAGGATTCTCCTTGACTCTGCCTTCTGGTTCTATCCAGGCCTTGACAGGCTGGGTACTGCCCACCCCCCGTGGGGAGGGCCTTCCGCTTCACTCAGCCAGCGGGTTCAGAGTGCTGTCACCGACACACCCTGAATAGTGTTGAACCAGATCTCTGGGCCCCCCAGGCCCACCCAGGGGACACGTCCATGAACCCTCACACTGTGATAACACACCAAGCTTCCTTCCTCAGTCTCTCCGTCTTCAGAAACCTGTAGCGCAACATTTGTCAAGTTCAAGACAGAGGTTTTGCCTTTTGTGTAGTTTACTTACTAGTCATTTCTGAGCAAGTTGCTAATTGAAATTTTCATCTCAGAAGGTAGTTTTTGGGTATTTTGTTTTCATGCTGCTGTATGTTTTCCACATCCAAGTTTATAATTCCCCATCATACTGATATGGAATAGAATTATTAACACTAATGAGTAATACACTTTTATGTGTTACTAGTTATTATCTTAGTGTTTGTTGCTATGCCTACCATGTTATGAACACACATTAGGAATACCATGTCATGTGTATATTCAGATACAGACATTACATCTAGAATGTGATTTCCCCAATGGCAGGGACCTTCTCTCTCTTGCCCCCAAACTCGTCTTAACGGGTCTCATGGGTATAATAGGTTTTTATTATTCCTTAAATGAATAAATAAATGTACCACTTAATTTATCAATTCTGCGACTAAGAAGCCATCTTTTTTTAATTTTTTTAATTTTTTTCTTGTGGCAGAGACAGAGTCAGAGAGAGGGACAGACAGGGACAGACAGGAAGGGAGAGAGATGAGAAGCATCAATTCTTCATTGCGGTTCCTTAGTTGTTCATTGATTGATTTCTCATATGTGCCTTGATTGGGGGCTACAGCAGACCAAGTGACCCCTTGCTCGAGCCACTGACCTTGGGCTCAAGCTGGTGAGCCTTGCTCAAACCAGATGAGCCCGCTTCAAGCTGGCGACCTCGGGATCTCGAACCTGGGTCCTCTGAGTCCCAGTCCGTCGCTCTATCCACTGCGCCACTGCCTGGTCAGGCTAAGAGGCCATCTTTATTCTTGTTTCACAAATAGAAAATTCTATCAATTCACTGTTGCTATGCCAATCCTGTGCGATTAGCCATGACAATATCTCAATGGCATTTATTTCTCCTTGCTTACCACTTGGCTGGGGCAGTTTCTCTCAGCTCCGGTGGGTGGGGACTTCACTCCTCATGGTGCTTTCAGGACTTGGGGCCAAAAAGAAGCAGCTACCAAGGGTAAGCTTTTCTCTTGGCAGCAAGAGTGAGCAAATCATGCAAGGCCTCTTGAGACCTGGGTTCATGCAGTTTTTTTGTTTGTTTTTGTATTTTTGCAGTAAGCTTCGTGTGTGTGTGTGCACACATGTACCTAACTTAAAAGATAATGCATTATCACCTGTTGAGAAAGGGGATTTTATGGCTGCAAAGGATCTAATTAAAAGTTGATTTAATAGGCCTTTTTTCATCTGTTACTTACTCTGAAGGGTGTGGTTCAATTTAAAATCAGGATCCAAATCTCATTTTGGCAGTGTCCTTGTCATCAGCGGGCAGAAACCGTCCCAGAGGAAGCAGCTGTGTCCCTGATCAAGGAGCACTGAGTCAGACAGCCGGGGCATCTGGGGAGTCAAACCACGGAGACTGGGTGCAGTCGGTTCTGTGTAGGACTGGTTATTCCGTTGTAGATATTTAATGGCGTGTTTTCACACTGTTGTCCAAATGTCAATTATATATGTGTGTGGTGTGTGTGTGTGTGTGTGTGTGTGTGTGTGTATACTTTCCCCCCTTCAGTAGGACAAAGTTTCTATTTATATTGTATTTCAGTGCTAAGTCTTCTGTAACTTTTTGTCAACTACAGGTTTTGACTGAAAGGAAAGACTGTATCTTTATTTATGTTTACAATCTCAGATAGTAGGCAGTTGGGACCTTGCATTAATATGAGAAATCTTCTTGCCTTTGAAGACACTGTTGTTTCACTTAGCATTTCCTGTGTCAGGTGGCCAGTGCCCTCTGATGTCAGATTCACCGTCTGCGTGGCTGCGGCACTCGCTTATGAGCCTGTCAGTCCAGCTGCCTGGTCTTGCGGAAACTAGAGACAATTCTGGACCTCCTTTCTCTCTAGGAATGACCTTCGGTTAGGGAGGGTTTGCAATTACAGAGAGAAATGGGTCAAATTATACTCCTTCCCAAAAAGCAAACGTTGCATTAAAGGTACCAGTTAAAATTAGTGTTTTGTTTGTAAATATATGTTTACATGCACTGCTTCATTCTTAAGTATATGAACAGAGTATTCACTATCAATACTTTAAAATTAAGACTTTGTTTTGCTTTTTATTAAATTTTGGCACATGGCCTGACCTGTGGTGGCGCAGTGGATAAAGCGTTGACCTGGAATGCTGAGGTCATCTGTTCAAAACCCTGGGCTTGCCTGGTCAAGGCACCTACAGGGGTTGATACTTCCTGCTCCTCCCCACCTCCTCTCTCTCTCTCTCTCTCCACCCTCTCTAAAATGAGTAATGTCTTTTTAAAAAATTGGCAGATATTAGAAATGATTGAAAAATGTTAATTTTCTACAAACCTGAAGCATATATATGTATATATTTGTCCAGAGAAATGTACGTATTATATTAGAGGCAAAAGATTTTGTCTTACCAAAAAAAGATCCACAACAGCTTCTCGTGCTAGCACATGGTCACATCAGAAGCTGCAGATCACTCACAGTGCCCTGAGTTGCCTGTGCTGATTGGCACCTATCACCCTGAAAATTGTTCCAGGAGCCAGATTGCTGCTGGCAGTGCTGAAAATCATGTCTCAGTCGTTCTATTAAAATTTCAAATTTCCATCATTAGAGTGAACATTTCTAAATCTCTCCAAACAAGGTGGCTCTGTTTATGTGAAATTATAACATCAGAAAGGACTGATAACATTGTTACCACTGAGCAGGTTTTAATCGGCAGAGCATTGCTCTGAAAATTCTACCTTCACATCGAGGGCCTACGATTTGACTTGCAGACATTATCTCCTGCTGTGAGCCTGGGCCACGTTTCAGAAGAGCTGGGACAGCCTTCCAAGCAGCCAATTTTTGTTTCTCTTTAAAAATAAACAGAAACAATTCATTCTTTACTCTTAAAGAATGAATACTAATGAAGCTAACAGCTGTAAATATGTGTGAAAAACGGCATTTCAATAGGGATGCAGGGTGATCAGCACGACCACGCAACCCTGGGATCAAAACGCACTTCAGCCACGTGCAAGCTGTGGGCCCCGGGCAGAATTGTCAGTCTCTACTTTCTCTTCTATTAATGCATCGTGAAGTCAGGACGTTGCATCCATAGCCTACTGCCTGCCATGCTGGGCCGAACGCAGAGTGAGCTGTAGGCGTTTCTGATTTACTCCATTCAGTGACCCTGTAGGGCAGGTAATACTGCTTTCATTTAGATGAAGAGACAGGACTGTAGAAGTTACAGAAGCCGGAAGATAGCAGAGCAGGAAAACATGGAGACGTCTAGTCTAATAACTGGTTCACGGGAGGTCTCAATAGATACAGATTTCAGAGACCGTTCATTTTTCCAGTCCTTACGATTCTTACCTGCTCATGTTAGTGTCACGCAGTCTGGGTCCTCCAAAACCATGAATTCTTCACGATTAGCTGACCTGTGCCTGTGGATCTGACCATGACATTCACTCTAGCTTCAAAGTGCCAGGTAGAATTTGTGCCACTGGACACCTTGCACTTGCATTTATCTCAAAAAGAAGGGGAATTGAGTAGAACAAAAGTCATGGAACTTAATTCTAGCAGGGAAAACAAAAAGCACACAAGAGGAATGAGTAACGAGTGAAACAAACAAGGCCAAGTGGTAGCAGTTGGGGGAGTAGAGAGGGGCGGGCAGACCTCCCAGCAGGTGTGCTGGTTCCCCAGGGCTGTATATGTAACACAGTGTCACAGCCAAGCGGCCTAAACAACAGGACTCGACTGTTGCGCAGTTCAGGAGGCCAGAGGTCTGAGATCAAGGTGTCAGAAGGGTTCACTTCTCCTGAGGACGGTGAGGGAGGATCTCCCTGCTGCTCCTCCAGCCTGTGGGGTTTCTTGACTTGGAGAACTGAAAGAACAGAACAAAACTCAAGGGAAAGAACTAAACAAAACGGAAACAAGCAATCCACCAGATTCAGAGTTCAGAACTACAACAGCGTAAAGAAGGGCCAGTGTGTAGTGAAGGCTACGCTCACTGAAATGAATTATTTATAGGGAATCAGCAGTAGAGTTGAGGAAGCTGAGAATCAAGTCAGCAATTTGGAATATAAGGAAGCAAAACCCACCCAATCAGAACAGCAAAGAGAAAAAAGAATTTAAAGAACTAAGGATAGTGTAAGGAGCCTCTAAGACAACTTCAAGCCTGCATCCACTCACGTCACCAGCACATCAGTGGCACTGCGGTTCCAGAGAAGAGAGAGCGCCAAAAGTGAGAGGAAACATCCCTAAGCTGGGGAAGAAAAGTGAACATACAAGTTCAGGAAGTGCAGGGTCCCAGACAAGGTGAAGTCCAGCAGGCCTACACCAGGACACAGCGTAATTAAAACACAGAAGGTTAAAGACAAAAAGAGAATCTTAAAAGCAGCAAGATAAAAGCTGTTAGTTACCTACAACGGAGCTCCCATAAGGACTGTTACTTGATTTCTCCACAGGGACTTTCTAGGCCAGAAAGGATTGGCATGAAGTAGTCAAAGTGAGGAAAAGCAAAGACCTACAACAAAGATGACCCAGCAAAGCTGTCATTTGGAATTAAAGGAGAGATGAAGAGCTTCCCAGACAAGGAAAAGCTAAAGCATTCATTACCACTAAACCAGTATTACACGGAATGTTTAAAGGATCTTCTTCAAGAAGAAGAAACAAAAAGATAAAAAATATGAACAATAGAAGGACAAAAAAATCCATAAAGTAAATAAATAAAACTTTAATTCATGTGATTTCTTTGCTCTCTCAGCGGCTGAGAAAGATCACTTTCTACAGTGATCAGTCTGCCCTGTGCTGTGCTGTCCAGTGGAGTAGCCACTAGCCATATCCGTCTGTTGAGCACCTGAAATGTCAGAGCGACCAAGCAAATGGATTTCTCCTAATATTTTATTTTAATTAGCAAATTTTTAAATTATTTTTGCTTAGCTTGAATTGAATCTTAAATGTAGCTGCACGTGGTGAGTGGCTGTTGTTAGTGCACAGCGGGCTGATATGTGGCGTACCTCTGTGCTCCCTCACACCTCTACTCAGGTTCACACTGTGTGGCATGTAGAAAAATGAAAACCTCAGTTTCCATCTTAGACCAAATATGTGTACACGTCATGTGTTTAGGAAGTTTAAAATGGCTTTTCTTGTAACCAGTTTTATTTTCCTAAGTTATAAACTGAATGACTGATCAAGAGCAAGGGTTAAAGACGGAACGCTTATTAGCTGACACAGTTGAGTTGGAGATTGTCTTGCTTATTAGGATGTTATAAAACCTTTGAATAAGATGTTGTTTTAATGTTGTGTGTCTGAGAAGATAGAGGAAGTAGAAAAAATTACCTTCTGAATCGGCCATGCCCCCAATTGCAGCAGTGTTAATTTGAGGCATCTTCTCTACAGTGCTGAGGATATAACAGACTGTGTGCGTGGAAAATAAAGTTATAGTGCTCAGAAAGGACACATCAGTTGGAATTTCCAAGCTTTAAGTGGGTAATATGCATCAAACTCACCTTTCAGGGACACATTTTCAGTATTTTAATGACATTTTTAGATGTTTAATATTTTCAAAATGCATACAGTCCTCATAAAATAGTTCATTCAAACATCATTTCTAATATGGACACAAACATGTATAAAAACAAGAAAACAGCTGTTCAAATTTGGGAGAGCTGTAATAATTACATCACCGTTACGGTTTATATCTGCTCTGTAGACTGGGTAGGTTTCTGAATCAGTAAGTGAACTTTAAGATAACTTAGCACATTTTCTTTTGCCTGGAACCTAAAAAATAATCAAGTGACATCAGCTTTGCTAATACTGTGTTTTGTTTATGAGCTTAAAGAGAAAATGGCTCTCCCCCCCCAAAAAAAAAACTAACCATCATGATGAATATATCTAAATAACTTTTTCTTTTTTTTTCTTTTTTTTTTAGCATGTGGTTCTTTTTACACTTCTAAAATGAGCAGTGAGTGTAGCAGTCACTTTGGAAATCCCTCTCCAGTCCTCGACCACATGTAGATGCTCTCTAAAGAAGAAAGATTGATTGCTGCTCTGTGACCTTTCCCTTACAGGTGTACTTTATTTTAACTGTTAAAAATGCAGCCATTTCTTTTGGGATGCTCATTATAGCTAAAAACTCTGTGTTTCGTCACATTAACGAACCATCTCTTCACCGTCATGTCCGACAGGAGTGTGCGTGTGTGTGTTCATTCAGGGGCCCCAGGTGATATCTCTAGTTGTATGTGAGTGGTGAGGACTCCCTGTCATTTGACATGCGGTGGGAAGAATGAAGACTGACCTGTGTTCATACATTCTGATGAAGCTCGTGGTCTTTGATGGAGACGGGCTCTCCAGACGGACAATAGCATGTTCTAGCCTCGTCTTCTCGTTTCTGGCTGCATCTTTGCTGCTTTGAGCGCATTTAGGGAGAATAGATTGGGTGCACTTGGCCCCCATTATGTAATCCATCCGTGATGAAAAAAGGGTTAATGGGGTCCTTCATGTTTTTTTTCTTCTGATGTGGCCCGAGTGCTGTTATGAACTGGGCAAGGAATGCCGGTGGGTATGTTGGAGCAAGGACACAGGCCAGCTGTGCATCAGGGCCCGGTGGCTGAGGGTGTGGGTGCCTCGCTCAGCCAGTGAGGGCACGGCTCTGACGGGCGGCTGAGGGTGTGGGTGCGTCGCTCAGCCAGTGACGTCACGGCTCTGACGGGCGGCTGAGGGTGTGGGTGCCTCGCTCAGCCAGTGAGGGCACGGCTCTGACGGGCGGCTGAGGGTGTGGGTGCCTCGCTCAGCCAGTGAGGGCACGGCTCTGACGGGCGGCTGAGGGTGTGGGTGCCTCGCTCAGCCAGTGAGGGCACGGCTCTGACGGGCGGCTGAGGGTATGGGTGCCTCGCTCAGCCAGTGAGGGCACGGCTCTGACGGGCGGCTGAGGGTGTGGGTGCCTCGCTCAGCCAGTGAGGGCACGGCTCTGACGGGCGGCTGAGGGTGTGGGTGCCTCGCTCAGCCAGTGACGGCACGGCTCTGACGGGGGCTGAGGGCATGTGGGTGCCTCGCTCAGCCAGTTACGGCATTGCTCTGACTTTTCTTTTTCTTTTCTTTTTTTTTTTTTTTTTGATATTTTCTGTATTTTCCTGGTGCCATCATCAAGCACAGACTGCGGTGCCCTGGGACATGGAGCTCCCAGTTTATTCTGTATCACTGGAAGTGTCAAAAGGAAAAGGCGCTTCTGATACAGCCACACGTTTGTTCCGTAATTCAGTCTTTTAGCAGTGGATTTCCCTCGCATGTATGGACCTCCGTGAAGACCTGTAGCCCAGACAAGTCGGATCGTTACAACCTGGGGAAGACTTTCTTGCGCCGAGACACTTGTGGCCGGGTAGAGAGTTGAGCTGTTACGTAAAACAGCTGACGTACAGGACGTCGTCTTCTGGAGAGCGTCACACTCACATTGTTGTTTTCCGCATGAGCTAGTCCTCAGCAGGGATGTTTGCTGGATATGGTCAGAGAGCGGGAATGCAAGGTGTCCTCTCTGACAGTGTCCTCCCACTGACCACTGCACGCACCCCTGCCCTACCCGGAATGACCCGCTCTCCTCCCTCAGGCCTTCAGGTGGTACTCACCCTGAAATCTCCCGTGAACCCGACCAGTAGTGTTTTGTGATGCTTTGCCTTCCTGACGTCTCACTTGTGTACATATTTTGGTCACAAAATCTAGTTTACATTGTATACTGGGTCAAATTATTCTATAAACGTAAGATTTCTCTTGTGTATGAAATTATGGACTCTGTTGAGATTTGTATATTGAAAGCAATTTTTATCTGATAACGTATAAGTTACTGCCATTTACTTTTTATATATCTGTTGCTTATCCTTATTTCAGTTTTGCTCAAAAAATATGATAAACAGTGTGACCACACTGTTTATCTGTTCCCCTTTATAGCACCGGAGTCGTGGTCCATCTCAGTACAGTGTGTGCAGCTCACAGGTAACGGCGTCTCCGTGGAGAGACAGGAGGAGAATTTAGCACCAGGGTCTCTCCAGGCGTCCTCGGTGAGCACCCACTGTAGCCGGGGTCCCAGCGGGGGGTCCGTGCAGTTGTGAGCACTGCACAGAAAAGCCTTCGTCTTGCTCTGCAGAATGGATTTGTGAATTATTTACTTAACTATCATATAACGACTTATCGACTTCAGGACGGTAACGCACCCTATTAATGTTTTAAGGATTTCCCTTTATTTTAACACAAGTAAATTATTTAGGCAATATTAAAATGTTTTATGCTTTGACTAATGAGTAGAGAAAGTGTATATCATCTCTTATTTTAATTGGCTGTTTACCTTATCCTGTGGAAATCATTCATTTATTATTTCAGACATAATTAGCCATGCATATGCTCCCTGATGGATGTGTGTGCCATTTTTTATACTCGATTTAGTCACTGAGACACATAGCTGTGCAGATAATTGTTACTTGGGAGATGTCACTTTTTCCTCAACAAGGAGCTATGTTTCCACCTAGAGGCAATGCCACATTCCTTCTGTCTCTTTCCTCCATGATTCATTTGCTCCTATCTAAACGAGCCTCGTAATGGGCTTCTCGCCACCCTACGTGCAGGCAACAGCTCTCCCTGTGTGGCACAGGCCACGGTGCCCGTGCCCAGCAGAGAGTAGATGCAGAGGTGTGGGCTCTCAGGAAAGGCCTGATGCTGCAGCAGCGCCTGCATGTGACGTCCACGCAGCCGCGTGTCCTGCGATGAACCAACCTTGACTGACTCAGGTCAGCCTGTTTCTCAGAGTTCAATCAGGAGCGTGTAAAACAGAGGGCCACTCAAAACTTCTTGATATTGGTATAGCATGTAGAGATTTTTCTTCATGTATTCCTCACAAAATCACTGAACTTGGCAGAGCTGCAGTATATCTGTTTGCTCCTAGATTCACACCAAAACCAGGTCCTCTAAGTCCACTTTTTACCCCTTAAGTAAATACACCCAGAAAAAGAATTAATTCTGTTATTAAATAGCAACAAAGGAAAACACTCTACAATCTCCTATAGACAACAAATGAAAGCCAGGAATTTCTTTCTTAAGGGTCCTTAGACTGGTTTCCCAAATTCAAAGGTAATTAATTAAATAATTGCAATTTATGTATAAAGTTTTAGTTTTCTTTCCTTCTTAGATGAAAAATGCTTTTATCCTACCATAAAATAGCCCCCCAAAACTACTGTTGTTAAATCTCAAATGCCCAAAACAAGTAGAAAAAAATAGTAAGAGGACTATTATATTGTAAATAGCACTGGTGCTGGTAGGTAAACCATAGAAAACAAGTATCTACAATAGAATGTTTCAGTACCATTTCTTAACACTTCACAATTGCATACCTTGGTATTTATCTAAATGAATTGAAAATTTATGTCCAAACAAAACCTACAGACAGATATTTATAAAAGTGTTATTCATAATTGCCAGAACCCAGAGCTGTCAAGATGTCCTTCTGTGGGTGAATTAGATATACAAACTGTGGTCCATCCAGATAAGGTAATATTAACACTAAAAAGAAACAAACCGTGAAGAGACGTGGAGGAACCTCAGATGTGTGTGACTTCGTAAAAGAAGCCACTCTGAAAAGGCTGCATGCTGTAGAATTCCAACTGCATAACATTCTGTAAAAGCAGAAACGATGGAGACAGCAAGAAGATCAGTGCTTGCCGGTGGGGAGGGAGGGAGGGAGGGAAGGAAGGAGGGAGGGAGGGAGGGGCAGAGCAGAGGGTTTCTGGGGCAGTGAAAGGACTCTTCCCCATGCCACCACGTAGATAGGTGTCATTATGTTGTACGTCTGTCCAGGCCCATCACATGGGCAGCACCAGGGCGCACCCTGAGGTAGCCCGTGGTCTCTGGGTGAGCCTGCAGTGTCCGTGCAGGGGCAGTTATGGGAGCAGCGACCTCTCGATGCAGGAGTTTGGTTGTCAGGGAGGCCGATCCGTGTGCTGGTGGGGGGTATGTGGGCACTCTCATTTCTGCTCCGTCGTGCTGTGAGCCCAGAAGTCCTCTAGACTAGAGAAAGGTCTTTATTCTCTTTTCCTCTACGATCAAACAGATTGAAATATATAAGTAGTCTCTGAATGTAATTTTAGCTCCTGCCCCTATATGTTGGTAATTATTGTTCTAAAATTACTCATTTTAATGGATTATATTATTTGAATTCAGAACTAGTTCTGTATCTTCAACCACTTGCATAAAACGTATATCTTCATAGCTTTTGAGCAAATGCTCAATGAATGAGGCATTTCCAATTTAGTCATTGTGTAAGTTCATATATGCAAACAAGTCCAGGGCCTGGGTACACCCTGAAATAAAAATAACTAAATAAGTCAGATGCCAATGGGGAAGAGAGTTTTATAACTAAGAAAATATTAAAGACCATAAATAATTCAATATCCAATAATCCCCCCATAGCTATGAAATTGTATACTCGTAACAGTTTCTACGAAATTAAACACCATGTGACAAGTCTGTATATCAGCAGTGGCCCCTTACTCCGGTAATATCTTTTGTTGATGCTGCCCCATAAATAGAAGCTTACTTTCTAACAAACTATAGAAATGATCCCTGAAAGTATAGTCTTAGAAGCTTACTTTCTAAGTACCTCCTAGTACACAGCGGGACACATTCTGTGCTTGATAGTTTATTCTTCTTATTTTAATACTGTTCCTGAACCATAAAGCAAATGGACCTGGGCTGCTGACTTTCTCAGGTGACTGTTAGGAAAGTTGACAGGAGAGCTTGCCCAGCACGCACCTGGGCAGCACAGCCTTCAGAGAAGGAGACGGCGCGGGGCCGCGGCTGGAGGGGGGACGTCACAGAGGGCCAGTGGGCAGAGGCCCCCGCATGGCCGCCCCTTGAGGTGCACTCCCAGGCCTCACCCCATGCTATGGACCCTGAGTTCCTACTGTGAGCACATCTGTTTAATGTCAATCAAACATCGTTCCCAGACGGCTCCAAAATCTCCACGTTTGCCATGCCCTTGTGTCCCCTGAGTTCAAGCAGACTTGCTGTCTGAGCACAGCCCCTGTCGGAGCCCCGAGGACCCCTGGGGCCTCTCGGGGGGGCGTTTGTTCCCACGACCCCAGGGTCAGATTCTGCCTCCTTCACCCCAAAACCCGCTGAACACTCTGGGACACTCGCAGAAGGAAAGCAGCATAATTCTTACATATTTCAGTACATCTGACTTTAAATCTTTCTATACAATAATAGTTTTCAAGAACGTTCTGTTAGAATACTGGTCAGCACATTTCTTTTCAGTAAAAGGGTAAATAATAAATGTTTTTAGCTCTAGGTAATAATGTCTTTCCATAGCTACTCAGCTCTGCCTCCTAGCGTGAAAGCAACCACAGACACACACAAGAGAATTGATGCGGCTGTGTTCCAAAACACTTCACTTAAAAACAGTGGGCACCTGACCAGACGGTGGCGCAGTCGATAGAGCGTCAGACTGGGATACTGTGGACCCAGGTTCGAGACCCTGAGGTCACCAGCTTGAGCGTGGGCTCATCTGGTTTGAGCAAAGCTCACCAGCTTGGACCCAAGGTCGTTGGCTCGAACAAGGGGTTACTCAGTCTGCTGAAGGCCCACGGTCAAGGCACAAGTGAGAAAGCAATCAATGAATAAGGTGTCACAATGAAAAACTGATAATTGATACTTCTCATCTCTTTCTGTTCCTATCTGTCCCTATCTATCCCTCTCTCTGACTAAATAAATAAATAAATAAACAAACAAACAAACATTGGGCCAGGTTTGAACCTTGTATGTCTTTCCTCACAAGTAGAATCAATTATAATTGGAATAATTTCAGTAAAACTTACAGAAAAACAAGGTGTTTTGTCTTACTCAGACTTGAGATGTTTCCCCAGCATTCCTTCTCCTTGACACAGGACACAGGTTCACTCAGACGGTGTCGCCCTGAGAGACGGGGGAGGGGAGAGGGGAGCAGTCCTGCTCTCAATCACTTGAGCAGAGGTAAGGGCTCCCCAAATGCTGCGCCTGTGGACCAGTGCAGCTCCTTCATTGCAGAAATACAACATTGGTTCCCCCAAAAGTGTCCAGTGCTGTGTTAGAGCGTCCTTTCTGAGATGTTTCAGTTTATGTAGTCCCCCGTGTTTATTTAGTCATTTTCACTACTGATTATTTCCACAAGAAGTTGCACAATTAATGTCTTAGCAAATTTCTTATTTTTGAGGCATAAACGTGTGCCTTGGCCATCTATAATTACACTGGACACCAGTCCATTTCTAACCTTACCCTTTGTTACCTAAAGCTCTCTATCCCTGTAAATGTGGGGTATCGTCTCTTCCTACAGTAAGTAAATTTTAGAACAGACACTGAAGTCTGAGTGTCTGCGTTCAAACACAGGCTCCCCCACTTGTCAGCAGTGAATCGGGGCACAAAGCTAGCCCTCAGCGAACTCTGTTCTCTCTCTCTCTTTTTTTTTTTTTTTTAACAGAGACAGAGTCAGAGAGGGATAGAGAGGGACAGACAGGGACGGAGAGATGAGAAGCATCAATCATTGGTTTTTTGTTGCGACACCTTAGATGTTCATTGATTGATTTCTCATATGTGCCTTGACTGTGGGGCTACAGCAGACAGAGCAACCCCTTGCTCGAGCCAGTGACCTTGGGTCCAAGCTGGTGAGCTTTCTCAAACCAGATGAACCTGCACTCAAGCTGGCGACTTCGGGGTCTCGAACCTAGGTCCTCCGCATCCCAGTTCGACGCTCTATCCACTGCACCACCGCCTGGTCAGGCGCCTCTGTTCTCTTGAATGAAGTCTGCCAACAAGAAGAATACGTACTTCACAGCATTGTTACAAGGCTTAACCATGAAAACGCCTTAAGTTACTTGAAACATGTCTGGTCACACAGTAAGTGCTTAATCCATGTTATATTCTACCACTTTTTATTATTAATTAAAACATCTAGTCTACACAGGAAGGACAAATATTGCATATATAAATTAGTTTCTTTCCCCAATTGGAAAAAAATTGTAAGAGAAAATAGGCATCCATCCATTCATTGAACAAACGTATTTCCTTACTTTCACTTTCTGTGAGAGGAAACAATTAGGCATTTAAAGGGAGCAGTGACACGACTTGATAGACCATGGTGTGACCCGCTGTGCGGAATGGAAACCGGAGAGCAGCAGGGCTCAGGGCACAGGCACCTGCCTGTTGAGAGGCTTCAGCAGTGACTCTGGAAATAAGTGATCAGGGTTGAACCATATTTCAGCAGTGCTGGTAGGAACTGGTCGTGTTATAGGTATATTTTGACCAGGGAACTGACAGGTTTTGTCGGGTACCAGGTGCAAGGCGTAAGAGAACAAAGGGGTGGGTGGCTATTCTGCAGCCCTATGGGAGGGGCTGGGGAAATGGAATTGTCACACACCGAGGTGGGGTAGGCATGTCAGACGGCTTGACCATTGGGGAGAAATCATAGGACCCTGATTTAGGTTTCAGGGTGCTTCCATGTGTCAAGTGGACAAAGCTGCTGTCTCCGGTTAGTTCACCAAACAGGAGTCTGGGTGTTGCCGTGAAGTTACTTTGAAGATATGATTCAAGTCCATAAGCAGTTGATTTCAAGTAAGGTAGTTATCCTACATAACCTGGGTGGGCCCCATTTTATCAGCTGAAGGTAGAGAACAGCATCAGCCATTCCAACAGCCTGCTCTACAGATTCCTATCTTATGAGCTAAGGTCCAGCATCACAGGAGCCACCTGCCTGCCTCTCCAGTGGGACCCCGCCTGACTCGGGGTTCCTGGAGGACGTGGGTGGCGGCTTGGGGCTCATGCACGTGGAGCTGCTGCTCACAGCCTTGACGCTGGGTGGGTTCCCTGTGCAGCGGAAGCCGGGGGACTCCGGGTGGAGGCGAGAAGGGGAGCTGAGAAAGATGAGTCTGAGCATCAGCTGGACTCCTGGCAGGAAGCCCAGAGGAGGTCAAGTCCAGAAGCCAAATGGAGACGATGTTTTAAAGAGAAAAGAATGAAAAGCCAAAGAATGAGAAAAAGAGTAAATGGTAAACTGAAAAATTAACGAATTTGACCAGATGAAAATAATGGATTTATTTTCTACCTAGGACACCTTGGGCACAATTAATAGTCTGAAGAATGTGCTTTTAAGATTTAAAACCACAAAGTATCACTAGTTGGGATATATATAACATGCGGTCACCAAGAACAATAACAACAACAAAAGGCCTCAAACTTGATAGGGAAAAAAAAGTATTAAAAAGTAACTTGTTGAACAGGAAACTGTATATGAAGAAACACTCCATGTTTCTAGTGATCAGAAAAAAATGAGTGTTAAAACAACCATTTGGTGGTCATACCAGCAGCACATTGAAGACGGTGGAAAGTGAGGCCAGTTCAGCTGCTGGCGAGAGGGGCCGCGTGGGGCTGTGCCTGTGAGATGTGCCCAGGCCCAGACCCCGGAGAGCCGTCCAGAAGTGATGAAATCGGCGTGCAGGAACCCCGTGCCCTCCTGGTGCCCCCTGCCGGCCCGGGGGGACGTGCGCGGAGCCAGGTAGCGGCCGACGCGGCATGGTCGTGGCAGCATCGTGTTTCACGAGCAGAAAATGGGAAGTATCCTGGAAAGCCTGCAAAGAGGACAAAGATAGTACAGCGGGTTCTTTCTATGGGATCCAGTGTCGTAGAAATACTGAGTGAGTGTGACACAGCTAAATGAATAGATCACAAAGCCAGTGTCCAGGAAGCAGAGATACAGATGCGAGCTCAGTGATTTCACCTGAATTAACCTGCACAAGGAAAACCGTACCAAACTAGACTGCATGTTTTTAAGGCACATACTCATCTCAGGTCATAAACACTTCTGAATGACCACCTGTGTGTGGATGAGGAGGATGGACGAAGAAATGGTAATCTTCAAAATAGTAAGAGGAAACTCGGATTACAGAGATGATGGCTGTGGTTTCTCACGAACCTCAGAGTTTGGAGTTTTTTTTTTTTGTTTTTTTTTTTTTTTTTTATAAATTTTTATTAATGTTAATGGGATGACATTAATAATTCAGGGTACATATATTCAAAGAAAAACATGTCTAAGTTATCTTGTCATTAAATTATGTTGCATACCCCTCGCCCAGAGTCAGATTGTCCTCCGTCACCCTCTATCTAGTTTTCTCTGTGCCCCTCCCCCTCCCCCTAAATCTCTCCCTCCCTCTCTCCTGCGTCCTCCCTCCCCCCACCCCTGGTAACCAACACACTCTTGTCCATGTCTCTTAGTCTCGTTTTTATGTTCCATCAATGTATGGAATCATGTAGTTCTTGTTTTTTTTCTGATTTACTTATTTCACTCCGTATAATGTTATCAAGATCCCATCATTTTGCTATAAATGATCTAATGTCATCATTTCTTATGGCTGAGTAGTATTCCATAGTGTATATGTGCCACATCTTCTTTATCCAGTCTTCTATTGAAGGGCTTTTTGGTTGTTTCCATGTCGTGGCCACTGTGAACAATGCTGCTATGAACATGGGGCTACATGTGTCTTTAGGTATCAATGATTCTGAGGTTTTGGGGTATATACCCAGTAGAGGGATTGCTGGGTCATAAGGTAGTTCTATTTGCAGTTTTTTGAGGAACCACCATACTTTCCTCCATAGTGGTTGTACTACTTTACATTCCCACCAACAGTGTATGAGGGTTCCTTTTTCTCCACAGCCTCTCCAACATTTGTTATTACCCGACTTGTTGATAATAGCTAATCTAACAGGGGTGAGGTGGTATCTCATTGTAGTTTTGATTTGCATTTCTCTAATAACTAATGAAGCTGAGCATCTTTTCATATATCTGTTGGCCATTTGTATTTCTTCCTGGGAGAAGTGTCTGTTCATGTCCTCTTCCCACTTTTTTATTGGATTGTTTGTTTGTTTGTTGTTGAGTTTTATGAGTTCTTTGTAAATTTTGGATATTAGGCCCTTATCTGAGCTGTCGTTTGAAAATATCAGTTCCCATTTAGTTGGCTGTCTGTTTATTTTGATATCAGTTTCTCTTGCTGAGCAAAAACTTCTTAGTCTGATGTAGTCCCATTCATTTATCTTTGCCTTCACTTCTCTTGCCATTGGAGTCAAGTTCATAAAATGTTCTTTAAAACCCAGATCCATGAGTTTAGTACCTATGTCTTCTTCTATGTACTTTATTGTTTCAGATCTTATATTTAGGTCTTTGATCCATTTTGAATTAATTTTAGTACACGGGGACAGGCTGTAGTCGAGTTTCATTCTTTTGCATGTGGCTTTCCAGTTTTCCCAACACCATTTGTTGAAGAGGCTTTCTTTTCTCCATTTTGTGTTGTTGGCCCCTTTATCAAAGATTATTTGACCATATATATGTGGTTTTATTTCTGGGCTTTCTATTCTGTTCCATTGGTCTGAGTGTCTATTTTTCTGCCAATACCATGCAGTTTTGATTATTATGGCCCTATAATATAGTTTAAAGTCAGGTATTGTAATGCCCCCAGCTTCATTCTTTTTCCTTAGGATTGCTTTGGCTATTCGGGGTTTTTTATAGTTCCATATAAATCTGATGATTTTTTGTTCCATTTCTTTAAAAAAAGTCATAGGAATTTTGATGGGAATTGCGTTAAATTTATATATTACTTTGGGTAATATGGCCATTTTAATTATATTTATTCTTCCTATCCAAGAACAAGGAATATTTTTCCATCTCATTGTGTCTTTTTCTATTTCTCTTAGCAATGCCTTGTAGTTTTCTTTATATAGGTCCTTTACATTCTTTGTTATGTTTATTCCTAGGTATTTTATTTTTTTTGTTGCAAACGTGAAGGGGATTGTTTTTTTGAGTTCGTTTTCTAATATTTCATTGTTGGCATATAGAAATGCTATGGACTTCTGTATGTTAATTTTGTATCCTGCGACCTTACTGTATTGGTTTATTGTTTCTAGTAATCTTTTTGTGGAGTCCTTTGGGTTTTCGATGTATAGGATCATATCATCAGCAAAAAGTGATACCTTTACTTCTTCTTTTCCGATATGGATGCCTTTTATTTCTTTGTCTTGTCTGATTGCTCTGGCCAGCACTTCTAGCACCACGTTAAATAAGAGTGGAGAGAGTGGACACCCCTGTCGTGTTCCTGATTTAAGTTGGAAAGTCCTCAGTTTTATGCCATTTAATATGATGTTGGCTGATGGTTTATCATATATGGCCTTTATTATGTTGAGATATTTTCCTTCTATACCCATTTTGTTGAGAGTCTTAAACATAAAATTGTGTTGTATTTTATCAAAAGCCTTTTCTGCATCTATTGATAAGATCATGTGGTTTTTGTTCTTTGTTTTGTTGATATGATGTATTACATTAACTGTTTTACGTATGTTGAACCATCCTTGAGATTCTGGGATGAATCCCACTTGATCATGGTGTATTATTTTTTTAATATGTTGTTGTATTCGATTTGCCAGTATTTTGTTTAGTATTTTAGCATCTGTATTCATTAGAGATATTGGTCTGTAGTTTTCTTTTTTTGTGCCATCCTTGCCAGGTTTTGGTATGAGGGTTATGTTGGCCTCATAAAATGTGTTTGGAAGTATTGCTTCTTCTTCAATTTTTTGGAAGACTTTGAGTAGAATAGGAACCAAGTCTTCTTTGAATGTTTGATAGAATTCACTAGTATAACCATCTGGACCTGGACTTTTATTTTTGGGGAGGTTTTCAATAGTTTTTTCTATTTCCTCCCTGCTGATTGGTCTGTTTAGGCTTTCTGCTTCTTCATGACTCAGTTTAGGAAGGTTGTATTGTTCTAGGAATTTATCCATTTCTTCTAGATTGTTGTATTTGGAGGCATATAGTTTTTCATAGTATTCTACAATAATTCTTTGTATATCTATGATGTCTGTGGTGATCTCTCCTCTTTCATTTTGGATTTTATTTATTTGAGTCCTGTGTCTTTTTTCCTTGGTGAGTCTTGCCAAGGGTTTGTCGATTTTGTTGATCTTTTCAAAGAACCAGCTCCTTGTTTTATTGATTTTTTCTATAGTTTTTCTGTTCTCTATTTCATTTATTTCTGCTCTGATTTTTATTATCTCCTTTCTTCGGCTGGTTTTGGGTTGTCTTTGTTCTTCTTTTTCTAGTTCCTTAAGGTGTGAAGTTAAGTGGTTTACTTCGGCTCTCTCTTGTTTGTTCATATAGGCCTGAAGTGATATGAACTTTCCTCTTATTACTGCTTTTGCTGCATCCCAGAGATTCTGATATGTCGTATTTTCATTTTCATTTGTTTGTATATATCTTTTGATCTCTGCGCTTATTTCTTCTTTGACCCATTCATTTTTTAAAAGTATGTTGTTTAATTTCCACAATTTTGTGGGTTTTTCCCCCTCTTTTTTACAGTTGAATTCTAGTTTCAAGGCTTTATGATCAGAGAATATGCTTGGCACAATTTCAATTTTTTTAAATTTGCTGATATTGTCTTTGTGGCCCAACATATGGTCAATTCTTGAGAATGTTCCATGTACACTAGAGAAAAATGTATACTCTGTCGCTTTGGGATGAAGTGTCCTGTAGATGTCTATCATATCCCGTTGTTCTAGTAATTCATTTAAGGCCACTATATCTTTATTGATTCTCTGTTTGGATGACCGATCTAGAGCTGTCAGCGGTGTATTGAGGTCTCCAAGTATGATTGTGTTTTTGTCAGTTTTTGTTTTAAGGTCAATAAGTAGCTGTCTTATATATTTTGGTGCTCCTTGGTTTGGTGCATATATATTAAGGATTGTTATGTCTTCTTGATTCAGTGTCCCCTTAATCATTATGAAATGACCGTTTTTGTCTCTGAGTACTTTTTCTGTCTTGTAGTCAGCATTATTAGATATGAGTATTGCTACACCTGCTTTTTTTTGGGTGTTGTTTGCTTGGAGTATTGTTTTCCAGCCTTTCACTTTGAATTTGTTTTTATCCTTGTTGCTTAGATGAGTTTCTTGTAGGCAGCATATAGTTGGATTTTCTTTTTTAATCCATTCTGCTACTCTGTGTCTTTTTATTGGTAAGTTTAATCCATTTACATTTAGTGTAATTATTGACACTTGTGGGTTCCCTATTGCCATTTTATAAATTGCTTTCTGTTTGTTTTGTATCTTGTTTGATTCTTCTCTTTTGTTTTTCTATCATTTGTTTTTGTTTGTTTGTATTCCATACTTCTTTCCTCTGTTGTTACCTTTTTTAAGTCAAGTGTTTTTGTGGTGGTTTTTTCAAGGGTGGTTACCATTAAGTAATGAAAAGGGTACCTACCATATTCATTGTAGTACCCTTTCTTATGAATATTTCTGCGCTTCATCGTCCTTTGCTACTGTTAATCTTCATCTTTTCTCCCCTTTTTTTTTTCTTTTGTTGTCACAGTTTAAGTTTGGTTTTATTGTTTTCTTCGTGGAGCTGTTACTTGTGGTTATGTTTTCTTTTGTTCTTTGAATCTGGTTGGAAAACCCCCTTTAGTATTTCCTGGAGTGGGGGCTTTCTGATGATAAATTCTCTCATCTTTTCTGTATTTGTGAATATTTTTATATCTCCTTCGTACTTGAAGGATAGCTTTGATGGGTATAGAATTCTTGGCTGAAAGTTCCTCTCTTTCAGGGCTTTAAATATTGGGGTCCACTCTCTTCTAGCTTGTAGAGTTTCTGCTGAGAAATCTGATGATAATCTAATAGGCCTTCCTTTATATGTTGTATTCTTCTTTTCCCTGGCTGCCTTGAGAATTTTTTCTTTGTCATTGGTTTGTGTCATCTTCATTATGATGTGCCTTGGAGTGGGTTTGTTGTGGTTAAGAAAACTCGGTGTTCTGTTTGCTTCTTGAATTTGAGGCTTTAATTCTTTCCATAGGCTTGGGAAGTTCTCATCTATTATTTGTTTGAGTATATTCTCCATTCCATTTTCTTTCTCTTCTCCCTCTGATATACCTATTATTCTTATGTTATTCTTTCTGATGGAGTCAGACAATTCCTGTAGGGCTTTCTCGTTTTTTATTATTTTTGAGTCTCTTTCTTCTTCTCTCTGTTGTGCCTCAAGTTGCTTGTCTTCTATTTCACTGATCCTGTCTTCTATCTGGGCTGTTCTATTAGCTAAGCTTGCTACCTCGTTTTTCATCTCTTGAATTGAGTTTTTCATTTCTGTTTGATTTGCTTTTATAGTTTCAATTTCCTTGGTAATATATTCTTTGTGATCGTTGAGTTGTTTTCTGATTTCCCTAAATTGCCTTTCTGTGTTTTCTTGTATATCTCTGAGTATTTTTAAGATTTCTATTTTAAATTCTCTGTCATTTGTCTCCAAGGCTTCCAATATGTTAAGTCTTTTCTCCATAGATTTTTCCACATCAATTTGCGTTACCTCTCTGTCTTTTGTATCCATAATGTTCGATTTCCTCTTTCTTATTGGCATCTGAAGGTGGTCTTGAGGATAGTGTTAATTAGAATTAATAAAAAATAAAAAGGGGAAAAAAAAAAAAAAAAAGGGAAAACACTCCACAAAATAAAAGTAATAATTTATTATTTCCCCCTTTTTTCTTTCTTCTCTTCCCCTCCTCTCACCTCCTTAGGGAAATATCGTGATGACCTGTGAATTATATTATGCTAAATGGAACAAAAACTGCCTATAATGGAGGGCCTGATTTGGGGTGAAGAGTTCAGGGGCAAAAAAGGGATTAGGGACCTACTAAATACAAAAACAAAACAAAAAAAAAAAAAAAAAAAAAAAAAAAAAGAGAAAATCTTAGACAAGCATAAAATGATTTGCTTGTAAGTGATGGTCGACTAAGAGATTTAATGAGAGGGATGAGAGGGAAACAAAAAAGGAGAGAAAAACTACAATTAAAGAAGAAAAATATAAAAATAAAAATAATAAGTAAAAATCTGTTGTATTAAGTGGAGCGAAGACCAAATACAATGGAGACCTTGGGTTGGGAGGAATGCTAGTGAGTTAAAAAGCAATGTAAAAAGTGCCCAAAATGCCACAAAAACAAACAAATAACGAAAAACCAAGAACAAAAGCAGAAGAAGAAAAAAAAAGAACAGCAAAAAAAAAAACAAAAAAAAAAAACACAAAAACTTGAGTCCCAAATTAAATAATTTGTTCGTGATTGAGGCTTAAATGGGAGGAAAAGTAAAAGGAGAAAAGAAGAAATGAATAGAAAGGAAAAAATATGAGTAAGAGAGAAACAAAGGAAGAAAAAAAGGAAAGGAAAAAAAAAACAAAAGGGGAGAGAGTGAGAGTTAAGGGTTTTGGAGTGTAACCCTAAAGGAGAGTTAGGATGAAGAAAAGAAATAAAATGTAACAGAGTTTGGAGTTTTAAAACTTCCTTAGAGGGCTCACCTGTGACCACCACTCCAAAGCTTCAGTCTACCATCATTTCTTCGATTGCTTAATGTCCCCTTGTTAAAAAAACAAAAAACAAAAAAACTGTAGCAGAATGAGCCTTCAATTCTTCGTCCTTGTTGGGAAAAAGTGTCTCTGTGCAGCTGGTCAGAAAAGCAGGCTCTCAGTACCCTCCACGCTGGTCTCTGTTTACTCTCGGTCCTCAGGTGATACCATTTCCAATGAACGTGTTCCTGAATGGAGCCGCCTTAGAGCAGGTCCTCTGAAGTTGCTTTAAAATGATGAGATAGGGGAAGCAAATGACTCTTCATATTATATTACACTTCTTAAGTCACTACAGGTCCTTCAGATTTTCAAATGGCAAACTTGTGCCTCTTTGTGTTCTTATTAAATAATTTATAATTCCAAGCAGTGTCCAAAACTCATAAATGAAACAGAACTCTAAAGCAATCTCATGCAATCTCGTAATGGTACCGGTTGCATCTCTACTACCTTAATTTATTGTTATTTTATATTGCCACGGTACAGTAAACTAGGTTCATTATGCTAACATTGGCACAAGGAGAAATGTTGTTTTTCAAAATATCGATCACATTGGAGAACTGTCATGTCACACCCCGAGTGACCTCTGTAAGTTTGTTTTTTCTAAAGCCCCTTGATTTGTGGTGTCCAGCATGCTGCTTCCGCCCTCTGATCTTCCTCTCAGCTCTGTGGCTGTCAGGGGGATTGCCTTTGAACGTCTCCACAAGCTGATTGATTAATACGATGATACAGTCTCAGTCGGAAACTGCCATGGTTTGATGTATTGATTTCACTATCAACTGAAACACTGAAATAACATTATGTAGAGAAACACAGATTTTTTTTTAAATCAGAAAAACGTGTTTAGCGTGATACAATGAAAGTAGGATAGGAGGGAACTTCTCTCTTGAACTAGCATGCTTATTTCATATGTGTCAAAAGGCATGATGCAGGTAAGAACATGGTTCATGTGGTCAAGGGGTCCAGCTGTCTACAGGAAGTCTCACAAGGCCAGGGTAGGACCGGGAGTGTCCTACCTTTGTGACCTGAAGACAGGGTCATTAGCTGATTGTTCTTCAAACAGTTTGGACACTAAATGCTGAAAACCCACTTTGAGAATTCTGATGTCAGCCCCCTGGTTCTGAAGTGCTGGCAGAGGGAGAGCCTGTCTGGATGAGGAAGAATGGAGCTTTTATTCGAGGGAAAGAGAACCGTCAGAATGTCTCATTGACATAACAGTGATACTAAGCAAACCAAACATGTTTCCTGCTAGCCTCCAACCTAATTTGATGACAAGAAGGTTACAGATTCCTTCAAGGTCAAGAACATCTTTTACCAGAAATTTATAGAATATCTGTATCTACCACTCTCTCTCCTAAACTGTGGCATAAAACGGAGAAACGGACTGACCTAGTAGAATGTCACTCTTCCTTTCCTCTGATAATCCCAAGTAAGGGAGCCTGTGGTGTCAGCTCTCCAGTTTCACGACGATTTTAGACTCAGTGCCACACCTTTCAGCTCCGCTGTAGCAGACGGACACTTGCAGCCAAGGAAGCATGTTGACGCTAGTTTTGTTCACATGTGGTGTGGAGCTGGAGTCCTGCTGCCCGAAGGATGTATGATGCAGAAACAACACTGGACATGCGGTGGGTGGGCAGGGAGCCGCAGAGCCTGGGCCTCACCTCTCTCGTCCCCCCTGGCCCGCCCCCAGCACGTGGGCCCTCACAGCCCCCGCAGAGCCCGTCTCACAGACCACTGGTCTGCGTTTATTAGGTCTAGATGAGGTGCCCCCAAATACTTAGCTCCTCCATTTCCTCACACGCCATCCCTACTTTCCGAACTTAACTTTCAAATGACACAGGGTCAGGAATCTCAGGTGACAACACATGTCACCTAGTGTTTTGTTCTGCAAATCACCCACAGTCCTGTCAGAAGATTTCTCCTTATTCCAATAAATGACATGGATTTAACTGGTCATGGTTTTCCCATGATGCAGCAACAATTCTTGTCCACAGTGTTCACAGCAGGCTGGTACAGCCGTGTCTGCCGTGAAGGGTGCCATAATGTCCCCCCCAGACTTGGTGTCTGCAGAGGAGGAGGCAGCGTGCAGCCGCACTGACGTTGGCTGTCACCTCTCCCTAAGGAGTTTTATCTCTGTGTGTTCACCTGTGTATACCCTAGTTTTCATGACTATTTTGAATAGAAGTATGAATTCCGTGCTACAGCTTCTGACTTGGGGAGAAAATAGTATACTTTATGGATATCAGAATTGACATATGGCGTTAGGGGAGAAGGTTGTATTACTTTCCTTTGGCTGAAAAAACAAATGATCACAAACTTGGTGATGTAAAACAACATACATTTCTTGTCATAATTCAAGTGCCCAAAAGCCTTAAATTAAGATATCAGCCCTGGCCGGTTGGCTCAGTGGTAGAGCGTCGGCCTGGCGTGCGGAAGTCTTGGGTTCGATTCCCGGCCAGGGCACACAGGAGAAGCGCCCATCTACTTCTCCACCTCTCCCCCTCTCCTTCCTCTCTGTCTCTCTCTTCCCCTCCCGCAGCCGAGGCTCCATTGGAGCAAAAGATGGCCCGAGCGCTGGGGATGTCTCATTGGCCTCTGCCCCAGGCGCTAGAGTGGCTCTGGTTGTGGCAGAGTGACACCCCGGATGGGCAGAGCATCGCCCCCTGGTGGGCGTGCCGGGTGGATCCCAGTCAGGCGCATGCGGGAGTCTGTCTGACTACCTCCCCATTTCCAGCTTCAGAAAAATACAAAAAAAAAAGATATCAGCAGGGGCGTTCTCCTTCTGTGTCCTCGAGGGGAGGACCTGTCCTTTGCCTCTCCAAGCACCCAGCAGCTGACTCAGCATTCTAGCTCACTCCACTCCCTGCCTCTGGGGTCACTTGGTTTCTCCTCTTCTGTCTTCTCCTCTGTTTCAGATCTCCCCATCTTTCATTTATAGACAACGACACTTGTTCTTGATTTAAGGCCCGCTCAGATAATCCAGGATGATCGCCTCATCTCAGTTCTAATTACATCTATTATACAAAGGCCCTTTGCTCACAGAATGGACCATTCACGGGTACTAGAAATTAGGACCTGGATGTATCTTTGGGAGGGGGGTGTCACTCATTTGAATATAGTCTGCTATTCTCTGGCCTCCAAATATTCATGTCCATCCTATCTGATAAACACCTTCATCCCATCCAGACATCCTCAAAAGTCTCAACCCATGAAAGCATTAACTGTAAATTTAAAATGTCATCTAAATATGTATAGTTGGCCTGAAACCCCCAGCTCTCGTCATCAACACATCTAGAAAAGTGTGAGTGAGACTTTGAATACAATCCCTTCTGGGTCAAAATTCTTCCCCATTGGTGGACCAGTGAAACGACAAAAATAAATTATCTGCTTTCAAAATACAACAGTGGAGTAGGCATGTGATAGACATTCCATTTCTAAAGGGAAAAAAAATGGAATAAATCACTTTCCAGTTACAGGCAAGTGTGGCATTGACCAAAATCAATTCCCTCAGGTTTCTAGGCCTGAGATGATTTCTTTGAGACTCGGTGTTCTCCTCTCTGGACCCCAGCTCTGCCAGCCCTGTGTCTGCCCAGAAGCTCTTTCCTAAGAGCCCCCCTTCATGTGATCGACAGGTACCCCCTGTGCAGCCAGCCGCTCTGCCACCGTTTCCTGCCTGTAGAATCCCAGAAGTCCAGGAGACGTTCTTCATTTCATTCCACCACTTCCTTTCGGTTCCTACCGGAATTGACTCTGCTGATACTATATTCTCCAAAGCCTTGTGGGTCTCCCGTGAATCTCAGGACGATCCACACCTTTGGGCAGGAGAACCTCCACAGATCTTTCCTGGGTAACCTCATCTCTTCCTGACAGTTGAGTGGATCCATGAGTCACACGCCTGATTTCCTCGACAAAAGGCTGCCCAGTTACACCTCTCGGCACTCTTTCCACAACATGCTTTTCCCAAGAGTGAAGTCCTTACTTCTAGCATCCTTTGCAGTCGCACAGAATACCAAGTGGTGTTTCCTTTTGGCTTGTCAGCGCCTTCCTCAGTTTATCTTTCCACTTACATTTTGCTCTAAGCAGCAGAGAAGAACCAGGTCACATATTCAACACTTTGCCTGGAAGTTCCCTTGCTTAAATATCTGAGTTCGGTGTCTACAAATTCTGCTTTTAATAAAACGGTCAAATAAAACTCTGGGAAGTTTTCTGCAGTGGACAGTAAGGACCCATTTCCCCCAGGACTGTGTTCGTCTTTGCTTCCTCAGCCCTCGCCGGCAACACCTTCAGTGATCCTGTTTCTCCCGCAATCTCTCTGACACGTGTCCACTAGGACGACACCCTTTCTCTTCGGCTGCTCATCTCCGTAGAGTCCTCACCAGAATCGCCCTTAACATTCGTAGTTCTACAGTCTCTTGAAGGTAATCTTGTCTTTCCTTTCTTAAATCTTGCTCCCTAAATTCTTCTACTCTCTTTACTCAATTCCAATACCACTTTTCACATTAGCCACTAATTATAGCAGCACCCCATGTCTCAGCACCAAACTCTATACTAATTTCCTGATGCTGCCATCGGTAATAACACACTACCACAAGCTTGGTGGTTAAAATGCATAAATGTATTGTATTGTGATTCAGGAAGCCATAACCCTAAATCATGGCAGAGCAGGGCTACCATCCCCCGGGGGGACCCAGGGGAGAATCTGTTCTGTGCCTCCTTCAGCTTCTGGGAGCTGTCTGGGCATTCCTCCTCCGTCCAACCTCTGCCTCCTGGACCATGTGACCTCCTCCTATGCCTTCTATGTTGTCTTTCTGTCTGTCTGTCTGTCTCAGATCTTCCTGTCTTTCTTATAAAGACACTTGCCCTTGGGTTTAGGGTCCGGCTAGATAATCCAGAATGATCTTCTCATCTCAGGATTCTTAATAGAAGTCCATAGGCCAAGAACCTTTTTCCAAATAAGATAACACAGGTTTTGAGGATTAGGACTTGGGCACATCTTCTGAAGGAACAAGTACTCAACTCATTGCAGAGGTCAAGTGAAAAATACCAGAATGAGTGGAATTGTTACCCTGGGACAGTTGGGTTAGGCACAGGTGGAATTCCTCAGGGAAATTCCTCTTTGTTTGATCGGGAAAGCCACTGTAGGGGAAACAGGACCTGTGTACAATACAGACACCATGCACCAGGGGTAACAAGATTACTTGTAGTTCTGGTTGAGTCAAAACATTGTATTAACTCTCCCACCAGCTCTGATTATTTATTTTGTGAGATCAAAAACCTTAATCACCTTGACTTTCCAGAACCCAGTCATTTCTGAGGGCAACGGCGTCTGTCCTGCTCCGGGTCCAGGGTTCGAGGTGCTGGATCAAGAATGCCGAGGGTTCGCTGGAGCGTGTGGTGTGGGAGGGACGCAGCGTTGGACGTTGTGTCTTTCCTTTTCTCTCAGTGTGAAACAGGACCTAATACCCTTATTTAACGTCCTTATTAAAGAGTTTTGTGACTCCACAATGATCTTTATTATCCTTTTATAATTCAACTAAATTGCTAAAACCAGGTCTCCTCTCTCATACATAAAATATAGAAAACTTGATATTATCCAACATAATATCTAAAGCAATTACTTTTTCTTAAAATGCCTATGTAGTGGGAAGAAAAAACAAAATCCTCAACAAGAGCTTACTTACCTTTCCCCCGTGAGCCCAGCCCACACCCCCATCTCTGCTCTGGGCGGGGCCTCTGCCTGCCCCCTCTCCCTGGGCAGGGCCTTCCACTCCCTGGTACCCAGCTCAGAAGTGCTCCTGCTTCCTGTTTGTTCCTGGGTGACTGGTACGTAGTGCATGCTAACCCTAACCCTGATCTCCTGGTCCTACCAGCCTCCCTTCTCCCAGAGATGTATCTAACCTGGGGCCCCATCACATGCAGAGTTACCGTTCTGTGTTTCTCCAGTGAGGCAGTTAACAAAATTATGCGTTAATACTTCTGTTATTATCTGATAATGACTGAATCATAAGATTTCGGAGAGCTAAGACTTGATCGCTTTAGCTGGCCGGTGTGTCCCAAGTACGGATCACATTGCATGGCACCCCTGAGAGTTCTGTGAGCATTCCAGGAACGAGCCAAGGACCGAGGGGACCTGTACACAGAGCACTGGTGGGCAGGTGGTGAGCCAGCTGATACAAGTGTGTCCTGGAGAGAGGCCTGGACCCAGCCGGACAGGCACAAGGAGGTGGTCCTGGGCCCCCTCTTGCCTAGCGGCTTGAGTTGTGGTAACTGCGAGGTCAGAGATGTGTGGGGCCACTGGAGTGTGCATGACTTAGAAGATCTGTTTGGACTTGATTCTTCTGAGGCATAATCGAACTAGGGTTTTATCGGTAATGTTCTCTGGGACCAAAAGTCACCCCAGCTGCCTGGGAGCGAGTGGAGAGGCCATGGGTGTGGAGTGAGCCAGGGAACCGTCAGGTGTGGCAACATGTGTCTGTCCCCGTATGAGCAACATCGCACCGTTCCCATCGTGAACTTCACAGAACTGGATCATCTTGCTGGACAGGGAAGCAGCTGAACAGTGGTGGTCCCCTCATTTCAGGGGAGGGCTCTAAATCTCAGGCAGGCAGTGCTCAGCACAGCGTATGGTAAGTCTGGAACGGACATGCACACTCAGGGCTGTGCACCCCGGTGCTGTTACATATCATCTGTGCCTCACCTACCATGCTTCCCTGTAGCTTGTTTCATCATGTATTAGGTTGAACCATGTGAAGCTACCATTTTTTTAGGTAAAAAATGGTCATATTTGATCAATTGCATGTGGTTCAGCTAATAAAAATTGGGTCCTAAGTCAGTTTGATTGATACTTCATTATCAATCATAATTTTAAAATTCTCCATTTTTATTTTAATAAATAGAATAAATAAAAATGATATATCGTGAAAATTAGACCATGACAAGGTTTAGTTCATCATGTGTAAGACTCATTGTATGAGCAGTGAGACTTTAAATCCCCAAACTTGTGCTTCTCCGTCCCTCTTTCGATGCTCTCCAGGTCCGCGCTGGCTGGTGTCTGAAACATAAAATATGTTACTTACTACCTGGTGTGTTTATGGGCATTCTTGAAATGACGCTCAAAGCCGATTGTTGGAAGGGTATGAAAATTAAATACACAGAAAATATATGAAGTAGTATAGTCAAGTTGGATTAAAAAACACCCAGAAAAGTGTGGGAGTTTTTTTTGTTTTGTTTTTTGAGAAAGTCAATGTGGAGATCAGAAGAAGAGCTTCATATCTTTGAATTCAACAATGTAATTTTTTACTTCTGTGTATGAGTGTTTTTATCCCAGATTTCATTAACAGCATCCTACAGTCCACTGGTCCTCGGAGATATGAGATGACCTTCTTGGGTTAGTAATTCAGTGTAGTCTTACAGACTCTGAATGAAAACAGAGCCCTTCAAAATACAAAAGTAAACAGAGGAGTCAATAACACGGCAGCGCTGAGAAGTGGTACCGTCAGTAAAGGGAATGTAAATGAAATGAAACCACCTTTGTTATTACACAGAGCTTCATATTAACACAGTTTTATATATTTACTCAAACTAATTATGTGACAGGAAACATGTCTGTTTACTGTTGAGAAGTCTAAAATGTGAAGCGTCCTTTTGAATCGAAGTACAAAGGAATGATTTTTCCACCTTCAATTAATCCTTTAAAATACCAAACAGGCATTCATTTTCTGATTGACAGCCCCAATTTTGGATACATACTCTAACTAATGGAATGGAAATTGCAATACATGAATCAATTGCAGTTGTTCAATTGTCTATTTTGTAAAGTGAGAACAGTTTGAATTATATATGATTTTATTGTGTATGTGTCTCGTATCTTAATTGACAATTCTACCCTCGGTAAATTCGGTTTTAACGAGGAGCTTATCAGCATGCACACAGCCCTATCCAGTGGTGTGTTTCCTGTCTATTGTTATTTCTGGAAGAAATGGATCTTTATTAATATTTAAATGTCTTCATACTGGCATTTGACATGCGTTTACTTAGGATTGAATAGGGTCTTCAACTAATGCCACACAGGCTGTATCTGTATGACACTAAACAAACTCATTCAAGCTCCATTCCTAATACGATCTTCCCCACGCTCCAAAAAAACTTATTTGAATAGGAAAAGTAAAGCAGGTTTGTTGACTGAGTGACCAGTGAGATGCCTCAAATATTCCATTTCAGCTTGGCCAAATTCGTGGACACTGGCATATTCATACAGCAGTTTTAAGGAAACTAAAGTAGGTTGACAGCTTTTAAGGCCTCCATGTGTCTATTTGCTCATGGCAGCTGATAAGAACCAGGCAAGCCCAAAGGTAAATGCTACTCGCAGGCCACCGGCCAGTTTCCATGTCAATCAGTGCAGTAGCAATGGAAGGGCAGCTTGGTCTTTATTTCTCTAACGGGCCTCAAAATGCTGCACTGGGGTATACTTCCCAGGGTTGGAGAGGCAAGGATTGGGTCTTTTCACCATGATAGTGGTCTTCTGTCATTTTTATTTTGCATTTCTGAACGTCTGACTTTGTGACAAATAAAGGATAGCTCTAATTATTTATCATTGAGCCAGGTCCCCTGATAGGAAGTTCCTGAATATTTCTGAATGATAAGATAATGAAACACGTGTCTTCTTGATTTTCTAGATTTGCCAGATTCAGTACCGTGTGTTTATTTAATTAAAATACAGAAACATCATATTTAATGATAAGCTAGAGCAAGCAATTTTCTTTTTTTTTTTTTTTGTATTTTTCTGAAGCTAGAAACGGGGAGAGACATTCAGAGACAGACTCCTGCATGCGCCCGACCGGGATCCACCCAGCACGCCCACCAGGGGGTGACACTCTGCCCACCAGGGGGCGACACTCTGCCCCTCCAGAGCGTCGCTCTGTCGCAACCAGAACCACTCTAGCGCCTGGGGCAGAGGCCAAGGAGCCATCCCCAGCGCCCGGGCCATCTTTGCTCCAATGGAGCCTCGCTGCGAGAGGGGAAGAGAGAGACAGAGAGGAAGGAGAGGGGAAGGGGTGAAGAAGCAGATGGGCGCTTCTCCTGTGTGCCCTGGCCGGGAATCGAACCCGGGACTTCTGCACGCCAGGCCGACGACGCTCTACCACTGAGCCAACCGGCCAGAGCTAGTAAGCAATTTTCAACCGGTCTGTCGCAAGAATTGTTAAAAAGGGGAATACCTGTCAATTGAGTCGGGGGCACTAACCTCTTTTCCCTTAGATTGTCAAATTAAAAAAAAAAACACAAAAAACTACAATGTCCAACACAACAATAGCTGTCCTGTGTGAATGAGTCAAAATTATAACCTATTTTTTTTTCATAAGATCAGTAAAAAACATATTTCTCGGTGTGCTTCAGAATTTTAGTAATTAGCGTATGTGTGCCATGAGATGAGAGAGGTTGGGAATCACTGCGGGAGAGAACGTGACTTAAAATAAAAGAACAAAAGGAAAGAAGGGCTGAGAACAGGGAGGGTGCCAGCCAGTGGGCAGGGGCGGGGGAGGCGGGAGAAACAGAAGAGTGGAGAGAAGGATCAGGCAGTCCCTGGACGACTCAGGGGTCTCCTCTGTGCAGAGTGTGGTCTCAGCAGGTAGCTGGAGGAACCGAACCCTCTTCACCTGTTCGGGACTCGGGTTCCTGACGTACTAACTGAAGAGGTCGGGGGTGAATATCGCCAGCATCCTTCAAGCTCTAACGTGACTTAACGTACTGGTTCCACCTTCTGCTGTTTCATGAAGTTGACTCTTCTGATTTCTTGCATCGTTCTTGGGACTTCTTAGAGATAGATGTCAGGGACATCACTTGGACCATCATATTTTTCTAAGCACAACCATTGCTTCTGTTTCCATAGCGTCTTGTTCTCAGGTGGAGCACGTGGAGCTCCACGAATCCCGGTCGGCTCAGGGCGACAAAGCCCCACGGTGGCTGAAGTGTTTGTGTCTATCGAAGACGCCCAGCTCCCGGTGCTGATTCTGTTACCCCACACCGCCCTTCTTTCTGCATAAAGACAAGAACTGCCTCAGGAGTCTTTGTATTTGCAAATACTGCCTTTCAAACTTGAACTACATTTAAAAAAATAGATTATTTTCCTCATTTGGGGAAAAAGCATTGAGATCTGATGACACTTGAAATATTAGATCAAATATTTTGAGATTTATTGATTTATATTTAGTTTTCTAGCATGTAACATTTACTATATTTAGTTTTCTAATATGTAACAAAATTCCTTCTGAAAATAATTCAGAAACTCATTTTTGTCTGTAGACAATTGGCTTGTGCATAGGAAAGTTTGTTTTTCTATATTCACAATGATGCATATTGTGCCTCTGAGTAAGCTGTATTGCTGAATTGATGTAACTGACCATCAGAGAGGACCATTTGCTACTTCTGATTTTCATAATTTCATACCTAAAATAAATAGCCAGATGATAACCAGCAAAAATATTGGCCATCTATATAGAAAACCACATTTTTGAAAATTAGCATTAACATTACTCATCAGGTCCTATAAATCATGGTGGGCCAATGGTCAGGAAAATATAGAGACCAATTATTTTAAAATGTCAATATCAATTTTGCTCCATGACCAGGTCCCCAGTACAGGGCAGAGCAGCGGAACGGTGTCTTCCCCACCGCGTCTCCGCCCCTCCCGCGGTCACAGGGCAAGCATTCCCGTGGGCACCCACCACTTTGAGGTCAACCATTGGGCACACTACTTACAAAAGCCTCTCTCGTTAAACTTAATGTGGGTCTTAACGTGATTTGACAGGAACACCCAGACATGCAGCCACCATTTTATAATGAATGTGTTTGTTTTTCTCAAGTTGAGTTTCATTTACCATTCTAAGGCGTGACACAAAACTTTATAATTGCTTTAAAAATAGTTTCTTTGCCTTAGTTATTTTCAGTCTGTTCGTGTAAATTAGCATTCAAAATATAAACTAAAGAAACCTTTTTTTTATATTAACTACGTTTATATCATCCAAATCGTATCTGTTTGCAACTTAATTTTCCTCGTATATTTCAAAAATGTTCATTAAGCCAGGCAGTTAGGTTTACGTATTCATTCATCACTAACTGGGTCATTCACTGGACGTGTGTTTTGAGCATCAGCTGTGCCCCGCAGAGCGCGACCTGTGGAAAGAAGGGTGTGGGTGTGAACACAGCAGCCAGAGCCTTCCCGCGGAATGAGCAGTCTAGTGGAAGGAGGCGGAAAATAAGAGTATCGTGAGGTGGTCAGTTTTGTCCATGACAATAAGGCAGGGTTAGAGCAGAGAGCATGCTGAAGTGGGCGTGCCATTTCTCAGGGGAGTCGGGGGGCATGCCATTTCTCAGGGGAGTCGGGGGGCATGCCATTTCTCAGGGGAGTCGGAGGGCATGCCATTTCTCGGGAGTCGGGGGAGGAGGTCTTCCCAATACGACGATATTTAAAAAGAGCCCCCAGTGAAGTGAGTGGCCCGGCTGTGATACACCTGTGAGCAGAATCCTGACAAGCTCGCTGCTGCTCAGCGCAATGCCTGTCTCAGTGATGCCCAGGAACTTGGAGAGAGTGACTATTTCACTGATGGACTGAACGGGGTGGATTGGTTGTTAGGAGATGCTGTACGTTGAAAAATGAAACTGCCTGCCTGCGTGTATTTCACTTTTCTTGATTCTCTCAGAGTCCAGTGAATTCCACCCTGTCCAGTTAATTCAGAAGCAGACCACCAGAGAAACAACAGGCACACCGTTCTGTGACATCAGCAGGGAATGAGATGCTGTCACATGACTGCAGGACTAGAGGCTCAGAGGTGGACAGGGTCATCAGCGATCACCTGAGAATCCGGCTGTGGTGGTTGGTTCCCGAGTCTTACTGTTGAAACAGGTCCGGGGACCACACGTCCACATCAGAAAGCGGCTCACCCGGCCTTGCTGACAGGACAGAAGCAGGACTCGAAACACGCTGAGTGTCCACCCTTCAGATAATACAGCTAGAACGTGGGGTGGCCTGGGCTTTGAAGCGCTGGCCCTCGGACCCTGAGAGCCCTCAGTCGGTCGTCGTGCATCCTAAGTGCCGTCATCAGTAGGCGTGGCAGGCCTGGAATCCGGGAGGGCGGTTCGAGAAGTGGGCTGTGCCCCAGATTAAGCCGCAGCTCTGATGTGGCTCTGGTTCAAGGTCCCTCTCGTCCTCCAGAGGTTGGCCCCCTGTCCTCATTACGTGTCACGGAGCCCCTGCTGCCGGTGACATCAGGGCAGTTCAACCCAGGCCACGACAGGACACGCTCAGAGGACACTTGTCACCTGGTATTTTCCTACCCCTTGATCCCAGTCCTGAAAGGTCTAATGCCAGTTTGCTCATTCATAAACTTGTCTCCTCCAGGCCCCTGAGCACCCCACACAGAGGCTTCCTGGGGCAAGCCCGGGGCCGGCTCTTAAGACCAACGGGGTCCGGCTTCTCTCCACATTACCCCATCACCAAGCGGGTGGCAAACTCTTCTAGACGCTAATGCTTCGTCCCCTGAAATATGATGAAAACCGTCAACAGTTTTGTGCTTTTTTTCCAAATAGATATTTTAAAAGTATCTAGGTCGTAATTAAGTCCCTTCCCTCTTAAATCCTAATGATTTGTTTGTAAAGCACCTGTTGGGGACTACACTACCTATGGATTCCTGTATTGTGTTATCCAGTGCCGCAGTCTTTTTCTGTTGTGGGGTGCCTGGAAAAAGATACTGAGCTCCCCACCCCTGAAGGCATTCTACAGTACTTGGTGAAATCTCTGCAGAGGAAACATCACATCGAATGAAGAATTTAACCCATTGACATTTAATAGGACTTATCACCCTCAAGATGATGACACACTCTACTGTCCATGTGTCAAGGTGGTATTTTTTCTGGGGGAAGGAGTAAGTGTTACCAGGCTCGGCAGGAGCTTTGTGATGGTTTTCTGACCCCTAAAAGACTTCGTTCTGTTTGAGCCTGTCTCGCTGTGTCCCTAGCTTTGCTGTGTGAGTCTGAGACTCTCACTGGAACCAGCTCGGGGCTGCTGGGATGCAAACCTGGGGCCCCTCTGAGCTGCACTGCACTCCGCCAGCGTGCCTCCATTATCATAATGTTTTTGATTCATGATGGACACATTTAATAGGAGTTAGAGCCATTGATTTCACTGGCAAATAATCATTCATGTTATTGACTGGGTGGCTCATGTGTTCCAACCATTATCCTTGGGAAAATGAACCGCGCTGATGGTTACCTGTCAGCGCAAGAACGTGGAGGTTTTAATCTGCAAAACACCACCTAACACATCTTACAATAATCACCCAGGGTAGCAGTTCTTCAGGTAGAAACTCTTAGAAATGAATTTGAAAGAAAATGAGTCATGAGGCCTTTTTTGCATAAACACAGATCGCTCCGTGTGCGGCATCTCGGAAAACATGGCAATTTACAGCTTTGTTTTTTAAGATCACAGAAAGCAATGAGCAAGAAATTGTTTCTCAGAATGGTCCATAACCATTGTTCCCACTTTGATTTTCCCCGGTAATGAGTAACATAACTTTTAATCACAGAGTTTCTAGCCAGCCCTATTGACAAGCATGCCCCCTCTGCCTTCAGTTCTTCAGAGCAGAGAGCGGGCTGTTCTGTTGCTAACAAGGGAGCCAGAGCAATAGGACAGATCAAAACACACACACACAGAAGGGGGGACAGAGCTAAATGCCGAAACTAAGGTGATGGGTTTGCGGTGTGTACCTCTGATCTGAGGCCCCACGGAGCAGAGTCACCGGTGAGGGGAGGAAGGGCGGGTCTCTGTGGAGTGGGCTTCAGAGTTGGTGAGCAGGGGTGCACCAGGGACAGTCACCAGTCCAGTAACCCCGCTCCCCTCTGGCCTCCGTGAGGTGACAGTTCTCGGCAGAGTAAGAGGAAGCTCTGACTACATTCTCGAGTGATGTAGTCTTTTTAAACGATGGGCTATTACAAGATAGCATCGGTCTGTCCCTAGTGAACCACTGCAAAGTTCATGTCACCATGTCCTGGCATCAAAGCGTCAGTCCGGCTGTGAAGCTCAGATGGGCCAATGTGCCTCCTCTCTGCGAACAGAAGCTGAAGGGAGGCCCCTCGGGAGGCGACCAAGTAAAACCAGCCTGTGCTGGAGAGACCGGCCTCTGTTCTAGGTGGATCTGAGGAGTACAGAGGGGTGACCAGGGACTGTTTGCCAGAGATGGCACTTGTCTTAGGGCCTGCGTGGTGGCGGCCATGCTGAATGTGTGGGTGCACAGCCACATGGACCAGCACCTTTATGATCTCTGTTGTCGCACAAGAAGCATGCTCAGAACTCACGGCAGAAGAAGGAACAGGAGAGAGGAGCGAGGTTAACCTGTCCCTGAAAACCAAGCTCTCCGTCTCGAGAGAAGTGCATCTTCCTCCGCTGACGAGGCTGCAGGTGGCTGCGAGGCCTTGGGAGGCGTGTAACAACTGCCCTGTCCAGGACTCTGCACAGCCACAGCCGGTGCTTCATGTGACTTCCCAAGGAAAATGGCCCCGGGGTCCACACGTCAAAGCGTGGAGCCCTGTGACTTGCTTACCCTGCTCTCTGGTCAGCGAGCCTCAGCCTCGTGTCCTCGGTCCCCGTGTCCCCTGTGCATCCCCTGTAGCACACTCTCCCCTGACACGGTCGCTGCTCTCTGAGCCCCCGTCCGGGCGTCATGTCTCCTGCCTGGCAAGCTCCCTCCCTGGCCGGCTCCTCCCGTTCGTCTCCTGCGGCTGCCCCGCCCGCTCAGGGGGCTCAGGACACCACGGCTCCCGTCCTGTAGTTCTGGGGCTCAGAGGTCTGCCGGGGCCTCACAGGACCACAGTCTGCTGTCTGGGCTTCATTCTGTCCTGGAGGTCCCAGGGTACATTCCATCGTCTCTACTTTTCCAGCTCCTGGAAGCCACCGGGGTCCTCAGCCCGTGACCTGGTCCAGCGTCAGAACCGGCAGTGAGGGGTGAGTGGGTCCTCAGCCCGTGACCCAGTCCAGCGTCAGAACCGGCAGTGAGGGGTGAGGGGGTCACGGAGCCTAACCCCACACAGTCTTCTGCTCCCTCCTCCACACTGACGGGCCTCAGTGATGGTGTCGGCTGTCTGGAGAAGCTGGGATAACTGCTGGGCCTTGAGGTCAGTGGCTCAGCAGCCTTGATTCTGTCTGCAGCCTTGACATTCCCAATGTCACACCCATATTCATGGTGACCGCCATTCCTCTGCCTCGTGCACAGTCCAGGGGTTCACTCCACGATTCCCCCGGTTCCCCTCCACCCAGCGCTGGTGCTGCACCCCGGGACTGCGCGATGGCCCTGCCCACCTCTGTCTGGCGGCCTGGGGAAGGTGTGGGGACAGCTGCCCAGCCTCCTCTGACTCTGAGTGTACCGGTAATGCTGATCACTTCCTCGGGTAGATTTCCACGTTCTCACTATCCAGAAAGAAGTAACAACAATTAGTGACAGTGGGCAGCGTGCTAGGCTCTGTACTTACATTTACTCATTTGCATCTGTTCACAACGCCATGATGAATTAGGAGCGTGGGTCCAGGCCTGCCCAGCCATAGAAGCTGCTGGTTTAACCGTGTGCTGCGCGGAAGGACACGCCCCACGGCGACAGGGCTGCCCTTCCGTCCTGATCCCCAGCCCTGACTGTCCAGTCTCAGATGTTTCCTCTCCAACACACGGAACTATTTTGTCCGAGAAATGTGTCAAGAAATCCCTGAACGTTCAAGAGCGGACATACAGAAATGGGGACTTAATCTGACCCAGAGTATTTCTGCTGAGAAAAACAATGTTAGAACATTACATCACTGGGGTTCATGGAACGGGCAAGGAGGGAAAGAGATAGATCTAAAAACAGTTCTGCAATTACTTTGAGTATGCCGAAGAATTATTATCTTCTTAACAACAGTCTTATGCAAATTATTTTAATTATATCTTTTCTAAGTTGCGGAATTTGTCTAACATGCACAAGACCACAGAACTTCATTGAGGAGTCAAATTCAGTGTAAATATTAGATTTAAAATTTTTCATAGCACAATTAATTTTTGTCAACACTCATTTGCACGTAGAAAGAAGCCATTCTCCTTGGCTGGTTCTGCTCTGTTTCTCCAGAGCGAAAACAAAACACGAGTGTTCTATTTTTACCCTGAGGCATCGGAGTGTAGATTCCTAGACTGTCACAAACCTGGAAACCAGGAGGGAGGGTTGCCTGCTGGTCTTTCTTTCCTTAGCAGAAAAGGAATTGTGGGGATTGTTAAAATGTGGGTGTTGTTTTAGGTTTGCTAGGAGAAACAAAAGGAGGCAGTCAGGGTGTCCTGACACTTAGTGTGACTACTCGGCTCGAGACGGTGAAGTGGCAGGGACAGACCCGCGGTCTCGGGTACAGAAGATGCAGGGCGTGAGGAGACTTGAGCTGAATCTAACAGTGATACAACCTCAGGAAAAGAAGCAAACTCCGGAAAGGTCCGTGCAAGCCTTTCCTTCTCTGGATGGATGGATGGATACTCTGCTTTTCATGCAGTCACACATTTAAATGTGTTCACTGAGTGTCCACTGTGCACCAGTCACTATGCGAAGAGTGTGGAACTTAACGGGAGTTTTTAAATTTATTTATTTAGTGAAAGGCAGGGAGGCAGAGAGACAGACTCCCGCATGTGCCCGACCAAGATCCACCCAGCATGCCCACCAGGGGGCGATGCTTTGCCCATCTGGGGTGTTGCTCTGTTGCAACCAGAGCCATTCTAGCACCTGAGGTGGAGGCCATGGAGCCATCCTCAGCGCCCGGGCCAACTTTGCTCCAATGGAGCCTTGGCTGCGGGAGGGGAAGAGAGAGACAGAGAGGAAGGAGAGGGGGAGGGGTGGAGAAGCAGATGGGCGCTTCTCCTGTGTGCCCTGGCCGGGAATCGAACCCAGGACTTCTGCACGCTGGGCCGACGCTCTACCACTAAACCAACCGGCCAGAGTCTTAAAGGGGATTTTTAAATGAGAACAGAAACTCGACCATTATGAGGGATTTGTTCTAGTCAATTGGTAGAGAAAATAAAATAAACATATAAAGCATGCCTTAGAATATGTTGGATGTAGTAAGTGCCAAGAGGGAAAAGAATGTTCAGAAATGGAAAAGTTGTGTCTGCTTCAGCCAGTGGATGGGGGGGAGCGGGGGCCTGGAGAGGTCTTCCCAGAGGCAGTACCTGAGCAGAGACACGGGGTCAGGAGCACGGCATCTGACCCAGCGGGCAGCAGGAAGTGCAGTAGAGATGCGTGTGAGGGGGGCACCTGAGGTCCCTGGGGAGACTCACAGCCGACGCTGGTGGTGGGAAATTCACATTGGAGAGTTCAGGGAGGAAAGAAGGGAGACCATCCGGAAAGTTCCATTAGCGAGCCAGGACAACAAACTCACCTTTAGGCCCCAAGAATCGGGGTGTGGATAGAAAAGAACCATGACTGGATGCGGCTTCCGGGGAAGCAGCCCCCGGAGGCACAAGGGCGGGCTCACTGTGAGTGAGGGACAACGAGCCGTTATTCCCGGGACACTGCAGATATGGGAGACCGTGGTCATGGTTCCTCGTAAGGTTTCAGCAGCTAGACTAGGTGGAAGGTGTGGTCAGTGGGGGAGCACATTAGGGAAGGAGACCCTGGTGGAAGTGCTCTGATCTAACTCGCACAAAGAGCTCTCTAAGGGCCACAATAAAAAACAACAACAACAACAAATGACCTGATTTAAAAAACTGGGTGAAGACCTCCCCCTCATCGGAGAAGGCATGCACATGGAAACGAGCCAATGCAAAGGGCTCCTCATGGAACCTCGTCAGGGAAATGCAGATCAATCAACAATGGGAGTCCACGGCACAGCGGGGAGAACGGCCCACACCCAGACAGGGACAACACCGATGCAACGGCCACTTTGGAAGCCAGCTGGGCCACTCGTTACAGAACTACACACACTTCCACCGTAGAGACCAGCAACGGCACACACCCTAGTATTTACTCAAAAGAGTTAAAAAGGTATGTGCACTCGGAAACCTGCACATGGATGTTTGTGGCAGCTTATTCCCACGTGCCCACGCTTGGTAGCCACTAGCCTGTCCCTCGGCAGGTGACGGATAAACTGTGCTCCATTCAGACACTGGAGCGAGTCAGAAATGAGCTAGCAGGCGTGAAAATACAAGAAAGAGTCTCAAGTACCCATTACTAAGTGGAAGAAGCCAGTCGAACGGGGCTGGACACGGTGCTTCCAACGTGCAGGGCGTCCTGGGAGAGGCAGGGCCGTGGAGACAGGAGAAAGACCAGCGGTGTTCGGGCTTCGGGTTGAGGGAGCACAGAGCTCTGTAAGGCAGTGGAACTATTCCGTGTCACGCCGCACTGGTGGGCACATGTCATCCATTTGTCAAGACCATCGATTGTACCACACCGAGAGTAGACGCCAATGTCAACGGTGGACTTTGGGTGACAAGGACATGTCCGTGCAGGTTTATCACTCGTAACGAATGTCCCACCTGGTGGGGACGCGGAGAGTAGGAGGCTGTGGACTGGGGGCAGGTAGTGGACAGGCACCGCCTCTACTTCTCACTCACGTTTTCTGTGAAACAGAAACTTCTATCAGAACAGCCTGTTCTAAAAAATTTACATGATGCTTAATCCACTGCTGTCCATTTTAATGTGCATTTACTGTCAGGATGTATCAGCATAGCTACTCGAATAACAAAACTGAGGAATAGAAAAGGAAGTAGAATAATACAGACATGAAGACATTGTTTTGGGGTCTGAGCAAAATCAGTTTTAAAAATATGGTAACATGAACTTAACACAGATCTGATGTCTGTGGTTTACAAAGGCGACCCATTTGTCTTATTTCTAATGCTTTCTATGAGGCACATGGTTAATCAAGTGTTTTTTTAATTATTATTTTAATGTACAAAAAAAAACCCCAACTTAGGCTCTGTGCCTTGCCCAAAGTTGCAGAGTTAATAATCAGTAAACAATATGTTTATCACTCCTCTACCTACAAGATAGCAGATAGTCCAGTTTTAAAGGCTATAGTTATTCCTGAGGTCCATTTGACACTGGAAAGAATGATTTGCATAAAATTATCCATCTTTTTGTATTTTTCTGAAGCTGGAAACAGGGAGGCAGTCAGACAGACTCCCGCATGCGCCCGACCGGGATCCACCTGGCATGCCCACCAGGGGGTGATGCTCTGCCCATCTGGGGCGTCGCTCTGTCGAGACCAGAGCCACTCTAGCGCCTGAGGCAGAGGCCAAGGAGCCATCCCCAGTGCCCGGGCCAACTTTGCTCCAATGGAGCCTCAGCTGCAGGAGGGGAAGAGAGAGAGAGAGGAAGGAGAGGGGAAGGGGTGGAGAAGCAGATGGGCGCTTCTCCTGTGTGCCCTGGCCGGGAATCGAACCCGGGACTTCCACACGCCAGGCCGACACTCTACCACTGAGCCAACCGGCCAGGGCCAAATTATCCATCATTTAAAAGAAAAAATCTTATTATTTACTAGAGAGAACACTTACTGATGGTCTCTGGTCTGTAATGCGAAACAGCGGCATACAAGTTCCTGGTAAGAAGAGCGCAGCTGTGCTGTAACATCAGGCCTGCATCCAACCGGAGAGCCGCAAGGTGGGAGCAGATGGCAGCACAGACATGGTGCCCCTGAGCCCGGGGCTCGCCGCTGGCGTCTGCCCCGCTCCTCTGCCGTCATCGGCACTTGCCACCTGCCCTCAGGGTCCAGCCTGTGCCGTCCATGACGTTGAGACGTGGTGATCTCAGGGTTTCGCTCCGGCCCGTGAGTCTCTGATCCACCACACACGGGGCGCCCTGTTAGCAAGCGCAGATTCCTCCTGTAATGTGAACTAAAGCGAATAAGCCACATAAATGGTATGATGATTAAATTGACCGAGAGCTAAAAGCCATGGCATCTTAGCCTGACAGATGAAAACTCCACTCATGAATCAAACTCTGTTGGCCGGGAGTTGTTTGGCCGAGAACAGGACTGCGAAATTGCTGATTTTATCCTGGAAGTTCTTGTTCCATGGGTCACACACAGATAAAAGGGGGTCTGTTCGTTTCTCATTAATACCTATCGGCTTGTAAAAGAAAAAACTGTTTCTCTTGACATTGCAATGAACTGTAATAGTCTTAATTAATATCACTGCTGAAGCACCCAGACAAATTAACATTTCCTCATATTCCTTAGCTCAAATTAAATTGGGTCTAAATGAATGATAGCAGTGGACCTAAGAGACACCTGATCATTTCTACCTCTCAGTTATTGTCCCTCAGTCGGGTTTTCTTGGCAATGATCATTCTCTTTGAAACCTTGATAGTCTCATTGGGTCTCTCTCTATACGGTGCTCATGCCGCTCAGGGGGCTGTGGGCCACGAGTGCCACGTGCAGAGCCCACAGTGAACCCACTGCCCGGTCACAGGGACGGACTCAGAACCACGGTCAGCTGGACCCACTGCCCGGTCACAGGGACGGACTCAGAACCACAGTCAGCTGGATCCACTGCCCGGTCACAGGGACGGACTCAGAACCACGGTCAGCCGGACCCACTGCCCGGTCACAGGGACGGACTCAGAACCATGGTCAGCCGGAAGGCAGTAGACATCCGCACCTCTCCTGATAAGCAGTGTAATTCTACGAGGTTTGATGAGCAGTGTTTTCATGACAAGGACATCTAGGAGTCCGTGGAAAATGAAAATAACTTGTGTATACAGTCCAAAGATAATGCACTCCAAGGCAAGGCCTGTTTAAGTAACAGCTACCAGATTAAAGTTAAGATGGAAGAGGACTATGTTTCCTTTGGATATGCAAGAAGGCATATGTTCCTCTTACATTCTGAAGTCATAGGCAAACCGGCTCCTGCTCAGAACAGTGTCAGGTTCATGATTACGGGGAGCACTTGGCAACACTGGGCAGAAGTCACCAAGCAACCAAGTGCACAAGGGCAGAAGAAATGGCACAAACCAGGGTTCTCTGTCCTGGCAGTGTGGACACCGTGGGTCCTTTGTCATAGGGGGCTGCCCTGTCTGATGTGGGGTGTGAGCAGTGACCCGGGGTCCACATCTACTAGGCGGCAGGACTACCACCGTGTCCACACGTGCAAATCATGAGTGTCTCCAGACACTTCCAGATGCCCTAAGAAGGGCCTGTGCTCACCCAGGTGGCACCGCTGGCACAAGGACAGACTCTGAAGGACTGAGATGTCACCAATGAGGACGCCTCGCGCCTCTAGGTTTACAGGGGCAGGGGAGGTGCCCAGTCTGACCCTGGTGGTTTCCTCATGCCCGTGACGAGGAACACGTGTATTAGAACGTGCTGGCATATTTGCACCGGCTGGTGCTTGTCCTAAGCCCCGACACTGAGTGAGTGTGGCAGATTTATTTATTTTTAGTTTGCCTTTGTTTTGACACCACCCATAAAAAGCACTGTGGAAAGATTCGGAATTTCAGACCGTAACACTCACTTGCCTGCCCAGCAGGTCGGAGCAGCATATTTAAAGGGGGGGAGGGTTATTGCACACTGCAGAAAGCACAGCCTGTGAGGAAGGGGTGGAAGGGGGAGGCACGGCACGTCGTTCTCTAAGGAGGAATAGCACACACCTTTCCAGAGTTCCCCAGGAGGGAGAACAAGTGTGTAGGCACGGTAGAAAAGGACAGCCTTTGGCAGTGCATTGCACCCCTCATACCTTTACCAAACTGCTCTCCTCCATTCGGGAACTGGATGTCCCAAGGCAGGTGTTGCCGTGCACACACCCTATGCAGTACAGAGACAACAGGGGAGGGAGAGCGTGGGCGTCTTACGGAGGAAGCAGCGTCTGCAGGAGGGGACCCGGGAGTGAGCGCTGTGTCCAGACTTGTTTTACATTTTTATAAAGTGCAGCTTCTCAGCCCCTGGCCGGTTGGCTCAGCGGTAGAGCGTCGGCCTAGCGTGCGGAGGACCCGGGTTCGATTCCCGGCCAGGGCACACAGGAGAAGCGCCCATTTGCTTCTTCACCCCCCCCCCCCTTCCTCTCTGTCTCTCTCTTCCCCTCCCGCAGCCAAAGGCTCCATTGGAGCAAAGATGGCCCGGGCGCTGGGGATGGCTCTGTGGCCTCTGCCTCAGGCGCTAGAGTGGCTCTGGTCGCAGCATGGCGACGCCCAGGAAGGGCAGAGCGTCGCCCCTGGTGGGCGTGCCGGGTGGATCCCGGTCCGGCGCATGCGGGAGTCTGTCTGACTGTCTCTCCCTGTTTCCAGCTTCAGAACAATGAAAGAAAAAAATAAATAAATAAAATAAAGTGCAGCTTCTCACATAAGAACTGACCTAAGCGAGGCTGACTCAGTGTAGAAGGATGGTTTCGCAGACGTGTAGTTACAAGCTGATGAGGATGAGCTGGAGAAAGAAGTCACGAGGACATCAGAGCGCTCAGTCCGTTACTGCGACTGTTGGGCGCCATGTTTTGGGGAAACCTGAATGATTCTTACGGAACTGTATGTGCTAAACTGTCAGTTTTAACTCTGAAGGAGAGCTAGAACTTACTTTTTAATTGAAATTATTGGACCAGTTATCTTCAAAGACAGCATTGAAAAGATGTTTTTAATAGAATAAAGCATAGACAATAGTAACAGTCCCAAAACAAGGCAAGATTCTCCTGTATTCAAAATAAATTACCGTAAATCTGTATGTCAAAGGTTGTGTTGTTATAACCGCCCCTTGAAAAAGCCATACTTGCCTGACCTGTGGTGGCGCAGTGGGATAAAGCGTCGACCTGGAACACTGAGGTCGCCGGTTCGAAACCTTGGGCTTGCCTGGTCAAGGCACATATGGGAGTTGATGCTTCCTGCTCCTCCCCCTTCTCTCTCTCTCTGACTCTCTCTCTCACTCCTCTCTCTCTAAAAAATCAATAAATAAAATATTTAAAAAAAAAAGAAAGAAAGAAAAAGCCATACTTAAAGTTATAATGGTTTGCATCAAGCAATGAATATGACCAAGACATCTGAGAGTCACTTAGATGAGAACAGACAGGAAGTAAGATTGTTTTCAGCCTGCAGAGAGGACATATTCATATTTTATGAAGTCATGGAAAATGTGGTGGAGATGCACATGGGCTTTTCCAGCAAAGCCTGGAATAAACCGTCAAGCAGAAGCCCATTATATCAATAGCTTGGATGGGGAAACACAGTAACAATCAGGTCCTACCCTTATACCTAACATTTCATGTGACCTGGAAAACGCCCTGATACAATGTTGCCAGCCATTTGTTAATTTTTTGTTGTGGTTGAAGTGTTAACATAAGTTCGTTGTATTTGGACAAGTCATGAACATACTGAATTTTATATCAGGGAGGACAATTATGCCTTCCGACAGGGCAAACATAACATATTTATGAGAAACAAATGAGACAGACTACAGACATCAAAAATTGTAATGATAATATAACTAGGTGCTCACTCGTGATGAGGTCAGGACTTGACTGTGGCTGTGGTGAGATTGCTCAAATGGCCACAGATTTACATCCACACCCTTTACGGGTTACCTCCTGTACTGACGCTGAGCTCAGCCTTGTGACTTGCTCTGACTGGCGGGACCAGCGCAGACACAGGGCAGACTCAGACCTGAAGGCTGCTTCTCACCGGGGTCTCCTTCCCTTGTGCTCAGTGTCCTTCCGCCAGCATGGGAGGAGCCTGAGCTGACCGCTGACCGGTGTGAGACCTTAACCTCCATCACACAGCTTAACTGCCATCAGCTTCAAGACCTGTGATCTTCAGACCCCAAGAGTGAGCCATTAGCAGGCCCCATAGGGCTCAGCTAAGGCAGCCCAAATCAGTGACCCTGTTTACCCAGAGAATGGTGAGCTGAATGGATCCTTTTTTTTCTTTTTTTTTTTAATTAGTAGGTTTTGGGATGTTTTGTTTTATAGTGGAAGCTTGATTCTTAACATTTTGCTTCCTACAAGTTGGATACATTTACATTAGATCCAATACTTTTTGAATCTTACCTTATGGAGAGAGAGTTACACCTTCCCAAGAGCAAACCCCACTAGACTTTGGTGAAAAACAAGATGACCGACAGAAGAGAGAGTGTTGTAAGTTGCAAAAGGCAGCTCAGGGACGAGATATGGGAGCTTCTGTTCTTCCTGCTCCTGCATTCTAAATGCAATGAAATACTCTAGAAATCACCTTACTAGAGCGTTTCTAGAAATCGTAAAAAAAACCCAGAAAGACAGAAAGAAGAACTTGGACCGGCAAGGGATCTAATGACTAAAGGATAAGACATCACAGAAAATTTCCTATATTTTCTGTCTGTATGTCATAGATCTTAGACTGGGCACTTGTGATGTGGAAATATTAACAGGAGTAGAAAAAAGAAAGAAACAAGAAAAGCCTTCTCATTCTGGGGAAAAGGTCAGGATAGGGGACACCTAGCTACCCCGCCCTGAAGGCACCAGCAGAGAGAGAATAAGACACCCTCGGGCACTGTGTGACTGGACCGTCGGCCAGGGGAAGCAGCACTCTCAGACCAGGAGCCCAGTGTCCCCACCCAGGAGCCCATGGAAGCACCTGCCACCCCCAAGGTAACTCCAGCAATAATTCACTGTGAATTCAGACAGCACCAGAGGAGCAAAACAGACCAGATTAATACATCAAGTGCCAGAAAACTAAATTCTCATTAGAATACAACCCAGAAAAGTCAGCCATGACCGGCATGCTAAACCCAAGCAGAGACTTCCTACTAAAATGAAAGATTTCAATAAGATCAAGGGTCTCCTGCCATGCTGAAAATATCCAAAATACAACCACAAATCACTTGTTATTCCAAGAAGCAGGAAAAACCTAGCTTGAAGGAGAAAAGACGGTTGGCTGATGTCGATAGTGAGATGAATCAAGATGTTGACGCTATCGGACATAAACTTCAAAGCAGCCCTCACGAAACAGTTTCAACGAGTCATTTATAATTCTCAGCACAAATGAAAAAGAACCCAGAAACCATTGGCAATGTTATTTGCTAATATCTATTATAGAAATGATTAAAAACAGCCAGATAGGAATTCTAGAACTAAGAAATGTACAAACTGACATAGAATCCCACTGGACAGGCTCAAGAACCATGCGGAGTTGAAGGAAGAAAGAACTGAGAATCTTGTATTTTTTTAACTTTTTTGTGTTGACATGGTTTTAAGTATCCCACTCAATATACCCCACCCCACACACACACACACAAGAATCAAGAAATTTGAGGACGGAACAATGGAATTTACTCAGTCTGAACAACAGAGAGAAAGTGGACGTCCCCCCCCCCCCCATAAAAATGAAGAGAGCCTTAGAAACCTTGGCACAGTAGCAGGAGTTGGAACAATCATGTTATTAGAGGCCTGGGGCGGAGGAGAGAGGGCTCAGGCTGGAAGGTATTTGACAAAATGTGGCCGAACCCTTCCTGCCTTTGCTGGGACACTCAAGCCTGCGGAGTCCCAGACGAGCACATCCAAGGAGGAGGAACACAAAGGAATCCCAGCCAAGACGCATCCCAATTAAACTTCCGAATAAAAAAAGAGAGAGAGAGACAATGGGAAAATGTTAAAAGCAACCCAGGAAATGCTGATTTCTCATCTGAAACTATAGAAGCTAGGAGGAATTAGCATCACATTGCCACATGTAGAAAGAAAAGAACTGTCAGATGTGAATTCTATATCTGGAAGAACTGTTTCTCAGGAATGAATGGAAAATAAAGACATTCTCAAATGGAGGAGAACTGAGAAAATTTGCTGCAGGCAGACAGACCTACCTTTAAAGACTGTCTAGAGAAAGCTGTCCAAGAGAAAGGAAATTTATAACAGAAGGAGGTGTGGAACCTCAGAAGAAAAGAACGAAATGTTAACGGTAGAAGTACATACACAGAGACCATCATCCTTAGTAGTTTCTCAAATCGTATTTGGTGATGGAAATAAAAAATACATAGTCTCTGCTATGTTACTTAATGCATGCAGAGAAATAATTGAAACAAACTTGAAACAATTATATATAATTATATATTTATAAATATATATATTATATATTTATATATATTTAATTGGGAGAGTTAAGGGACCCAAAAGGAACTGAGTGTTTAATACTCTACTTGCAGTGGCTAAAAATAATACCAATAGAGCATATTGTCATCCTCAGAGCACCACTAAGCAGAGCTATACCAAGAGATACACTGAAAACCGCTGTAAATAAATCCAGGTGGAATCCTAAAACTTTTTCAAACAGCACACTTGAAGGAAAGAAATGAGAAATGGGGAAGAAAGAAGCAACAAGCAGAAAGTGTCAGTAACGTAAACATAACGTAAATATGATATGGGGTGCGAGACTGGAGCTCAGTGTGACCACTGGGTATGGAACCCACGGGCCAGAGATCTGAATTTCCTTTTATTGTACTTAAATCTGACTCTGATTTTAGTGTTTGGTGACACACACACACACACACACACGGTGTTATTTATTTAGGGAAGAATCACCCCCCCCCCCTTCGTGTAGCCAAAGGTGAGTGATTATTGATAGAAATCTTCACTGAAGAACTAAATTTACATCCAAATAGATGGAAACCATCTCTGCTTCAGGTTTCAAGGGACTTACAGAATCACTAAAATATGATTACATACTTTAGTGATTTTAGGTTTAACTCTATTAAAAAAAAAGTGTGAAGATACGCCGGAAATGTGACAAAGCTGTTCAGTGGAGGTTCAAACAGTGATTTCTGTTGTTTGCTTGCTGGGTTTTCATGCACTTAAAATGGTTGATAACCTTTCGAGAGTCTGAGGGTCTGCGCCCTCCCCTCCGCGGAGAAGGAAGTCAGTCGACAACCTTCACCCTCTCGGGGAATTCAGTATCATCTGTTAACATTTCTCTCTTTTTTTTTTTTTTTTTTTAAACAGCACTGTTTTTAGGTCAGAACATATTTTTTTTAATTATTTTTATTTATTTATTCATTTTAGAGGAGAGAGAGAGAGAGAGAGAAGGGGAGAAGGGGGGAGGAGCAGGAAGCTTCAACTCCCATATGTGCTTTGACCGCGCAAGCCCAGGGTTTTGAACCGGGAACCTCAGCATTCCAGGTCGATGCTTTATCCACTGCGCCACCACAGGTCAGGCATCTGTTAACATTTCAAACGTTGCCAGTGCTCATCGGCCCTTAACCAGTAAACACTCTACATTGAAGAAGTGTTTATAAACAAGCTTTTGAAACAATGTACATGTTCGTAAGGGGATGCCACAATAAATAAGGATATATCTGTGATAAAGGAAAAGATAGAATAACGGTATTTGTCAAACCTGATGGAGACCTAGATACACTCATAGAAAAGCACCAGAGAGAACAAAGCCAGTTGAAGGACAAAACAGACAGTAGGATGTGATTTATATTTTAAAAACACATCAACAATACTATATTTCTTTTCAGATATATGCATACAATTACAGAGAAAAAAACCATCTGCATGATACACCCCAGAGTGAGATGGCTGGTAACTCTGAGGATGGAAAACGGACCCAGCCAACAGTAGCTCATTGCCTCTTCTGTAATACTTTATTTACTCAAGGAGAACATGTTAATGTATAATTTGTGCATTTTTAAATGTGTTCAAACACAACATGAAGGGTTTGCAGGTGCGTTCAGACATCATACAAATGTTTAAGAGTGACCCACCATCCTTAAGTTCTAAAACACGCGCTCCTAGTATCTTCAACTCTCTCTCAGCTTTCAGAGCACAGATGTCTTGACCGCAGGTTGCCCGGAGGCTGTGGGCAGGGACCGGGCGTTTTTAGGAGGGCGTGCCATGCCATCGGGCCGCCGCGGCATGGTTCACAAGGCCAGTTGGAAAAGTGCTGTTAGTGGACAGTCAGGCTCTGCATGAAGAATCTGCTTGGAAGGAGATAAGATGGAAGACAGGGCAGTGGGTCGAAGGTCAGGAAAGCAGGTCAACAGAAGCCTCAGAATGAGGGACAGTGACAGGCTGCCCGAGAGACGGAGCCCCTCAGTGTGGAGCAGACACAGACGCGATGTAGGCGGGAGCCTGTTCAGGGTGACGGATCGGCGTGCCACCCCGGATGGTGCATCCTGTGACCGCCACACGGCACACAGATGAAATAAGTCCGTCGTGATCACTGGTCCTGACTCGTACGGTCCACTTTCTTTGGGAATGTTGAGGATGTTCAGTCTCACACTAAAAGTTCGGATATGTCCGGAGAGATACGTGGACACCTGGAACCAGGTGGTCTGGATTCTTAAATCTGGTTTTGCTGGATTGGCTTTGCTTTGGTTTTGAGAATTCTCAGCGTAGAACGCCCTCAGTTTCACTTCATGCTTTTCTTTCCTTAGAGAAGAAGGTCCTTTCTAGCTCTTCAAATATTGCTACTCTGCATTGTAGATGATTCTTTCGAAGCTGCATTTAGCTGATTTTTTTTTTTTTGGACAGTCTGGACTGTTCTCAAGTCTCTTCACTTCCTTCCACGATCTCTCTCCTTCCGTGTTCCAGCGTTCTCACTCACTGCACTCCACGTCCATGCCACCCGTGAGCCTGTCCCAGCAGTCTCAGTTTTTATTTTTATGGCCCTAGTTGGTTCTTCCTTATATCTGCCTCTTCTTACTATTGAATAAAATACAGAATTCTAAAACTTCTAGTTTTAATTTTTTTAAATGTTCTCCTGTTTCTGGTTCTGATACGTGTGTGTTTGTCCCGTGTGGCTGGTTCTCTCTCTTCCAACGGCCCCGACTTTCTGTGAGTGTTGAGAAGGAATTGTGGATTCCTCTTGGCGGCCGAGGTCTCGTCCCAGACGATCTCTCTTACTCTTTGCACAACTTCCCAGCTCCAGCCGTAACCTGAGCCATTTTTCAGTGAGAACAGACGCAGTACAGACTGACTGAGCATCCAGTCGTCCGAGTGTTTCTCATCTGTCCCCGGCCCTCACTGTCCGGTAACGAGGTGCTGCCCGAGTCGGTGTAAGCGGAGTCCTTCACGGCTCCAGGCTGGACCCAGATGTGTAGACCATCTGCCTGCCCACGAGCGTGTCGCAGAGGCTGAACTGTCAGGTCTCTCCAGAGGTCCAGGGACTCGCTCCTGGACTTCTCCCCATGTGTCCATACGGCAGTCCTGTCCCTTGTTGTGCGTGTGCTGGTGAGTGTGACCTCCGGGGACGGGAGCTGTGGGTGGTGCGGGGGGCCTGCTTTGCCATCGTGAAAGGACGTGCTATCTCGTCTCCATGCATGTCTAGCGAGCAAGAGCGAGGGCATCAGAGAACTCAGCCTCGACAGTGAGGAGCACTCAAAGTGATGTATTTCTGTGTATCAAAATTCCAAATACTCTGCCTTGGACAGAGCCATTTAAATTCCGGGAATTTGACCAATACTGTTAATGATGCCATTAAGTCAAGATGCTTAGTTAAGGACATTTATTGCAGCATTATTTGAAAGAGAAAAATGCTGAAAGCTATCTGAATGTCCTTCCAAAACAGTCCGACTACATTGTGGTCTCTTGTTGCTATGGTATATTATACAACTGTTGAAGAAAATGAGGGAAAAATACATACATTGACTTCCAGGTCTGGCAGGGAATTACCTTCAAGCAAAAATATCAAGTTATCTAGTAGTGTCTGAAAGACTAAACATGCAAATAAATGAGCAATGGCCAGACACACACACATACAGTGATTCTATGTATATGTGTATGAATATATATTTTATATATATATATAGTGTGTGTGTGTGTGTGTGTGTGTGTACAACAGAAAGATAGAAATCTGACTCATAACTACCAGCCCAGGAAGCCCACACTTTGGATGGCCAACCTGCTATTTATAAGTCAGACTTGCAGGAAGTCAGACTTCTATTTCTGACTGCCTATCCAGGAATCCAAGCAGTAACGTTTGGCCCCAGACAACAAAGAGCTGATGAATAACTGATGGCTCTGTTCATTTCCATCTCCACTTCCAACTTAGACCCAACCAGAGAGCACCGACTAGGCACCCCAACCAACCACAGAGTACGAACGCCCCGCTTCTCACGAGCCCTCCTACCTACACCTTCCCCGGGCCACCCGTCAGGGCACACCTGAGCCTGCCTCGGTCCCAGCCGAAGCTGCTTCCTTCCCTCCTCTGGTGGCCAGACACAGGCTCCAGTGGCCGATCCCCTGACGGCAGCAAGTTCTGAAGAAAGAGTCACTGGTTCTTACTTGAGTCGGTCTTCAATTATTTCCCATGTCGGTAGAGTGCGTTTTGTTTGTAAAAATAAATTAGGCAATATACAAGTGATAGTGTACGCTTAAACAGACAAGAAAAAGGCTCCGCCCATGGTTTCGTCAAGAGTGATGACATCAGGGGTGTGGGTGAACATGTACTGTTTTATCATCCAGATCATGACAGCAAAAAGATCATGTGATACCTTAAGCCACCCGTTAGCACACGAAGGCTTGTTTCATATGGAGACGAATTCCAATAGTGGCATTTGATATAATAATGCTTTATTTCACCTTTATAAACGTACTTATTATTCCAATTGGTCCCAGTGACTCTTTCAGGGAACATCTAACAGCGGCTCTTCCCTGTGAATGGAGTTTCCAGACTCGAGAATCCTTAAAAATGACTAGAAAATCATTTATTTTTTGAGCAATGAATATTTAGCTGAGTGAGAAGAAAACATTAAATGCTTTCCTGCCGTTCTTTTCAATATTCGCTCCGCGTTGCGTTCTCAAGATAGACTTGGGCAGGCTCTCCAGCGTGCTCGGGCTTTATCTCGAGTGTCGCTGTAACCAGAGGAACAAAGGACTCTTCCTTATCGTTCCCTTCCTGCTGCACTTCCTAATGTACTTGATTCCCAGCTATTAACCCGGGAAACCTATGTTCACAATCGCTCTGCGCTTCTTAGGCCCCCCACAGACTTAGCCGTGGGTAGACGTTCTAGAAAAGATTATTACTTTTTTTTTTTTTTTTTTGGTACTGAACAATGTTTGCCAATATCCCGTGGCTTGTGGCTAAAAGATGGCTGGACAATGAACCGGTCAGAGCCCTGGGCATCTCAGCAGTTCTCTGGGGACATGTTTGCTTGTGGGGAGGCACCCTGGGAAGGTGAACTTCTAACGGTGTCGTGTAGTCTTCCTAACAGAGTGCCAAAGCCCCATCGTTCAAGCGGCTGTGGAACTTTAAGTCACCCTAAGAGATGTTTCAGTAGCTTTTTTTAAGTGAAAAAGATGTTAATATATAAAAAAATAATAATTGCCATCAATTCACATAGGTTTCCGTTCTGGTGGAGTACGTAAGAGAGCTCACACGTCCGTCCTCTTTCCCGAGCTCTCACTGTCTACACGGGAAACAAAGAATGCTCGCTGTTGAGAGAAGAAAAAGGGGAGAAGTTGTTGTTGTTGTTGTTGTTTTAAATTAAAGCTGTATGATTTTTCATCCTCCTTCAGGGTCTTCTAAAAAAGCTATGAAGTGCAAGGTTTAGAAATGAAATAAAGGTAGCTTTTATAGGTCTTTTAAACCGATCTTAATTCAAAGGTTTAAGGTTTTCTAATCATGTTAGGTAGAGAAATGGTCAATTCAGAAATAACTTTTGATGAGTCCTCAACATTCTGTTTGTCTCTATAAAATAAAAATTACAAAGAAAACTACAAGGTCCCATTCCTTCCTACGAGCACCTGAGGCACTCCCTAGAGAATGATGGGTTTTGATCTTCCTTAGGTCACATGCATCAATTATACTAGTAACTATGCGCAAAAGTTACAAACCAGCTCATCAAACCGTTATTATTCACAACGGCCACTGGGACACGAAAGTTTTCCCAGGTTTTGAGTTGTTACTTAGATTTCATAATAAAAAAATACATACTTATTCTTAAAATACCTATATGTTGCCTATTACAAGGTCCACAAAGGTACAGTTGGGAGTGAAGGCATGGGCAGTGAAGACGTGCCCAGTGAATGAGACAGACACGGTCTCCCATTATTGAGAGAATACAGTTTCTAAATAGATTCATTATGTATCCCTCTGAATTTAAGGCAGTGTACAATCACTGAAATTTCCACTTGTTTTTTTGTCAGAACCGACAACGAGTTAGTCCTCTGTGGCCATAGACTTCCAGTCGCTTTGTATCCCCTTGTCAAAAAAACACTGGGTTGGAGAGAAGCCTGTGGAATCTCACCAGAACTGTTTCCACAGCGATTGGCTTGGATCCCAGCCACCAGAAATGCGTTCTGTGAGGATGGTTTTCTCAGGACAGATTGTTTGGATTGACCATCATTTATGAAGATGGCGGGACAGAGAAAGGACCCGCTGGAAATGAAGGTGTTGCCTGGAGTCTGAATTTAGCCGCTGCTTCATTCCTTTCCAATTTAATCTATGCATTCCCATGTCATTTATCGCCATGGTAATGGGATACTCATTTAAAAGACATCAAAATGTGAGTGGGGAAAGATGTGCTCTTGAACTGAATACAAACTCCTTACCATTTTAATGATAAATGAGTATTTAAGGAAATATTCCTATCTGATCAGCAAGGTAAAACTAAAATATTAAGATAAAGATTGCTGCTTTGCCCACCCTCACCCCCATTTATAAAATATAAACATTGCTCTAGGTGGGTTTTTTTATATATATTTCACATTTCATTCTAATTTTTAAAAGTCATGTAACCCACTTCTTGAGAAAAGTGTCACCTTAGTAGAGCGCGGTCTACGCAGCATGTCTGCGTTCGTGTCACAGCTTCGGGGACACTCTCAGAGCGTCCGCGCCCTCGGTGTCCTGCAGGGGGCGGGGGAGGATGTCCTCAGGTCCCTTGCAGCAGAAGCCCATGCAAGTGGCACCCACCTTTCCTTCCAAAGGCAGCTGTCGTGTATACAAGGAAGGGTGACGCGTCCGCAGCGTAGATAAACGGGCAGAGAACCTGGGAGAAGCTCCTGCAGTAGCTCCTGCCGTCCTCGCCGCTGGGACCCGCAGGGCTGTCAACGTCGCCGTGCCCAGGGACACCGGCCAGCGGGCCGCGCGGACGCTGCTGCTGCTCCTGTCGCCGTCCACCTCCCTCCCGCAGCCTTCCCGCGGCGGATGCAGATGGCCTCCCGGGAGCTGCGGCTGCTGCTGGGCACCAGCCCCTCCCGTGTGACACCCCCAGTGCTCCACACCTCCCCCCACACCGCAGCGAGGGGCTCACTCGGCAGGTATCCTGCAGGTGCTGGCCCGGGAGGCCCTGAGCACGCCACGCCGGCCCCCTCTCTGCGGATGCCCGTGGGGGGTCGTGCGTGACCTCTGCTTGTGCAGGGCTCCTGGGGAGACTGGGCGGAGCCCGGCCTCTGCCAGCCCCCTGACCAAGGAGATTCAGCGAGGTGGAGGGCGCCAACTCCTGGGCTCCCTGCCCCTCAACCCGGGGCTGGGGACCTGGCGACTTGTATAGGTGCCCTCGGCCCGTCCACCTCTGCCTGCTGGAGAGTGGGGCCCGCGGCCCCCTGAGGACAGGTCCTCAGCTCACTGCGCGAGTCGCTGAGTGGGTAGAAAGGGCCGCGGAGGGCGTTAGGCGGGGCTTCCACGGACTCCGAACGGAACATGGAAATGAGATCAGTGGAGAATAAAGTTAAAATTTGGCACACACAGAATATACAAGGAAGAACATGGTTCCTGCATTTCTCTTATGAGGGTAGCTCTGGCCCTGACTGTTGTATTCCCTCCCAGCTTCAATAAATAGAGGTGTTTGTTAGACAGGAAGAGCTTTCTGAGGATGACAGAGAAGGCATGTGAGGAAAGCGCGGCTGAGTAAAATAAGGGACTAAAATAAGAGCTATACTCACTTTTTTTTTAATTGGAGAAAGAGTCTGATAGGGTGTGTAAGGGGAACTGTTGACTGCAACTCACCAATGCCTTGATGGCAACTTTTACATTAGGAATTATTTTTTGCCTGGATCCAGCATACTCGGCTAGTCTGCTAAGTGTCTGTGCAGCTACTCAATGGTCTTGTTACCATGGACACTTTATATTAAGACTCCAATATTAATGTGCCTGCTTCTCACCTCATGTTGTCATGAGCCCCCAACTACCTGCCTGGCTCAGGGCAAGGAGGACACAAGGGGACAAGGCAGTGACACCTGCTTCTTCTCTCGGGATAGCAGACATTTCCCCTGAAGCTATCCCAAGCCTTTCCCTCTGATTTTACTGAACCAAGTTAATTTTAGTTTACGTCATTTCAGCGGAAGCCGACCATTGTTGACCAGTGTTGTGCCTCGTCTGCCAGAATGAGGGCTGGGGAGTGGGTACTAAGCCCACTGAGGGTCTTGATGTTCCCCTCAGTCTCTCAAGGGAAATGGATGAGGGAGAAGAAGGTTTGGAATTGCATTAGTTTTCTAGGGCTGTCATATCAGAGTATCAAGATGGGATGTCTTAAAAAACAGAGACCTCTTGGCCCTGGCCAGTAGGCTCAGCGGTAGAGCATCGGCCTGGAGTGCAGGAGTCCCAGGTTCAATTCACTGCCAGGGCACACACAGAAGGAACACCTATCTGCTTCTCCACCCGTCCCCCTCTCCTTCCTCTCTGTCTCTCTCTTCCCCTCCCACAGCCGAGGCTCCATTGGAGCAAAGTTGGCCCGGGCGCTGAGGACGGCTCCATGGCTTCTGCCTCAGGTGCTAGAATGGCTCTGGTTGCAATGGAGCAACAGCCCAGATGGGCGGAGCATCACCCCCTGGTGGGCATGCCGGGTGGATCCCGGTCGGGCGTATGCGGGAGTCTGACTGCCTCCCGGTTTCCAACTTCAGAAAAATAAAAAAAATTAAAAAAAACCCAGAGACTATCGTTGTCTCAGTACTGGAGGCTGAAAGTCCCGAGTCATTGTGTCTGCAGGGCTGGTTCCTTCCAGGGAAGGTGCAGGAACAATGTCCTTGGCTTTAGGTGACATCTTTTATCTATGTCTCTTTACACCATCTCCCCTCTGCATGTATCTCTGTGTCCCAGTGTCCCCTCTTTGTAAGCATGTCAGTTGTCCTGGGAGAGGGGTCCATCTTAATGAGCTCACTTTAATCTCATGACCTCCACAAAGGATCTCTCCCTGGACAAAGTCACAACATGAGGTGCTGGAGGTTACAACTTCAAACATAAATTTTGAAGGGGACACAATTCAACTCTTTAACCCCTTTTAGGAATGGTTTATGTGGAATGTATAGGGTCCACTGAAGCTGTCTCCCGGGGAGACCACCCACCCAGAACTGACCAGGCTGCTCACGCTCCTCACTCCGCTCAGAGCAGGCAGGGGCATGGACACTTTGGGACGAGGGGCTCAGGTGGGCACAGCCCCCGGATTCAAAGCTGAAGCTGTCCTCCAGGGCTCCTGTGGGTTTCCATGGGACCCTGGGACAGCTGTCGGGATTGCTGCCATAATGAGCCACAGAAACCCAGTGAGAAGAATTCAATAATTAATTGTAAATGCCTCATTTGAATACTTACCGATCAAGAAAATTATGTTGAATACCCTAATGTGTCTATTATGAGTGTTGAATATTGTCCAAAAGGGGTTGCTGTGGTTACTGGGGGTTGAGACAGGAAGTGAAAATGGCACACCTTTTTGTAACACAGGAAATCTTCCGTCAGCCGGACAAGGAGGGAATGTCTCCGTCAGCTAAAGGACAAGTGGCTGGCGTTGAGTGACGGCCATCGGGTGTCAGTCCTACACATTGCTACATAATCGTGTAGCTAGAATGTAGTTCATCTTCTTCATCTTAATATATATTTTAAGTGACATATTCAGATGTCTATATCAAGTACGTTAACTATTGCTAACCACAGAATCAGCACCGTACATTGTGAAAATTTCATGAGGTAGAGTTCACAAAACACAAAATCGACCATTTTAAGGTGAACAATTTAGTGGCATTTAGTGTATTTATAGTGTTGTACAACTGCCACCCCTGTTTAGTTCCAACACATTCAACACTCCCAAGTTAAAAACCTTCACCACCAGTGATGATCTTCCATCCCATCTTTCCCCAGCCCCCGGTGACCACCCGCCAGCTCCATCCCTCTCCGCGAATCAGTTCTCACGCCTCCTACATGTGGAGTCACAGAACACGTGCCCCTGGGTGGCTGGTTTCTTTCACTGAGCTCCATCCGTGAACGGTTTCTGCCTGTTTGTATGTGTGAAAAGTGCCGCTGACACACGCGCGTGGCGTGTAGCTGTTTGCGTGTCTGTTTTCAGTTCCCGGGCACGCACCTTAGAAACACAAGGCTGTATGTAACTCGACGTTTAACGTTTTGAGGAACACCACAGATTGTTTTCCACGGGGCTACACCATCGTAGATTCCCACGAGCGACGTGTGAGGCTTGCGATCTGTCAGCATCCCACCAACAGCTGTGGTCACTTCGCCGTTATTACCGTTGTCACAGACCACGTGAAGTGGCCCGTCGGTGGGTCTGCCTTGCGTCTCCCTCAGGACTAACGACGTCACGCCTTTCACGTCAGCCATGTGTGTATTTCCTTTGAGAGGTGTCTATTCAAGTTCTCTGCTCACTTTTTAATTGAGTTGTATTCTTATCATTGACTTGGAAGGGCTCTTACATGTTCTGGAAACTAGAAATGTATCAGGTATATAATTTAATATTTTTCCCATTCACATGTTGTTGGGTTGTTTTTTCAATTCTTTGACAGTGTTTTTGGTTTTTTTTGATGCACAAAGTTTCAAATTTTGATAAAAGTTTATTTTTTCTTTTGTTGCTTATACTTTTGAAGTGTGTTTTTTTTTTAATATTTCACACAGGCACACACACACCCACGCATACCACACATACATTCACACACCCACTCATGAAACAGAATGTGTTTTATGTATTTTATCTTTTCTGTGTGCAATAACACCATGTGTTGGATCCAGTAGTTTATCCAGTCAACTTTTATGAGCTTGTTATGAATTGTACTGAGCGGCCCCCATATTCAGAGATTGAAGCCCTGAGTCCCCCAGTGTGGCTGTGTGTGGAGATAGGTCCTTGAAGGAGATAGTTAAGGTTCATTGTGGTCACAGGGTGAAGCCCTAATCTGATAGGACTAGTGTCCTCATGTGAGGAAGAGACCCCCAGAGGCCGCTCGCTCTTTCCAAGGCCGTGGGAAGGCGTGGCGAGATGGCAGCTGTCTGCTAGCCAGCCAGGAGATCCCACCGGAAACCAGCCCGCTGGCACCCTGACCTTGAACTTCTGCCCTCTAGAACTGGGGGGGATACATTCTCTCCTGTGAACCACCCCATCCATGGTATTTTGTCATCGCTGCCCTGGCAGACAGACACGTCACTCCTGTTGTGTTTTAGGGGATGCAAATAGTGAGCGAACAAACAGGGTCCCCAGCCATGGGGGTCTTCATCCCAGGTCCCAGGCAGGCGGGAGACACCGAGTCACCTTCTGTGGTCACACAGTTAGTCACTTGCCTCAGGTCAGCAGCAACTCACCGTGCCACTACCTCTCCAGCTTTTATTCTCACTGCAGGGGACGATCATAGTATTTGTATGGTAGGTTCTTACTTGAAGAAGTGAACCAGATGCACTTGTTGACTCTCATTTTCTAGAAAAACCTGAAAGCCCAGAAGTCAGGGCCTGAGTCCGTCCACTCTTGTTTCAGAGTGTGGAAAGATGTCCAGCCAGGCAAGGGGGACTGCATGCATGCACCACCCCCACATCCATGACCCCCACGGCAGCCAGGCAGGGGGGACTGCATGCGTGCCCCCCCCGTGGGAACCAGGCAGTGAGGACTGTATCCGTGCCCCCCCCCGTGGGAACCAGGCAGTGAGGACTGTATCCGTGCCCCCCCCCGTGGGAACCAGGCAGTGAGGACTGCATCCATGGCCCCCCCCATGGGAACCAGGCAGTGAGGACTGCATCCGTGCCCCCCCGTGGGAACCAGGCAGTGAGGACTGCATCCATGCCCCCCCGTGTGAACCAGGCAGTGAGGACTGCATCCGTGCCCCCCCCCCGTGGGAACCAGGTAGTGAGGATGCAGTGAGGACTGCATCCATGCCTCCCCCATGTGAACCAGGCAGTGAGGACTGCATCCGTGCCCCCCCGTGGGAACCAGGCAGTGAGGACTGCATCCGTGCCCCCCCCATGGGAACCAGGCAGTGAGGACTGCATCCGTGCCCCCCCCGTGGGAACCAGGCAGTGAGGACTGCATCCGTGCCCCCCCCCGGGGGAACCAGGCAGTGAGGACTGCATCCGTGCCCCCCCCCCCCGTGGGAACCAGGCAGTGAGGATGCAGTGAGGACTGCATCCATGCCTCCCCCATGTGAACCAGGCAGTGAGGACTGCATCCGTGCCCCCCCGTGGGAACCAGGCAGTGAGGACTGCATCTGTGACCCCCCCGTGTGAACCAGGCAGTGAGGACTGCATCCGTGCCCCCCCGTGGGAACCAGGCAGTGAGGACTGCATCCGTGCCCCCCCCGTGGGAACCAGGCAGTGAGGACTGCATCTGTGACCCCCCCATGCGAACCAGGCAGTGAGGACTGCATCCGTGCACCCCCACCCGCAGGAACCAGGCAGTGAGGACTGCATCCGTGCACCCCCACCCCCGGCAGCAAGAGTCCCCAGGCAAACTCCTCTATTGACTCCTCGATTTCCTCAGCCTGGTGGCTTCAGCTGCCCTGGGAGCGCTCTCTGCCCTTGAATCTTCAGAAGGAAAAATAAAAAGCCACTGAGGTCATCTCCCCGTCCGCCACACCCTGTCCTGTGCTGCTTTGGTCACGGAGATGCACTAACGCGCAGACACCCCTGCACTCGCTAAGCGGACTCCTAGCGCATAGATGTAAACAAGGTTGGGTAGCAACGCGCACTGGGAACATGTGAAGCGTGACTTAACAGGCACCCCGCGTAAACGAGGGTGTCCAGGGCAGGGCCGCCACACATGTGACAAGGCACTGAGACCAGAACTAAGTCAGGGTGGACCTGCTGGGAGGAACGCCCTCCAGGCGGAAGCAGTCACCGATGCGGGGACCGTAATGTGTGATGACCGCTGCGTTTTCTCCCGTGACTGGAAAAGGCCACGGTGGCTCACAGAAACCATGGAGTTCATCTCGGAGTGCAGCAAAGCTGGACATGGTCTGTTGAAAGCAGAGGCCTGCCCTGGGCCACCCGAGGCATTTAGTACCGATAATGTGGGCATGGTTCTGGGCAGAAACACCATGGCCCTTATCTGGGGTCCAGGACAGTTTCGGAAGGGGCTGGATCAGAGAAGAGAGATGCAAAAATAAGAGCCATACCGTCTCTCTCATCTCCGCGGAATTACATAAGAAGAGATACAAAAGGGGGGGGGGCAATCTCAGTACAAGGCAGGGGAAAGTCAACTAATCACGAAGGAAGGAAGCGGGAAGCGTTTCAGTCCCGTGTTTGAAGCACGGGGAGGATGTGTCTAGTTGCAGGAAAAGGTGTAAATCCGAGGGAAGCACACGCCCCAAGTCGTGAACGAGGCCTGTGGGCTTCGGAGGTGAGCCCTGTGGGAGTGGAAAGGACAGAAGTGTGCAGGGTGCGTCACAGATCGCGGGGCGGAGGAGAGCCCACAGCAAGCGTCCCCGTGACGTGCATGGAGCAGTGGAGCAAAGCACACCACTCCGGTGAGGACTTCCACGGAAGCCACGTGTGAGCCGGCGCTGTGCTGGGCTCCCTCTGTCTGAGCCTTGACGTCAAGAGTCCAGTACGTGTGCTGGGCGTTCTGCACCCGGCTCCTCTCCCCAGTTCCTCTGTTGAGTACCGGGGCCCAGTAGCTCAGATGTGACTGCATTTGGAGAGGGGGGTCCGTGAAGAGGTGACAGACGTGCTGAGGACAAATGTGTGGCCCTTAGCCAATCAGACTGGTGCCTGTGACCGGAGGAGGCGACTGGGCCACAGGGACACACGGAGGAGTGAGCTCATGGAGGCGTGCTGAGCAGACATCGCCACAACCCTCAGAGGAAGCAGCCTGAATTCAGCCTTCTCGCCCCCGGGATGCTGAGCAAATCCATGTCTGTCATTCAAACCCCCAGCCTGCGGCCCGTTGTAACGTCAGCCTTAAAAAACATACTTGGCAAAAAAATATCAAGGACAGCTCTTCTTTATACCATTCACGTGACACGTGAGGAGTTCCAAGTCTCAAAAAGTGGAGTGCCTTGGCCAGTGTCCCATAAATCCTTCCATAAAAAATACACATTGTTTTTACCTAGAGGGGGCATGTATGTAATCCCGTTATTCTACCTGGGGCGTTGCTGAGGGGTTTTCTGGTGCTCTTCATGCTGGGGGAGGGTGGTACTGTGAACCAGGTCATGAGTCTCCAGCGTGTGTCCCCGGCTCCCCAGAAAACCGAGGAGCCCTCTCTGCGGTGGGCCCCCTCGGACGCAGTCAAGCCGGCCTGGGAGCTGCTTAATCAGTTATTAGCAGGATGTTGCCAAGTCCTACACACTGCCTCCTTTATGAGGATCCATAAAAGAAATGTCTAATTTTAGCACCGAGAGTCTTGTAATTATACTTCTCCTGAGCAATTAATTGGCTTGGCTTATCTTTTGGAGACAATGTAGTGTGAGACCGACGGCGTCCATCTCCCGGGGCTGCCAGGGAGCAGAGCCCCAGTGCTGCCTGCAGGGGCGCGCGGAGAGTGGCCTGGAGAGCTGCATGCTCAGCCCACTAGGCTCCTGCTCTCCTCTGGGCTCTGTGCGTGTCCCCAGCCCCCGCCCGCGCCCTCCCCTGCCGCATGTCCCGTTAGTTTTCTGTATCCTCTCAGCCCCCGTGAGTCTTCTCCTGCAGTAAGCGGGGGTCTATCAATGTGCCCCTCCGGGCTGGCCTCATTCTCCGCCCCGTTCCAGGTGCACTTCTGCATGTAGTCCTGCGCCCGTCCCAGATCTGCATCAGTCCCCGCATTCCATTAATGGCCCGTCGGTGCGCTGGCGTGTGTAGCTACTGGGCCCCAAGCCCACGTGGGCACGTGTGGAAACGGAGGGACCGTGGGGAAGAAGCCCGCGGTGGGGTGCCATACCGCGCGTCTTCTTTAGGAGGAGAGGGAAAGTAATTTTCCCGTTCTGGAATAACAACTGTATAATTATGTGAGTTTTTTTTTTTTAAAGTAAAGTTTTCTAAGCTCTAACAATACTGTAGGTTATCTGTAATTATAATGCGCTACTTTACTGAAATTACCCTGGATGAAAAGGAATAATTCTGAGTTTATTGCCAACCGTGGGGTGGTGTGCACCGCTACTAAAGATAGACCTTCCTGTTGGTCTGCTCCGCATGCGCACCTGTGAGACCTGGGGAGGAGCGCGGCTCCTCAGGGTGGACTCCGGACTCCGCGCAGGCTCGGGGTGCTCTTTCTGCGTACGTTGCTTGTCCGACCTTTCATTGTAACACACCTGCCTCATTTCTCAGGGTCCACAGAAATAGCGGGCCCTGGGGCGCTTGGCGCTGATGGTGCGCAGTTAGCGGCTGCCTCTACCAGCATGTGCACCCACAGTACTTCCCACAGGGGGGGCGGGGCTTCGTTCCACACATGTGCACCGCAGTATCTCCCACGGGAGGGGTGGGCCTCTGTTCAGCCGCACACGCACCGCAGTACCTCCCACAGAGGGGCGGGGCTTCGTTCCACCACACGTGCACCGCAGTATCTCCCACGGGAGGGGTGGGCCTCTGTTCAGCCTCACCGCAGTACCTCCCACAGGGGGGCGGGGCTTCGTTCCATCACAGGTGCACCACAGTGCCTCCCACGGGAGGGGCGGGGCTTCCGTTGGGCTGCAGGTGGATCCTCTGGCTCGGATCCAGGAAAAGTATGGGGCGCTAATGCGCCTGCATGTGAAGTGCCCACTGCAGGGTGTGGACCGCAAGGAGGGTCACGTGCACTGAATTCTGTCCCGCCTCCCCTCCCAACTCATACGTGGAAGCCTTAGCCCCCCTAATGCAACGGTTTTGGAGATGGGGCCTTTAAAGGGGCAACTAAAATTAAATTATTCTGTTTCAGTTTCACAACACAGACTGGATTGATTTGGACACAATTCCCAAAGGAAATGAGTTTATAAACTGGAGCTGAATGGTAGAATAGAAGATGGTAAAAGTAGACTGACCTTGAATGAGGGGCAAGGACCAGGCATAGGAACCAGACTTGAACTTCACTGACACGAGGATTTGCTTCAGAACCACGTGAGAGGCAGCCAGGTTTCCTAAGGCCTATATATCACTCTGGTAAGCGTCTTTCCTGCCAGGGCGGGGGGTAGAAAACCGGAAACTAGGGAGCCATTCGGGACACCTGTGCCTGCCCCACGTGTATCTCCTAGTCAGCGAGTCTCCCTGGTTCTCATTTCTTGACCAGACGCCATTCTTTCTCACCTGGATTCCTGCGTAGCTACTCGCTGGTATCCCTGCTTCCTCTCTTGTGGGCAGAGTGACTCCAGAATAAAATGCGAATCCGTCACCCCCTATTGAAATCTCTCCCGGGGCTCCCAGTGGTCCCAGACAAACGCTGAACGCCTCCAGGTAACCCACCTGCCCTCGTGTGGCCTGGTGCCCGTCTCTGCCGCCTCCTCCGGAGGGCCCTCCTCTCCCTCTCCCTCTGACCACCACACTGACCTCACCCCTGCCTGCTCTGTCCTCTCTCATGCTCAGTGCCAGCCCCTCGAATTCTGTCCACCGGCCCCATGACCATCTTCCTGTCTCTGTGCGGTGACCACTTCCTTGGGGAAGGCTTCTGGAGCCTCACGGGGCCAGCGTCTTCCTCTCATGCGCCTTCAGGGTGCTTTGCACGGCTGAGAGTTTACTTTGACACATTCGACGATGCCGCGTGCGCTCTCAGCTTCGAGAGTGGCCTGGACCGCGTCCGTCTGTGCAGTCTGCCCTGCGGCAGGCAGGGCTTAACACGAACACAGTGCCTCGGACACAGTGGGTTCTCGGTCATGTCCTTAATAGTTATATCCAGTACTCATTAAAACCTTTAAGTCTTTTTTTTTTTCCATCTATTACAACATACTTTTGTGCATATAATCAGCACATAACTTTTTTGTGAAAATTTTTATGTACCAACAAAACACAGTAAGATGGCAATTTCCGTATTAGGAAGCGTCAGTGGTGTGATGTACTATGATACTTAGACCCATGGTATGGTATTTAGATAGATGTGTGTTTCTTCTAAGAACTATTTTATTCATCTTTCTTAGTGAGTTTCCACTTCAGAGTTTAAGTGTGTAGAAACCAATATTAATTAAAAGATTATCTTGTCGGGAAAACATCAAAGCTAAATTTTGTCAGTAATCTCTTAAAGTCTTAATTACACATGAAATTCCAAGAAATATAATCATGCTTTAAGAGAGACGTCTGACCAAGTCAACCTAATTTTAATGTTAGCAAATGTTATATATAGATGAGATTTTTTTTTTTTTTTTTTTTTTTTTTTTTTTTTTTTTTTTTTTCATTTTTCTGAAGCTGGAAACAGGGAGAGACAGTCAGACAGACTCCCGCATGCGCCCGACCGGGATCCACCCGGCACGCCCACCATGGGGCGGGGCTCTGCCCACCAGGGGGCGATGCTCTGCCCATCCTGGGCGTCGCCATATTGCGACCAGAGCCACTCTAGCGCCTGGGGCAGAGGCCGAGGAGCCATCCCCAGCGCCCGGGCCATCTTTGCTCCAATGGAGCCTTGGCTGCGGGAGGGGAAGAGAGAGACAGAGAGGAAAGCGCGGCGGAGGGGTGGAGAAGCAAATGGGCGCTTCTCCTGTGTGCCCTGGCCGGGAATCGAACCCGGGTCCTCCGCACGCTAGGCCGACGCTCTACCGCTGAGCCAACCGGCCAGGGCCTAGATGAGATTTTTTTAAAAGTGGCTTTGTCTACCTGGAAACATAGACTCTCATAGAGGATAAAGACCCAGAGGGATGCCTTTGCCTGACCAGGCAGTGGCGCTGTGGATAGAGCATCAGCCTGGGACTCGCACAACCCAGGTTTGAAACCCTGAGGTTGCCGGTTATATATATATATATCTTTGATAACAGAGAATTTAAAAATAGATGAGTATGCTTCCTCACCGATGCCCGGTTCGTATACATTCCACTTGAGTTATATTAATTTGGGAATGATTAGTCCACCTGGATCAGAGCACAATATATTGACTTAGATTAGCTAAGAATAAACAGCACAGAAAGGCTTTGAACAGACTCGAGGTTTGCAGACAGTGAATTAAATGGACCGATTTTATGGATTCCAAGTTCATTTGCGTAAGCCGGGCTGACTTGCTCAGCTGCTTTGTTTGCTGTGTTTTTTTGTCTACATCTGATACTTCCTCTTCCACCTTAAGCCTTCCTTCCTCCTCATGTGTTACCTATATGGTCCATTTGTCATAATTACCTCTAAATCAAGTCATAAATTATATACCCATTTCAGTTGTTTGACGTATGGGACATTTCATTTCCACCGCACTTCGTGTTCACAAGACGGTGTCTGTTCACACCCAGTGGCGCACAGAGTACGTCAGGGTGCTGCGCCTCTCTCGGATTTCACCTGAGAATGACACCCACAACTTCAGAAGCTTTCCTACAAAACTCCGCGTGCCCAGCATTCTGATCTGTGTCTGAACTCGGGACCAGAACTTCCGTGGTCTCATTAGTGAAATACTCACTTCTCAATGTCCAGGGGGGAAATGCGTTTTCTCTTGCATGCCGAGCTCAGGCAATTGAACTGAGTAATTCTGGGTAAGTCGCGGAGTTCACTGTAAGCGGCCCCACCATGGGCGGCGCTGGGTGACCCTAATTGTGGCTGCCTTTCCCTGTGTGAACCGCAGCGCGGGGAGGGACTCGGTCCAGTGTGGGGTGCCTCCCGGCTCCGGGAAGCCCAGGTGAGCCCCCACCAGCCACAGAAGCTCACGGCGGCAGCAGGGGCGAGGCCGCCACAGGCAGGGCAGTGGACCCAGGCTGCGGGCGGGTCTGGTGTTCATGTCCAGTGCACGTGTCACGGCCACCTGTGTAGCCAGACAGCCCCTGGTTCTTCATCCCTAAGGCTAACGATGCGCGATGCCTTGCCCTTGATACGCGTGTGTCCACCCAAGAGTGGGTTGGGACGTCTGATAAATAACCCAGAGAGGTTCGTTTTGACACAATCCAGATGCTGGGTGTAGGATTCTTAGCCTCAGAACCGTGCGCACCTGGGTGGTGAAGAGATTGGAGTTCTTCTTGTGTGACGGCTGAGGGGAGGGCAGGTCCCACGGCATGCCGACGCACGCCCCTGCCAGGTGTGTTTTTGGGGGTCCCGAAGACCCCTCCAGGTCTAACCCCCCCTGTAAGGCAGCCTGGGATGTTTAAAAATACACGTTGTTGTGTGACTTTCTTGTGTATCTATAGGCTATGTCTGTACCCCCGAAGCCTCTGCTAACACAGCCTTTCATCCGACCTTCCTTCAGGAGATAATCAGTGCCCTCCATCTCCTCTAATTGCCCCATTTGCTGTTGGTCATGTTGCAGGTAAACCAACATTAAAGGAGTTGCAGCCCTCTCCATTTTTTCCCCCTGCTGCTACCGGAGACAGTTATCTCCGAGGTCAAGTTAACTTCTAAATTAGTTTGGCAAACATTGTATCTACAGGCCACTTAAAAGCAGCACCAGTATCTCTACACGGAGAACAGAATTGGGTCACCGGGGACATTAGCACCTCGCAGGCCATTCTTCTTTCCCACGCTGGGAGAGAGCGGGGAGTGAGAGGCGGGGGGGATGCAGAGTCCCCAGTGGTGGGCCTGTCTTCGGCCTGCAGACGCCTTGGCCATGGTCAGCTGGTGAAGCAGGAGCTGCAGCCTCTCGGTGAATCACGGCAGACTCTCAGATGTCCCCGCACCTGGCTCCCTCGGCAGCGTCGTGGGCGTTATGGGTCTCACCGTGCCTGAGCTTCCGGGGGACCCAGTTCTGAGCTCAAGGAGCAAGCTCCGTCGAAGGCTCAGCCTCCCTCCCCGCCCCTGAGGTGGATGGAGGGCTCCTCACAGCCTGGGGCGGATTTGCCCTTCTCCTTTAAGCTGCACGTCACCGTCACCGTCGTCGTCGTAGTGCTCAGGAAGCAGGGATGCCACCTGGGAGAGCCTGGCCCCGACAGCTCTGACTTGACCCCTGAGCTCCATTTATCCCCATCACCTGAATCCAAGGTCATTTGGTCTCGCCCAGCCTCAGTTCCCTCCCGTGCAAAACGGGGGTTCCAGTCACTCTGTCCTGCACGGTGATTGTGCGGGAACTGAAGGACCACTCAGCATAGCACCTGCACGTGTTGCGCTGCGTGCTGGACGCGTGCCGTTGTATCATGGCCTCAAACTGTACCGTTTCCAGAGTCCCCACCCCGGAATGACGCCTCTCAGGCGACATCAGCACCTCGATACTCAACAAACCTCAGCTGGATTTGCCAGCTCTTGTCCGGAGGCTCAGCTGCTTCTCCGTTTGTATTTCTATCATCTTCCTGAAAGCCAGGGTTTGGTAGGATTCTGGCTGTGCCTGTGCCTCTGCCGTCTGGGCTTTGCATAGGGCGGAGTACCTCAGAGAGGGGACGCATCTTGCCTGTGGACACACAGCAGGGAGACTGAACCGGGCCCTCACAGGTCTGCACGCAGAGCTGTTTTCTCCTGCGCTGCCTTGTCCTGGACTTTTAAATTTGCATAATTGCAGAAAGTCCTCTGCTGAGGACATCCTTTCACTGTGAGTGAATGTCAGTGAGATTTACACATATTTTTCATCTCTTTTGCTCTGACAAAGTGTCCAATCTAACAAAATCTATCCCGTGGCCTTGTAATAAAATGTGCTTTAAAACCAGCACCGCGTAACCATTCATTTTCGGATGGGAAGTAAACAAACCATCGTTACCTGCAGAGCAAATTGATGTTTCCCTTAATGCGGTGGTTTTGTAACTTTTCTGTGGTGAACCTAAAGGTTACACTGTAACGCACTGAGCCTAAGTAAACCACAAATGCAGAGCCCACTCCTGAGAGGTGCACATCGAATCTCGTAGACTAAATGCAATTTTTTTCCCCCAGAAGTCTGGGATTTCCCACGTGAATTTGTCCTCTATTCCAAGAGATTAGTGGTACTGAGGTCAGAAATTCATCAGTCATTGGACACACAGACAAGAAGCTGTGACTCACACAAACACTACCATACACACACACACACCTTATAATTTAATGCTCGGGAAACTAACTGAAAATAATAGACTCTATATATCACTCATGGTGACTGTTTATTGTTCCTCGTGAAATCAATGTTTAAGCATTTGGGACAAAGCCCACTTTATCCAAGGACTGAATTAGTATTCTGAATTGTATGCAGCTGAAACGATATTGTGGTTCTTGGATTTAATTAATTAAAAAAGGCTTTTTTTGGTTTTGTTTTTATTTGTTTTTTGTTTGTTTTTTGGGTTTTTTTCTTCTTCTTCAGTAAAGCATAAAGCTGCAAGGGTAATAGTCTTCTGAGAAAAATAAAATAATACTGTCACGGATATCCCAGATCCTGGATGTTATAGACAGAAACAATTCTGGTTTGGAAAGATAGAATAAATACTCAGTCTCGGAGCGGAAAGCAAAGGACGGTTTCCCAAATGGTCTGATGTCTGCCCCCTTCTCCCCTTCTTGTTTCTTACAAACCTGCTCTCAAGGGTCCACACCGACCTCCTGAGCACAGAACCCACTTTTCCCCGGAGACCCCCTTTCTCTTCCGCCTGGGCGGTACTGTGCAGTTCACAAACCTCTTCCTCTGCCACGCCCTCTTTTATTCACGTCCACGAGGCAGCACGTCTGAAGCTATTCTGTAGGTCAGGTGGGCATGTAGGTATGAGGGATGCCGTACTGAACACAGCAGGCACCGTCCCTGGCGACCCCGGCTACCGTTGCCCCTCAGTCCGCCTTCATGAACTGACCCTTCTCAGCGTCTGCCCTGGGCCTTCCCTTCTGCTTGGAGCTGCCAGGGGTCTCCCACCTCTTCATGTTCTCTGGTGACTCCACCTGCCCGTCTGCTGCCCACCCCCAGAATTACACCCCTATGCCCTTCCTCTCTCCAAGTCTGCACCCCACAGCGATGCCTCCCCTGGCTGCAAATCGACGCTGAGCTAACAAGCCCTTTCCAGAGTGGCCATTTCTGTGACCTTCCCGAAGGCTCACGTTGGAGAGAGCTCTGTCTCCTCCTTCCGTGGCTGGGGCTCTATGTGGGCAACGGCTCTAGATGCCCTTGTTTCTCCCCGGCCTCGGTTTCTTCTGCTTGAGCGTAGAGATGTTTCCACGTGGCTTTCTTGTTGAAACACATTCATTTTCTCGGTCCACTCCATTCTCTGACACACAGACGACAGCTGTGAGCAAGCACTTCTCCAGACTTCCTCAAATGTTCAGTTGCCTCCTGTCCCCGACTAAGTAAGTGCCGGGCCGTCCCGTGAAGACAGTGTGTGAAGTGCTCTTTCTAGCATATTTTCCCTGTTCCTTCCCTCACCATCAGCCTTGGACATGGGACTGCCTTCCTGCCATCCACTTAGGACCCACCTGTCCTCATTCCCAACTGTAGGGACCTTACTGCGACGGAGAGCCGGGATGCCATCGTTCCTTCCATCTCCATGGAGACCATCCTTTTGTTTCCGAGATCAAGCCCCCTTCTCCCACCGACCTGTTCATCGTACGAGGGCCCACTCGCAAGTTGCACCTTTCTTCTTAACCTCCTACAGAATCTGTTACGTTGAGATGTATAATCATCTCTGTCTACTCTACTGGTCTAAAAGCAAACACCGACATCTACACTAGGATCTGTTTAGTAGATTTGGAAGAATATGTGAAGATAAAGGTGCAAAGAGGGTACATGGGCTCTGGTGCCACCAAACTCGTGTGGGGAAAAAAAAAAAATAGCAGTGAGATGTCCCACTCTCTCTAAGACAAAGTAGGTGTGAGTTTTTAGGTAAACTCCCTGTCTTGAAATGACCAGAACCCCTAACCTACTTATAGAGTTCCCGAATGAATATTCTTTCAAGCCACATGGTAGTGGTATCTAGTGCTGTTATCACCTATTGTTTTTAAGTATGGAGATAGTCTTACTATTTTAGATTACAAAACCATTCACCTGTTTAATGTAAAATATGTAAAAAAATACCTAAAATATCAAAATGAAAATCATCTAGATTCTCACCAGACTGCTAAAATTCCTGTGAATACTGTATATATTTTTCTAGGAGTTTTGTCCTTCATATATATATATATATATATATATATATATATATATATAGAGAGAGAGAGAGAGAGAGAGAGAGAGAGAGAGAGATAAGGTTTGAAAGGATAAATGAGGTCTAACAATGCATGCTAATATAGACCCTACCCTCTTCACTTAAAATATAATAGTATATTCTCATATCTACATGTGTAAATCTAGACCTGTATTATGACACCTAATACTATATGAAAATCTGCAATTTTATCAATTATGATTTGTGTTTTTATTTTCTTTCAAAAATCTTTTTCACATACAGCTATTAACAGACATGTCAGTCAGCGTCTTTGAACAATCATAGAAGTGGAGTTGTTGCATGTACGCTTAGGCGTACATTTAATAGATTTTGTTCTCCCAAATCCTCTAACACTAATCTTCTCATCTGACAGTGAACACATTGTGATGTGTTGACTGACCACTTCAGTTTTTTGTGTGTTTTTCAATGACTGCTTGTCCCTTTTGCCTGAGTCACATGGTCTTGTCTACCTACTTGATTAAAGCCTGTGTGGAATCGTGGCCAGCTCACCTTAATCACGGTCGATGACCAGGTGACTCAGGATTCGCTCACAGCAGAGGCACAGGTGAAAGTCTTGGTGCATGAGCGCTTTCTTTTTAAAGCACTTCTGTCTCATTCTGATTCTTAATGATTTCACCATTGACGCCATCCATTGACCTTCCTAGGAACCAATACCGTGGGATGGTCACCTGTATGTCCTCCTGTTAACTTTATGACCGCCTTGTTTAACCCATATAATATTCATTTTGGAATAAAGTATGAATATTACTTTATTCCAAAATGATAATGAGCAAAGATTTAAGTTTGTTTCTTTCCAAATAATTTGCCCGTTATCCCACATTACTAGACTTATCCAGTCTTTCTCTGGGTAGTTTTAAATGCCATATTTTATCTGTTTGTTTGTTTTTTACAAAGCTTTTTGTCACTTTTCTATACACTGTGCTCTGGTTCTTAGAAGGACATAGATGTTTGGTTACTGTTTTTTCATAATGCATTTTAGTATCTAATGGGACAGATCTTCTCACCTCACTTTTTCAAAGGAAAATGTCTTGTCTGTTCTACACTGTTTTTCTTTCCCCCAGATGAACTTTTATAGCCATATTAATCTGAGATCAGCAATCAGGGAGATCGTAATTATCTGCTTAGTACCCTGGAGTGGACCTGTTCATGTGATTCTTTATCAGCTGAGACTGTGATACTGACCAGATGCTGTTTGGTTTTCTTTTTTAACATTTTTAACTTTTTTTAATCAGTGGATTGATTTTAGAGACAGATAAGGATGGAAGGAGAGAAACATTGATTTGTTGTTACATTTAGTTGTGCATCATTGGTTGCTTCTTGCATGTGTTCAGACTGGGGATTGAACCCTCAACCTTGGCATATCGGGATGACACTCGAACCAACTGGGCTACATGACCAGAAGGTTTTGTTAAATTTCATTAACAATTTATAGTCAGAGGTTGTAACATCCAGCTGTCTTTGATCAGCGGATTCTCTTCCTAGCGTCAGTCATTTTCCGTGAGAAATTCTCATCTTAATTACTCAAACTCCATTAACCTCACCCTCTCCTCTTAAATAGTTCCACATGAGAAGGTAGATTGTAATTGGCTTTCAGAAATGCTAACAACTATTGACGAGACTGCCACGGCACTTCAGTCTTCCTAAATGGGGGAGATGGGGGGAGGTGGGCTGAACGTGCTCTTCGCCCGGGGAAGACTGGAGGGTGTTCATTGGACACTTATGCTGTTAATCACGTCCATTTCAAATGCGTACCTTCTTCTGTCCTGTATGAATTAAGAGCCAGGATTGCTTAAAAGTATTCGGGGGAAAGAAATGGAAAGATGCTCAGAGGTGGTCTGCAGGTGAAGTTATTTCTAGGCTTGCTAAGTAAAGCACAGTCTTTCAAAACTTTCAGGAGATAAAGGCACCATGTATCTTTTTTTTTTTTTTCAGAAACATAGGTCTACAAATCAAGAGACTTTTGCAAACCGTACACTTTGAGCTGCCAAAGCAAAAATAGCCACACAGAAACATCCACATCCCTTTATAATTGCCAGGGGGTCCAGCCTCAGAGAGAAGACGTCTGGTCATTCCGAGGGCTTCTCTGCGACAGACACCACACTGGGGCTTTGGAGCGGAAAGGAGACTGCCTCCCTGTGGACACAAGGTCCCTATCTGCATTCACGTCTGGGAAGCACATCTGACCCGTCTTTGTCAAACTCCCTTGCACCTGGCGTGGTCAACTGTACACGGTAAATATTTGAAGAGCAGTTTGTTGCAGGAAGGGAGAAAAGAGAGAAGTGAATGAGGAAGGTGTGAGGGTTCCTGCAAAGGGAGCGTGGCGTTTCTGCTCCCCGCACCCACTCCCTGCCCCTGTCACAGACCCCGTGGCTCCCTGCTGTTCAGTTAACGCAGACCCTGTCCCCAGAGGCCGGGCCGGCTTGCAGAGTTACAGGAACACCTCCTGGTAGCATGAGGCTCATTGACCTCACCTTTAAGAACACCACATGCCATGACTCCTTCAAAGGAGCAAAGTGAACAGGAGATGGACGTGGAGCTGAACGTGGTCTCACTGCGTTGCACGGCGCCCTCTGGCGTGACCCTGCACCTCCAGCCACTGCATCGGGGGGCCTCCTTGTGGGGCACAGACGAGCCTGGCCGCCCACAAGAACTGTCCTCGCAGCTCAGGGATGCTGGTTCTGAAGGTCTCACCCAACAGCCTCATCTTCTCTGGTGTCTTCTTGGCGTTTTTGTCTCACAGCGCGCTGCCTGAAGGCCGTGGAAGTCCCCAGAGGGACCTGCGCACTCACCTCCTTAGGACTTCGAAGGTCCAGCTCATTTCCCGTCCCTACCAGGCTGGAGAGCTGAATCACCTTTACAACGACTCAGATGAATCCCACGTCAAAAAATAACTGGAAATAAAATGATACGTCTCTGTGTAACCCTGACCACGAAAGAAGACAGTTTATAGCCGTTGTGGCTAAAGAAATGTATCATTAGCACATAAATTGGTCAATGAAAGGCCCGCACCAGGTTGATGAAAGCAAGAGGTAAGCAGCGTGTTCAGTGCAGGTTCTTGCTCTGTGGCTCCCCAGTGTCTCCAACATCCTTTGTGTGGAAGTGATGTGGTCGGCGTGGCGTGTGTCACCTCTAAGAGGCTTGGTGTTGGCCCTGGCCGGTAGGCTCAGTGGTAGAGTGTCAGCCTGGCGTGCAGGAGTCCCGGGTTCGATTCCCAGCCAGGGCACACAGGAGAAGTGCCCATCTGCTTCTCCACCCCTCCCCCTCTCCTTCCTCTCTGTCTCTCTCTTCCCCTTCCGCAGCCGAGGCTCCATTGGAGCAAAGATGGCCCGGGCACTGAGGATGGCTCCTTGGCCTCTTCCTCAGGCACTAGAATGGCTCTGGATGCAACAGAGCGACACCCCTGGTGGGCAGAGCATCACCCCCTGGTGGGCATGCCGGGTGGATCCCCGGTCGGGTGCATGCAGGAGTCTGTCTGACTGCCTCCCCATTTCCAGCTTCGGAAAAATGAAAAAAAAAAAAAAAAAAAAAAAAAAGAGGCCCGGTGTGCTCCGCCGTGTGCCGAGGGCCAGCACTGGTGCATCTCCCCATCTCTCACGTCCTCTGCAGCACGGGAGTGACTCAGGCTGTGCACAACCAGACGTCAGCGGTCAGGGGTCAGCTCCGGGTGTCTGTCCCTGGAGCCCCCACCCCATCCTGACACGATTCCCCCCAGTCCAGCCGTCGCCATGGGCCGCCTCAGTGGGCACAATCCCGGTGTTCTCTGCTGTGTTTGGTTCTGCCGCATAGCGAGCTCCCTGCCCGCTGCCCCCAGCGGCTCACTCTGGGAAACGGGCTGGGACGGCCGCCCTGTGAACAGAGCCAGTAGAGGCCAGTGGCGGTCAGTGCATCTCTCCAGGCCAGAGGCGGTCAGTGCGTCTCTCCAGGCCAGCGGTGGTCAGTGCGTCCCTCCAGGCCAGTGGAGGTCAGTGCGTCTCTCCAGGCCAGTGGCGGTCAGTGCGTCTCTCCAGGCCAGAGGCGGTCAGTGCGTCTCTCCAGGCCAGTGGCGGTCAGTGCATCTCTCCAGGCCAGAGGCGGTCAGTGCGTCTCTCCAGGCCAGTGGCGGTCAGTGCGTCTCTCCAGGCCAGAGGCGGTCAGTGCGTCTCTCCAGGCCAGTGGCGGTCAGTGCGTCTCTCCAGGCCAGAGGCGGTCAGTGCGTCTCTCCAGGCCAGTGGCGGTCAGTGCATCTCTCCAGGCCAGAGGCGGTCAGTGCGTCTCTCCAGGCCAGTGGCGGTCAGTGCGTCTCTCCAGGCCAGAGGCGGTCAGTGCGTCTCTCCAGGCCAGTGGCGGTCAGTGCGTCTCTCCAGGCCAGTGGCGGTCAGTGCGTCCCTCCAGGCCAGAGGCAGTCAGTGCGTCTCTCCAGGCCAGTGGCGGTCCGTGCGTCTCTCCAGGCCAGAGGCAGTCAGTGCGTCTCTCCAGGCCAGTGGCGGTCAGTGCGTCTCTCCAGGCCAGAGGCAGTCAGTGCGTCTCTCCAGGCCAGTGGCGGTCAGTGAGTCTCTCCAGGCCAGAGGCGGTCAGTGCGTCCCTCCAGGCCAGTGGCGGTCCGTGCATCTCTCCAGGCCAGTGGCGGCCAGTGCGTCCCTCCAGGTCAGTGTGTCTCTCCAGGCCAGTGGCGGTCAGTGCGTCTCTCCAGGCCAGTGGCGGCCAGTGCGTCCCTCCAGGCCAGTGGCGGTCAGTTCGTCTCTCCAGGCCAGTGGCGGTCAGTGCGTCTCTCCAGGCCAGTGGCGGTCAGTGCATCTCTCCAGGCCAGCGGCGGTCAGTGCGTCTCTCCAGGCCAGAGGCGGTCAGTGCGTCTCTCCAGGCCAGTGGCGGTCAGTGAGTCTCTCCAGGCCAGAGGCGGTCAGTGCGTCTCTCCAGGTCAGTGGCGGTCAGTGCGTCTCTCCAGGCCAGTGGCGGTCAGTGCGTCTCTCCAGGCCAGTGGCGGTCAGTGAGTCTCTCCAGGCCAGTGGCGGTCAGTGAGTCTCTCCAGGCCAGTGGCGGTCAGTGCGTCTCTCCAGGCCAGTGGCGGTCAGTGCGTCTCTCCAGGCCAGTGGCGGTCAGTGCATCTCTCCAGGCCAGCGGCGGTCAGTGCGTCTCTCCAGGCCAGTGGCGGTCAGTGCGTCCCTCCAGGCCAGTGGCGGTCAGTGCATCTCTCCAGGCCAGTGGCGGTCAGTGCATCTCTCCAGGCCAGAGGCAGTCAGTGCGTCTCTCCAGGTCAGTGTGTCTCTCCAGGCCAGTGGCGGCCAGTGCGTCCCTCCAGGCCAGTGGCGGTCAGTGCGTCTCTCCAGGCCAGTGGCGGTCAGTGCATCTCTCCAGGCCAGAGGCGGTCAGTGCGTCTCTCCAGGTCAGTGTGTCTCTCCAGGCCAGTGGCGGCCAGTGCGTCCCTCCAGGCCAGCGGCGGTCAGTGCGTCTCTCCAGGCCAGAGGCGGTCAGTGCGTCTCTCCAGGTCAGTGTGTCTCTCCAGGCCAGAGGCGGTCAGTGCGTCTCTCCAGGTCAGTGCGTCTCTTCAGGCCAGCGGCGGCATCTCTCCAGGCCAGTGGCGGCCAGTGCGTCTCTCCAGGTCAGTGTGTCTCTCCAGGCCAGTGTGTCTCTCCAGGCCAGTGGCGGTCAGTGTGTCTCTCCAGGCCAGTGGCGGTCAGTGCGTCCCTCCAGGCCAGTGGCGGTCAGTGCGTCCCTCCAGGCCAGTGGCGGTCAGTGCGTCTCTCCACGCTCGCTCCTCCTACCACAGTGGACTGTGAGAGCCCATGCACAGCGGAGATGCCACAGGCTGCCCACCTCGGGCCCACGTGGGGCACAGCCACCCTAGACAGTCGCCGAGACCCACCGCCAACACTGACAGGGTCCGGCTGCGTCCACCTGTGCCGCCTCGACGTCCCCGACGAAAACGCGGCAGCTTCAGTCCCTTCTTTTGCTCTGCTGGGTCCTGTCGTAGGTGACGTGGTGGCACAGCTCAGAGAGTGGACCGCACAGGGTTTTGGGAACAGCCCATCTTGGAAGGACCTCGTTTTCCTCTCATCAGGCAGACGCTCTCATCACTGACCTCCTTTCTAGATGCTCGGCGACCCAGTTCACCTGCCAACACGGAGGAGAGTCACCTCGGGGGAGGAAACGGGGCTGGGTCCCCGCCAGGGGCTTCTGAACATGCTGACAGCCTAGGGTATTTTAATGAACGTACTTCCCTGAGTTTTTTCACCTCCTTTGTCCAAGTAGGATTTTTGAATTAAAACATTCGCTGGTTCTGTTGTAACATCATGTGTGCCGTCTGCTTGCGCTCGGCTGCAGAAATGGGTCACTCCCTGGGAACTTGAAGCTTTTTCACAGCTCTTGGTGTTAGCAGTCGGTGACCCCGGCTCCTGGGAGGGTACAGCAGGGTTATTCTGTGAGGAGTCAGAGGGCTGCACTCGGATTTCACACAAATCCCCTGAGTGTTAGAGATTCACTCTTTAACGGAGGGTGGCTTGGTGAGAATGCATTCATGTGGTTTTAAGGGTGTCTGTACTGCTGGGTCCCTCAGAGGACTCTCTGAGCCGAGTGCCGGTGTTCGCCAGGGCAGGCTCTCGGGCGTTCTTTGTTCTCATTCTTCATCATCGCTCAGCGGAAGTGGGTCTCCTGTGGGTGCTATGAGCAACCTCCAGGGACTGCCACGTCCTCCTTTTCTTCCAGGCTAAAGACAGACAGACAGATAGATAGACAGACAGACAGACAGATAGATGGATGTAAATAAAAAGATGGATATATATGTAGATGTACATTGCTCACAAAAATTAGAGGATATCTCAAAATGAATATGAAGTGATAAAAAAAGAAGCATTTGACTTTTTTTTTTTTAAACAAGAGCATCAGAAAAGCAAATGACAAGTCAAAGAAAGTTGTTTGATGATACAAAACCGACATTTATCTCCTTGGTGAAAATGCATTATGCAAAAGGCTGGAAAGTACTGGAATATCTATACATTCCCTCATCTTGAAAGTGCATTTTGAAATATCCCCTAATTTTTGTGAGCAGTATGTGTGTGTGTATGTGAGTGTGTATACACATACACTCATGTATACATACAAATATATATATATATTTATATACATATATACAAATATAAATATACACATTTATTTACAAATGTAAATACATATATATATATATTTGTATGTCTATTTGCTCTGGGTATGGTTATGCAGGGGTGACTACCTGAAAAAGCTGTCCTTTGAAGAAGAATGTGATGTTTATTATTGATCTGGACCAGGTAACGGTGTCCCTGGAATCTTGCTCCTTCTAAGCCCTGAAAGGCTGCTCCTTCCCGAGAAGGATGAGTTGACATAGGCTCTTCTCCTGCAGGAGAAGCTGGTGTCCCAGCTCTACGGGGCGTCGGGCAGGATCCAGAAGATGAGAGCCTGTTCCCGCTCCTGACATCGCCCGTGCCTCATGGGCAAGGATGGAGAAGAGGACCAGACCCAGCTCCAGGTAAGGGAGCCGCTTCCGTCGCTGAAGCTGAGAGGTATGGACGGAATTGAACGGACATCTCTTTCTGTTAGAATATTACCCTAGCCTAGCCCGAGGTCGGTCTTCACGGTGTTTCCTGTGTTTGTCCAGAGTGTGCTTACCTCGCCTGTGTTTCCTGGTTGTGCGCGCTCTATACTGAGGGAGGCAGAAATGGCTCCCCGGAGATGCCCACGTGCTCAGACCAGAAGCTGGGAGCTTGCTCTGCTGTGTGGCTCAAAGGGCCTGGCAGCTGTCATTCGTTCCGGGCCTCAAGGAGTGGAGAGCACGAGGGGTGACCCACGGAGGCCCCATACGGTCACACGAGCCTGCTGTGGCCATGGGGATGTGACCGCGGAACGGTCAGAGGTGTGCGAGGTTGCTGCCTTTGGTTAGGGAGGGGAGGGCCACAGGACGAGGGGAGGGCCACAGCACATTGTCTTCCGGAGGCTCCCGGAAGGAACCTGTCCTGTGACATCCTGATTTCAGCCCGGCGAGATCGGTGGCTGACATGCAACTGTATTATATATGAAGCCGCGCTATCTTCAGCCGTAAACGGGCTGTGATTATTACTGGGTCCAGAGGAAACTGATGCACCGGGGTGTGGTCATCACCCCCGAAAGCACGGTGCTCTGGGTTGTCTTCTGTTGTCTGTTTCCCTCCCAGGACACAAGGGTGGTCAGACTGCAAAGCCTGCGTTCGCCGCTTTCTGTTGTGTTTGTTTGTCCCACCCACCTTGTCACGCTGCGTCGGGCGTCGGACGTGGTGCACACATGCAGCATGAGTTGTTCCGAGAAATGATGCCTTGTCTTCCCAATGCAACACCCCCGTTCAGATAGGGGAGCAAGGTCGTGGTAACGCCGAGAGCGGGCATCTCTAAAGCGTCGGAACTTTCTGGAATCCTGGCCCTGCCGGTGACTATCTGCACGTCACCTCGCCGGTCACTCAACACCTTGAATCTTTGGTTTCCTCATCTATAGAGGGAGAACGGGACTAGCGGTTGCAACGTCGGGTTAGTGGGAGGAGGAATGTGTTCCTAAAAGCTATTCTGAGTTCTCAGCACAGCACGCAGCAGTGGTGACTGCTCTTATGAGGCTTATTGTCATGGGAGTCACCTCGTGGGTGGTCGCCTCCCACACCGAAGCCCCTGAGGGAAGACCTTGGATTGACCGCAGCTCGGTGGTCACCACACGGGTGTCTCTTCCTGGAGCTGCTTGTCCTTGAACGTTCTCAGACCTCCGTCTCCTGAGCCTCCTTGTCTGCCTTCCTCCTTCCCATGAGTGCACGTTGCTCCTCCTCCCCCACGTCACACACACTGCAGGCCCTGAGGGCGGATGCACGCCCGCACTCTACCGTAGGCTCGTAGCAGATGCTCCGCGGAAACTGCTGCTGCTTGGGGAGACGCCACTCACTGGCCAGCCCAGCATCCTCCATCCCCCATGTCACACACACCGCAGGCCCTGATGGCGGATGCACGCCCGCACTCTACTGTAGGCTCGTGGCAGACGCTCCACGGAAACTGCTGCTGTTTGGGGAGACGCCACTCACCGGCCAGCCCAGCATCCTCCGTCCGCACCAAGCCCAGGATGCCTTACTTCTAACTCACACAGTGACCTCCCACTGCCCATCACCTGACAACATCCATCCTCAAACCTGATGCAGGTGCTGACCCCTCCCAGGGGCAGACACACCCCTGCCAGGACGACGCGGCTCACTCTGACCAGGATGGGTGGAGGGGACATGGTGGGGGAGTCCAGCACCATTTCTGAGTGGGTTAGAGGCTCTCCAGACCCAGTTTCTGTTTCAGATTGCACGAACAGACTCTGACAGGCAGCCTCAGGGTATGAGCCATGCATCACCAACCGGCTATCGCTGTGGAGCGCTGTCATTAGCGACACTCTGTAGCTACCAGGTGATGAAGAGACCAGTGTGCCTGACCAGGCAGTGGCGCAGTAGATAGAGCATCGGACTGGGATGCGAAGGACCCAGGTTCGAAACCCCGAGGTCATCAGCTCAAGTGCAGGCACATCTGGTTTGAGTAAGGCTCACCAGCTTGAGCTCAAGGTCGCTGGCTCGAGCAAGGAGTCACTCACTCTGCTGTAGCCCCCCTGGTCAAGGCACATATGAGAAAGCAATCAATGAACAACTAGGTGCTGCAACAAAGAATTGATGCTTCTCACCTCTCTCCCTTCCTGTCTGTCTGTCCCTATCTGTCCCCATCTCTGACACACACACACACACACACACACACACAGAAGACCGGTGTGCCAGCAGGTGCAGGGAGCAGTGGGCACACCTCCCTTTCCCTGGGTCAGACCGGAGTGCTCCCTCCCCTCCTGCTTCACAGTTCTCTCTACCTCATACCAGTGCCGTGATCGGGGCTTCAGGGCAAGTAGGCTTTTGCTAGAGAGGCCGAGTTGCCTTTTACAAAAATAAGTTTGTCGCGTAATAGGGCGAGGCACTCCTACAGCAGAAAACTGAACGCCTGCGAGCACAGCAGCAGAAAGAGCGGCGAGGGCAGCTGTGCCGCCGGAGGCCGCAGACTGACTTCCACGTGCGGGAGGGTTTCCGGGAAAGAACGAGGCGAGGGCGGCCTCTGGAAGAATGTGTTGGGAGAGCGGATTTATTTATTGATGCAAAAGACCTGTGCTCTCGCGGACATGAAAACATTTGGTAAACTGACATCACCGCTTAGAAACTGTGGGTAAACTTAAATAGGTTCTGATGAACTTGAGTGACTTCATCTACGCCCTGGGGCACGGCGGCCAGCCTCACTGATGCCCCGGAGTGGACGTGGGGAGTGGACATGGGGGGTCAGTAACGGGACGGCCATGGGAGAGTGTGTGAGGCATAAAGAAGCCGTTCCCTTTGAGGTTTCATTGTGACGTGTAGAACCGGGTGTCTTCTTTATAGAACTGAACTGAAAAGGACACGTTTATTTACCTAAACTTAGTTTTTAATTCTACAACAAGAAATGCTACGAGTCAGCCAGTTTTGGAGAGCACATCCGTAGCAGGAGGACACAGGCACACCTGTTCCTGTAGCGAAAAGTTACAATGTATGATTACTAAAAGGAGAAGTAACACTTGTCACCTCATTTCATAAGAATACTTTCACCTTAATCACAAAACAGATTTTTTTTTAAACTACAGGAAAGTACATTTCCCCATGTATAAGATACGCTCATGTGTGAGATGCACTTTAATTTGGGGACCAAAATTTGAAAAAAAGTATATATTCCATAAAGTTATTGAATTCAAGTTTTATTCATCATAAGATTCATACAACTCCTCACCACTGTCAACACTCCCGTCCATGAGCTTGTCCTCGTCTGTGTCTGAGGATGAACCACTGTCTCCATAGATTGAAATGCATATATGGAAATGCAAGTACAAGAATCTACAACCACTGTCTAAACACGCACCCAGTTTTTAGACCCCAAATTTTTCGGGAAAAGTGTGACTTGTCCATATACTCTAATACCTTTATTGAACAGAGACACAAAACCCTCAACAGAACTTTTGCAAACCAAGCCCATCAACACATAAAAAAGACAGTACCAACCAAGGAGAGTGCATTGCAGTAATGTAAGACTGGCTCAACATTTATAAATTATTCAATAAAATTCATCACATCAACAGACTAACAAATGCTTCATTGTGCCAGTACACGCAGTGAAGGAATTTTGTAAAATCCAAACCTGTCTATGACAAAAAGTCTCAAAGAACTAGAAGTAGGAAGGGCATGATCATTAATTTTATGTATCAACTTCTTTGGCCCGTAGTGTCCAGATAATTTTACCAAACATTATTCTGAGTGTTTCTGCGAGGGTGGTTCTTTGAGGAGATGGACACTTAAGTCTGTGGTCTTTGAGTAGGGCAAGTTGTTCTCCCTCCGGGGGTGGGCCTCGTCTAATCAGTGAAAGGCCAGAATAGAACAAAGGCCGACCTTCCCTTGGGCAGGAAGGAATTCGGCCAGCAGACTTGAGCTGCAGCCTCAGTTCTTCACCAGGTCTCCAGCCCGCTGGCCCATCCCGCACACTTGGGACACACTAGCCTCCGTAATCATGAGTCAGTTCCTTAAAATCTTCCTCTGTGTGTCTGTTTCTACACACACACAGACACACACACACGTGTGCGCTCTTTGTCACGTTCTCTGGAGAAGCGTGACTGATACAGAAGGGAACCTCTTTAGAACTAATGGAAGCGAGAGACTGAGAACTGACAGCAAAGAACGTCACACGACCGGTGAGAGGAGGAAGACTTCCCCAGTGACTGGCAGCCGGGCGGCCGCGTCCACACTCACCGCTCTTGTTCAGCATCACGGTCGAGTCTCCACGTAGGACACCCAGGAAAGAAGAGTCCGTAGACGTTACACAGACTGGGAAGGAAGGAAGGAAACTGTCTCAGTTTGCAGATGACATGATTGTCTCGAAAGAAAGAAACAACCCACCAAAATGTGGAGAAACACTGGTTCTAAAATTTCTTTGGGAAGCAGAGAATCTGGAGCAGCCAGAACGATACCGAAGATGAACAGCAAAGACGGAGGAGTCCTCCTTTCTCACTCCATAGATTCCTCGCTGCATTGGCGATGGCAGCGCCGTATTGGTGAGGAGTAGGCGCGTGGGTGCGTGAGACAGGACGGGGAGGCTAGCAATAGACCATGTGATTAGTCGGTGCCTTTTTTTTTTTTTTTTTTGGCGAAGACACAAGGGGAAATTAATTGAGAAAGGATATTCTTCTCAACAAATGCTGCTGGGACAACTGTTGTCAGTGACAGTATGCAAAAAAAAATAAATGAATCAATACACAGACCATGGACCTTATACAACAACTTCCTCGAAATAGATCATAGATTTGCATGTACAATGCAAAATTATAGAACTTCAAGGAGAAAACAGATGGTAAAAATCTCCATGTCCTTGCTTTTGGTGACACGTTTTAGCTACAATACGGAGGTCGTGATTCATACAAGAAACAATTGATCATTTGGACTTCATTAAAATTAAAAACTTTTTCTCCATGAAAAACTTTTTTAAGGGAACGAAAGAGTGTGAGGAAGCATGTACAGATCCCATATCTTGATTTAGAGCTTGCTTACAAAATATAAAAAGGACTCTTCAAAATAAGAAAACCTAAAAAAAAATCCAATTTTTAAAACAGGCAAAAGATGGGAACAGAGCACCTCACCAAAAAATAAAGGAAACTACAAAGAATATGAAAGAGCCTCGACCCCACGAGGGACCCTAAGGCAAGCCACGGCCCCTGAGTGCATCTTGGTCAGCCGGGGCTGCGGTAGGGAGCACCAGGGACCGTGGCGTCAACAAGAGAACGACATCTCAGAGTGCTGACCGCTGGCCAGTCCCAGGCTGAGATGCGGGCTGACGGTGCAGGAGCCTCCTCCTCATTTACCGATGGCCACCTTCTTGTCCGGGCGGAGAGGAGGGGACGCTGCCCCTTTCTCCTGTGAGAAGGACACAGTACTGATCCCATCACTGTCCCGTCTTCTCATACTGTCACATGGGGGTTAGGGCGGCAGGGGTGACAGATGTCCGGCCCACATCAGTGCGAAGATAACACACCAGAGTACGGACACCAATGACAACAGAGTGTCTGGTGCAGGACGTGGGCAGGGGGCACGTGGGAGCTCTCCTTTCTGCTCTGTTTTTCTGTGAACCTAAAACTGCTCTTTAAAAAGTCTCTTTAGAAGAGAAACCTGTTTCACATCCTTTGCTGTTAGGGAAGTGCAAATTAAAACAGTGACATACCACCACACACCTATTAGAATGACTAAAACCAAAAATAAAACCCCCAAACCCGACAACACCCATGGTCGGCACACCGGGCGAGAGGAATGCCGGTCGTTGGTGGTGGGATGTGAACGGGCAGCCGGTCTGGGAGACTGACTTGTTCTCACAGAGCTACCACCGTCTCACCGTACCGGCCCACAGTCTCGATCCTGGGTATTCACCGCTCGGATGTGGAGAATTGTGTCCCCACAGAAACCTGCACACAGTATTGTAGCAGCTGTATTCATACGCACCCAGGACGGGGCGGGGGATTCCTTCCAGTAAGAGAATGGAGAAGCAAACGGCAGAGCGTCCGTGCAGAGAGAGTGGAGGGACGGGCACTGTGCGGGGAAGACGCCCACCTGGGAGGCTGTGCGCTGATCCCACGGGTCCTGCAAGGAACTCGCACAGACAGAGGCAGCCGAGTGGGGCTGGGGGCGGGGCGGAGAGGGCGCGGGGGGCGGGGCGGAGAGGGTGCTGGGGGGCGGGGCGGGGGGGGGGCGGGGGGGGGGGGGGGGGGGCGGGGGGGGGGGGGGGGCGCGGGGGGGGGGGGGGGGGGGGCGGGGGGGGGGGGGGGGGGGGGGGGGGGGGGGGCGGGGCGGAGAGGGCGCGGGGGGCGGGGCGGAGAGGGCGCGGGGGCGGGGCGGAGAGGGTGCTGGGGGGCGGGGCGGAGAGGGCTGGGGGCGGGGCGGAGAGGGCGCCTGGGGGGGGGGGGCACAGGCGCGGCGGGAAATAGTCCGGGGGCAGTTCTGTCGACATGACATCGTTCATGTATCAAAACTCAGTAGAACTTGACAGCAGGAAGAGGGAATTGTAAAGAACAACACTTCAGCAGAGGACTCCAACACAGAACGGAAACGGTGACAGAGATCGGGATGGTGTGACCAATGTCTGGAGTCCCCTCGGAGAAGAGGGCGGAAGAGATACTGACCCAAGTGACGCTGGCAGACACGTGGGAGCTAGGACTCACGTCGAGAGCTGTGCCCGGCGCTGTTCTCTCGTGGGCACACCGTTTCCTGTGGGGCAGTGGGGCGGTTCGGAATGCTCACACGTATGCAGGAATTGCGTAGTTAAGTGGCTGTGGAGTGGGCAGTGGTGGGAGACAGTTGTGACTTATCAAATCACGTCATCGGGATTAAACCAGTGATCACCTCCCTTTTCGGGGGACTGAACAGCCACTTGACAGACCTGTTCGGAATGAACTGTTGCCAAGAGAGAGAAGTAGGAATTACGTGGGGACCCACTAGTTAACAGTGAGAAATTCAATTTTAGAGAAAAGTATAAAATATGCAAAGATGCAATTTTAAGCATTGCCTGGAGAACTCCAGAGAGCATGAACGTCGGACATTGTTTCAGCGAAGGGAGCAGCAGTAACATGATACAGATAAATAATAGAGTACTTTAATTATCTAGAAATAATTTCACACTGCCTAAGGTAACACTGCGAGATCTTCATAATAAGGCAGAAATAATTCCGTTTAGAAAAATAACCATTGAATTTGCATGAGAAGAATCCAAGTTTGGAAGAAGAAAAAAAACCATCACCCGTGTTTAATGTTAACTTTTTAACACCTACTGTAACTAATCCTCTCCAAGTACGGAATGGACATATTTTACATTTCTGGTGCCAGAAATCACAGAAGGAGCAATACTTGTACTGTGGACAAATAAAAAAAAATACATTCTTCCTTTATAAACACGTCGACATATGTAATCTCTGTTTCTTCTCCATGGCCACATCCTGCGTCCTGTTTGGCCCCGTTCCCATGTTCCCGCGGAAAGTTAGGGGTGGTTCGGTCTGAGTCCACAAACACGTACCGTGAGACCATCACAGGCCAGTTCCTGGAGCAGGGCAGGGCTGACGGGTCCCGGCCGGGTCCCCACCCGTGTGGACTTGACGGACCGCTGGGGCTCAGGCGGAAGAGACACCCAGGGCTCGGTGGCTGGCCTGAGAAGGGAGACCGGGCATCTTTCGTTGTGCCGTTCTGTGGACCGTCCTGGCTGACCGTGACCCGCCAGGTGAGAAGCAGCACATGTGTGATGCGGGTTCCAGGGGAGAGACCCAAAGAAGGAGCCACCTTCTGACGGGCGTCTGGCCCACTGAAGGCTGAGTCACCGAAGAGTCAACTCATACTCTGCTCCCCCAACCTCCCTTCTCTCCACTCTCGGCCTCCTGCCAGGCAGGTCGGAGCTCTGAGCTTATCATGTACAAAAGACAAACAGAAGCCGGACAATGGGAAGTGGCAAGTTGTGCTTAACCCCTAAATGAGAAAGAATAAATGTGTGTATTCACAGGAATACATTTCTTGATACTGGTGTTCTGAAGCTCACATTTTTTCCCCCCATTTTAAAGCCTGTATTAAAATTGTAGCAATTCATTCAATCTTTAAAATAGTTTGGGACCATAGATTTACACTGAAGAAAGAGTCAATCTTGGTAACTTACGGTTATCCTCACAAACTAATGAAAATCTATTGACCGACTGCAGGTATTTTAAGCAATTATGTAGCCAGCCCATGATTCCAAATAACTGGTTGATTTCATTTCTATTAGGGCAAGTCGTTTCGATCGTGGCGGTTGAACTATTGCCAGTGCGCAGGCAATGAGCGATGTCACTGACTGCTCTTGGGTCACGGGGGTGTGGCAGATCTCTGAAAACGGCCGCACAGGCCCTCCCAGAGCGGAGGAGGGCCGGGTGTCCGTGTGGGGGCCTTCCCGGACCGGAGGAGGGCCGGGTGTCCCTGTGGGGGCCTTCCCAGAGCGGAGGAGGGCCGGGCGTCCCTGTGGGGGCCTTCCCGGACCGGAGGAGGGCCGAGCGTCCGTGTGGGGGCCTTCCCAGAGCGGAGGAGGGCCGAGTGTCCGTGTGGGGGCCTTCCCGGACCGGAGGAGGGCCGGGCGTCCGTGTGGGGGCCTTCCCGGAGCGGAGGAGGGCCGGGCGTCCGTGTGGGGGCCTTCCCGGACCGGAGGAGGGCCGAGTGTCCGTGTGGGGGCCTTCCCGGAGCGGAGGAGGGCCGGGCGTCCCTGCGGGCCCTTCCCGGAGCGGAGGAGGGCCGAGTGTCCGTGTGGGGGCCTTCCCGGAGCGGAGGAGGGCCGGGCGTCCCTGTGGGGGCCTTCCCGGAGCGGAGGAGGGCCGAGTGTCCGTGTGGGGGCCTTCCCGGAGCGGAGGAGGGCCGAGTGTCCGTGTGGGGGCCTTCCCGGAGCGGAGGAGGGCCGAGTGTCCGTGTGGGGGCCTTCCCGGAGCGGAGGAGGGCCGGGCGTCCCTGCGGGCCCTTCCCGGAGCGGAGGAGGGCCGGGCGTCCGTGCGGGGCCTTCCCGGAGCGGAGGAGGGCCGGGTGTCCCTGTGGGGGCCTTCCCAGAGCGGAGGAGGGCCGGGTGTCCCTGCGGGCCCTTCCCGGAGCGGAGGAGGGCCGGGCGTCCGTGTGGAGGAAGCAGACAGGAAGTCGGGGCACAGCCAAGCAAAAAAACAAAACAAAACACGCTTTGATTTTTAAGTGCAAAGCCCAAATTTGTTTCTCGCTGGCCTCTAACCCTTTCTCAGAGTTGTCTTCCTAACACCCTCCACGCCCTGTGGGGTCACAGGAAGGATGTTCTGACATCCCTGACCTCTCCGTAACAACAGACGGCGGAAACAAGACACGCCGTCAGACAAACAAGCAAGAGCGTTTGAACCTAGAAAGTGTTCTGGATCCCGGTACAGACGACATAGAAGTGAACCCTGCCTGCTCGGAGAAACACGACAGAGGTTTTTTATTCCTTTCTTTCTTTGTTTGGCTACGAATCCTCTCCGGAAGGAAGAACCCCGGTGTAATCCTGGCACGCTTTCTTTCAGGTGTTCTGTGGTTTCTTCCATCTGGATACATTTCCAGAGTCCTTTCCCACTGTTCCCACTCCCCCTGCCAGCCATTGCTGTTCCTGCTGCTCTCGTCAGCTGCAATGGGAAAGCCAAACGATCAGCACTGAGTGTCAGTGTCACTGAGAGGAAAAGAGGTCAGTGCATCTTCTCCCAGTCACCACCCCCGTCAAAAGCACAGCTGTTTGATGATGCAAAAACTCGACTAAGAGAACTGGCTATTTGCATTTTTTTTTTAATCCAGTGTAACCAAAACATTAAGGAAGGTAAATGTTTGGTGGGGTTTTTTTTTATTGAAGAACGGTCAGTTTATTCATAGTGGCTGATCCTGCTTGAGTGGATAAGCAGGCTCAGTGTGACCCGTGGCCTGGGCAGAGCCTGGGTTCTGGTGTGGACCCAGACGAGCACTCAGACCATAGGCTGAAGTTTCCGTGCTGACCGGAGTGGCCACAGCAGCATTCTTAATTAATGCTTAACCTCCCTGAGACGTAACTGACCTCATTGGTTAGATAGACATAATCCTATCTATACTAACTAATATAATCAATACTAACGAAGGTTGCAGGGTGTGCCGTCAGATTGAGAATTTGAGATCTGTAGCCGCTGTCGGCTTCCATAACATCATCCTCTCACCGTGGTCTGTTTCCAGCTACCAGTATGCAGTCCATAAATGAGGACTTGGGAGAAGAGAAGCAGAATCAGCTCTCGGGGGGCCAGGGGGAACCAGTTCCAACACACAGGATTCCTAGAACTAAGGACAAGGGAGCGTTCGTGAGGGACACCACCTAGCACAGCAGCAGAAACTCGGGAAAGAGCTTTCCTTATGAAACCTTTAGCCAAATGCACAGGGCTAAGTAGCCCATCCAGGTGTCCCCGATCCCCAAAGCAGAATGGAGGATCTTGACAAACACCCAAGTTCTGTTTATACCGACCTATGGAATATGGGGACCTTGGGTATGTTGTCACCGTGAGCCCAGAGTTACATTCCTTCCTCCTCTGAACACAGTGGAGGGGTTAGGTCAGGTGGGGCTCTGACTTTCTCCGCTGATGTTTCCAAAGTCATGGTCCTGGATAACAAAGACCCATGGAGGTGAAACGCAGGGGCTGGACCGAAGCCGCCAGGTATTAGTGCTATGTGTCGGGGGTGGATAGCTCGCTTCCAGCACTGTGAAGGGGCAGGCGCTTCCTCCATCTGGAGGTGGTGTGGCGTCCACGCACACTGGCTAGCCTGGGTTTACGCACAGGTGGTCACAAAGCAAATTAATATCCAGACAACTGTATAGAGCAGGCGTGCTTTCCTCCCCTTGATAGTGTGCTTGATAAATGATTTATTAGGCCGGTGAAGGTAAGGTAAAATTTACACGTCCCACCAGTGTTGTTTTCTGTAGTAAATAATGCTGATTGAACTATGCATCAAAAAAAAAAAATTATTCCAGGTTGATAGCCTCTTGGAATAAGTGCAACTTTCTCTGAATGGAAGCGGAAGGTTACAAATCCCAGACAACCACGCGGCGCAATGAAACATGCAGGACCGCCCTCACGCTGGGAGGGACGGCGTCTCATTTATTCCCGTGATTGTATCTGGCAACTCGCATCTTCATGGCGTGGCGGGTCCGGCCTCTCGTGAGGGACTCGACCCCGAATGTGCATGGAGGATCCATTTCGGTCACCTCCAATTCCACTCCGCGGGGGCGGAGGATGCGCAGATGCAGACCCCCCAGATCCTGAATCGCTTGGCGAGTTGAGCTGAGAAAAGGAAAAGCCAGCTCACCCCGTTAAGTTCCACAAAGTCTGTGGAGTCAGACAAAGGAAGGGGACGTGTGTGTGGGGGGGTGAAGGCACGGAGGCCTTTGTCCTTTTGAGTCTAACGGAGGGGAGAAGTATGAGGGCGGGGCTGGCCGGGCTGGGCCGTCTCCGCGTTCCGCTAGCACGCCGACGCCAGAGTGCGGGTGGAGGCGAGAATGTCAGCTCACCTCCCACCCCCTCTGCTGGGTTTCAACCGGCCTGACCGGGGTTCTCGGACAGCGCGGCCTCGTTGGAGAGACTTCCCGGGGGCTCGCCTAGTGTTAAACAAAAGGAGACGGAGCCCCAAACCTCTGTCGGGGACGCGCGGGGTCAGAGGGTAGGTGAGACCTCGTGGAGCATACGGTCAGGGGAGGGGGGACGCAGGGGGGCATCTGAAACAAGGCAGGGGACAGACACGCTTCCCGGGACATCCGCGGCCAGTGCTTCTGATCAGCAGACGTGGCTATCGGACCGTGCGGTGGAGTCTGGTGGGGCCGCGGCGGGGCCACGGAGACAGAGGCGGGACTGTCACAGAGGAGGGGAGGGCCACGAGACAGAGGGGGAACTGTCACAGAGGAGGGGAGGGCCACGAGACAGAGGGGGAACTGTCACAGAGGAGGGGAGGGCCGCGGAGACAGAGGGGGGACTGTCACAGAGGAGGGGAGGGCCACGAGACAGAGGGGGAACTGTCACAGAGGAGGGGAGGGCCACGAGACAGAGGGGGACTGTCACAGAGGAGGGGAGGGCCGCGGAGACAGAGGGGGAACTGTCACAGAGGAGGGGAGGGCCACGGAGACAGAGGCGGGACTGTCACAGAGGAGGGGAGGGCCACGAGACAGAGGGGGACTGTCACAGAGGAGGGGAGGGCCGCGGAGACAGAGGGGGAACTGTCACAGAGGAGGGGAGGGCCGCGGAGACAGAGGCGGGACTGTCACAGAGGAGGGGAGGGCCACGAGACAGAGGGGGAACTGTCACAGAGGAGGGGAGGGCCACGAGACAGAGGGGGAACTGTCACAGAGGAGGGGAGGGCCGCGGAGACAGAGGCGGGACTGTCACAGAGGAGGGGAGGGCCACGAGACAGAGGGGGAACTGTCACAGAGGAGGGGAGGGCCACGAGACAGAGGGGGAACTGTCACAGAGGAGAGGAGGGCCACGAGACAGAGGGGGAACTGTCACAGAGGAGGGGAGGGCCGCGGAGACAGAGGGGGGACTGTCACAGAGGAGGGGAGGGCCACGAGACAGAGGGGGACTGTCACAGAGGAGGGGAGGGCCGCGGAGACAGAGGGGGAACTGTCACAGAGGAGGGGAGGGCCACGGAGACAGAGGGGGGACTGTCACAGAGGAGGGGAGGGCCATGGAGACAGAGGGGGGGACTGTCACAGAGGAGGGGAGGGCCACGAGACAGAGGGGGAACTGTCACAGAGGAGGGGAGGGCCACGGAGACAGAGGGGGGACTGTCACAGAGGAGGGGAGGGCCGCGGAGACAGAGGGGGACTGTCACAGAGGAGGGGAAGGCCACGGAGACAGAGGCGGGACTGTCACAGAGGAGGGGAGGCCACGGAGACAGAGGGGGGACTGTCACAGAGGAGGGGAGGGCCACGAGACAGAGGGGGGACTGTCACAGAGGAGGGGAGGACAGTGGAGACAGAGGGGGAACTGTCACAGAGGAGGGGAGGGCCACGGAGACAGAGGCGGGACTGTCACAGAGGAGGGGAGGACAGTGGAGACAGAGGGGGGACTGTCACAGAGGAGGGGAGGACCGCGGAGACAGAGGCGGGACTGTCACAGAGGAGGGGAGGGCCACGGAGACAGAGGGGGGACTGTCACAGAGGAGGGGAGGGCCACGGAGACAGAGGGGGGACTGTCACAGAGGAGGGGAGGGGAGGGCCACGGAGACAGAGGCGGGACTGTCACAGAGGAGGGGAGGGCCACGGAGACAGAGGGGGGGACTGTCACAGAGGAGGGGAGGGCCACGGAGACAGAGGGGGGACTGTCACAGAGGAGGGGAAGGCCACGGAGACAGAGGCGGGACTGTCACAGAGGAGGGGAGGGCCACGGAGACAGAGGGGGGGACTGTCACAGAGGAGGGGAGGGCCACGGAGACAGAGGGGGGACTGTCACAGAGGAGGGGAAGGCCACGGAGACAGAGGCGGGACTGTCACAGAGGAGGGGAGGGCCACGGAGACAGAGGGGGACTGTCACAGAGGAGAGGAGGGGAGGGCCATGGAGACAGAGGGGGAACTGTCACAGAGGAGGGGAGGGGAGGACCATGGAGACAGAGGCAGGACTGTCACAGAGGAGGGGAGGGGAGGACCGCGGAGACAGAGGCAGGACTGTCACAGAGGAGGGGAAGGCCACGGAGACAGAGGCGGGACTGTCACAGAGGAGAGGAGGACCACGGAGACAGAGGCGGGACTGTCACAGAGGAGGGGAGGGCCACGGAGACAGAGGGGGGACTGTCACAGAGGAGGGGAGGGCCACGGAGACAGAGGGGGGACTGTCACAGAGGAGGGGAAGGCCACGGAGACAGAGGCGGGACTGTCACAGAGGAGGGGAGGGCCACGGAGACAGAGGGGGGACTGTCACAGAGGAGGGGAGGGGAGGGCCATGGAGACAGAGGGGGAACTGTCACAGAGGAGGGGAGGGGAGGACCATGGAGACAGAGGCAGGACTGTCACAGAGGAGGGGAAGGCCACGGAGACAGAGGGGGAACTGTCACAGAGGAGGGGAGGGCCACGGAGACAGAGGGGGGACTGTCACAGAGGAGGGGAGGGGAGGACCATGGAGACAGAGGGGGAACTGTCACAGAGGAGGGGAGGGCCGCGGAGACAGAGGCAGGACTGTCACAGAGGAGGGGAGGACCGCGGAGACAGAGGGGGGACTGTCACAGAGGAGGGGAGGGCCATGGAGACAGGGCGGGACTGTCACAGAGGAGGGGAGGGCCACGAGACAGAGGGGGGACTGTCACAGAGGAGGGGAGGGCCACGAGACAGAGGGGGGACTGTCACAGAGGAGGGGAGGGGAGGACCATGGAGACAGAGGGGGAACTGTCACAGAGGAGGGGAGGGGAGGACCATGGAGACAGAGGGGGGACTGTCACAGAGGAGGGGAGGGCCATGGAGACAGAGGGGGGAACTGTCACAGAGGAGGGGAGGGGAGGACCATGGAGACAGAGGGGGGACTGTCACAGAGGAGGGGAGGGCCATGGAGACAGAGGGGGAACTGTCACAGAGGAGGGAGGGCCACGGAGACAGAGGGGGGACTGTCACAGAGGAGGGGAGGGGAGGACCATGGAGACAGAGGGGGGACTGTCACAGAGGAGGGGAGGGGAGGACCATGGAGACAGAGGGGGGACTGTCACAGAGGAGGGGAGGGGAGGACCATGGAGACAGAGGGGGGACTGTCACAGAGGAGGGGAGGGGAGGACCATGGAGACAGAGGGGGAACTGTCACAGAGGAGGGGAGGGGAGGACCATGGAGACAGAGGGGGGACTGTCACAGAGGAGGGGAGGGCCATGGAGACAGAGGGGGAACTGTCACAGAGGAGGGGAGGGGAGGACCATGGAGACAGAGGGGGGACTGTCACAGAGGAGGGGAGGGCCATGGAGACAGAGGGGGGACTGTCACAGAGGAGGGGAGGGGAGGGCCATGGAGACAGAGGGGGAACTGTCACAGAGGAGGGGAGGGGAGGACCATGGAGACAGAGGCAGGACTGTCACAGAGGAGGGGAAGGCCACGGAGACAGAGGGGGAACTGTCACAGAGGAGGGGAGGGCCACGGAGACAGAGGGGGGACTGTCACAGAGGAGAGGAGGGCCACGGAGACAGAGGGGGGACTGTCACAGAGGAGAGGAGGGCCACGGAGACAGAGGGGGGACTGTCACAGAGGAGAGGAGGGCCACGGAGACAGAGGGGGGACTGTCACAGAGGAGAGGAGGGCCACGAGACAGAGGGGGAACTGTCACAGAGGAGGGGAGGGTCACGGAGACAGAGGGGGAACTGTCACAGAGGAGAGGAGGGCCACGAGACAGAGGGGGATCTGTCACAGAGGAGGGGAGGGGAGGACCATGGAGACAGAGGCGGGACTGTCACAGAGGAGGGGAGGACCATGGAGACAGAGGGGGGACTGTCACAGAGGAGGGGAGGACCATGGAGACAGAGGGGGGACTGTCACAGAGGAGGGGAGGGCCATGGAGACAGAGGGGGGACTGTCACAGAGGAGGGGAGGGCCGCGGGGGACTGTTCACCATGGAAGGTTCAGCTAAAGGAAACGCCTGAGCCGGGACGTGAGGGGCTTCTTTTCTGAATGTCACATTGAATGATTTTTCCCTTGGCCCTCACGCTATATAATCTAATTCTCAGTAGTGGGGAGCTCGTCAGATCTGCCTGATATACTGCAGAGGACAGCAAAGGCCCGATTCGGGGGCACGGGGGCTGGAGGGTCTTTGTGAGTGACCGCGAGGGCCTCAGTGTGGACGGGAAGTCCAGGTGGACGGGCACAGGAGGCCGCACGCGGCTGTGGCGTGCCCTCCCAGGGGTGCTCACTGACGGCCTGCGGTTCAGGCATAGCGTGGCAGGCACCCTGGCTCAGTGCGGGGGCCCCTTGTCCTGGGGCCGGTCGCAGCCCGCTTCCAGAACCAAAACACGCGTCGTTCTCCGTGGAGAACAGCTGCCTCTGTCCACGGCGCTCCTTGGGGAGCTTCTCCCCACGTCAGCCCGGCCTGCTGTGGCCGCCCTCACGGCCGCCCCCGGACACCATGTCTGTCACTGTCGCACACGTGGCTGATGGAGAAGATCGCTGCAGAATAAGAACCTGCTCTACGTGAACCCCGAACCAGATCGGCCCCCGGGGCTGGCGCCAGGTCTCGAACGCCGGGCTCAGGAATCGATATGTAATTAGAGCGTAGGAGGCTGGTCACGCACGCGAGGACACTGTGGCTGGAAAAGGGAGCCTGCCTCCCGGCCAGCCCCCTGCCCCTCCCGGGCTTCGCGACGGCCCCCTCGACCCTGGCTCTCTCCGGCCAGTGGGTCACGGGACTCAGACGCCACGCCGCATGGGGGCAGGCTCATCGCCCACGCGGGTGGAGCGCCAGCACCCACAGTGTCACTGGGAGGTAATGAGCGCTCCTTCCCCGGGAATCATTCTTCTCCCCACGTAACGCAGCAGCGTCCTTCCTCCTGGCCCAGGGGGCGGAGCTGTGACGGAGCACCCACAGTGTCAGTGGGGGGTAATGAGCGCTCGGGAATCATTCTTCTCCCCACGTGAGGCAGTGTCCTTCCTCCTCGCCCAGGGGCAGAGCTGCTGATGGAACCCCCACAGTGTCAGACAGCGAAGCGTGATTCTATTCCCCCTGGAACTGTTTTGATGTGTTTATCCCCGCTGATGTTTGCGATTTGGGGGAGGCAGGTTGAATAAATGAGGCTCTGTGGCACGATTATGGGTTTTCTTCATTCGGCGTTTTCCGACCAAATTAAATTCCACCTGAAGTAACAAAACCCCGTTATCAAGTGTCGCACCCCGTCACCGGCTGGGGCTGGCGCCGATGTCAGTTGATCATGTCACTCATAAATACATATATGCTGCTCAAATAATCTCAGTGAGATAAGAAGAATCTTATATCTTACACAAGAATTTTATAACAGATAGAATTCTTCACCAGCGCCAAAGTCATCCTTAGCTCGGGAGATACAGTAGGAAGTCTGTTATTTGTTTTAGAAAGATGCACTCACTGGGAAAATTCCAAATGAGATGAGAGGTAAAAGATGTACCCTCTGTGCGGACAGGGTTTCGGAGTCCGTCCCCATCACTCACGGTGGACGGCTGGCCGACGGTCACACAGCTGACCAGCTACAGAGCTGAGTTCTGACCTTTCCACTAAATCATTGGTCTTTTCTTCCTGCCGTAAAGTCTCGCCTGGTGGTAGTCCCAAACTCCGTCTTCATCTGGACTCAGATGCCATTGTCCATCGAGAAGGGGGGACGTCATGGCCAACCTGGCCATATTCCAGGCTGTGAAACTTCCCCGTTTCTTCAAATACTGGTTCCTGATTTGATCTTGCAGTTGTCACAGACCCCTCTGTTTGTAATTCATATCATTTCACTTTCATCAGAAAGCAGAGAACTTTAGAGAGCTTTATACAACTTCCGCTTTCTAGATATTCAGTCTTCTTACAGAAAAATGGTATTTCTGGGTCAAGGTCAATTGTCTACATTTATGGGATGTTACCAAGATAACCAGCCTCACACTCAGACTCTTGTTATAAATCTATAAATCTTATATTATTCAGAAGGAAACTGTTGTTTGTTTATTTTTGCAATCATGGTGTTGAAAATAAAACAACACTTTAAAACTGTTATCCTTAAGATAGAGATGATCAGCCTCACTATAAAACTGAATAAAGCAGCAGAAAGACGAAAACCTTCCTTTACCTGTTACAATATGAAATCCATAATACCATCAGTTAATGTGTTTAGTTTGAAAAGTCATCATGGATCAAGACATGGCAGTGATTTTATAACATTTCACAATGCTGATGAAAATTGATGTTGATATGACTAGAAATATGTAAATGGAAATGCATGTTTATATATAATATATAAAAATAAATATGAAAGTATAGCCTTGGCCAGTTCAGTTCCTGGTCAGGGCACGCAAGAGAAATGCCCATCTGTTTCTCTGCCCCTCTTTCTTCTCTCTCTCTCTTTCTCTCTCCTCCCCTCCTGCAGCCATGGCTCGATTAGAGAGTTGGCCCTGGGCACTGAGGATAGCTCCTTGGTCTCTTCCTCAGATTATAAAATGACTCCAGTTGCAACAGAGCAACACACCCCAGATGGGCAGAGCATTGCCCCCTGGTGGGCATGCAGGTGGATCCAGGATCTCTGCCTCCCCTCCTCTCTAAAAAATAATAATAAAATAAAATATATATATGTGTGTGTGTGTGTGTGTGTGTGTGTGTGTGTATAAAGAAATAAAAATGAAAGAATAAAATAATATATTTTCTTATAAAACTATTCACATATACAATATCATATACCACTAAACTTATTTAATATGATACATAAGTGAATGTTAAAATGATAGTGGATATAAAGCTATACTGCTCACAAAAACTAGGGGATATTTCAAACTGAATAGGAGTAGGCAGTGATAAAAATATCCCCTAATTTTTGTGAGTAGAATATCTCCCAGGAAAGGGTGATCATAAATCACCTGATAACTATTACACTATAGATATTTTTGTGAAGTAGAGAAAAATCTAAAATTATATTTTAATATAAAAAATACACATACAGACAGAGCAGCATGACAAGGTCTTTCTCGGTGGCCCAGACGAGGGGAGTGAGTGTGACACCTTTGAACAGTGGTGAGTCAGCAGGGGGCAGGTCTTACAGAGTCCTGTACTCCTTCTAAGGGCCACGTCGTGTGGTCCCGCGTCCAGTGGTACCCCAGGTGTGGCCCACTGTTGGTGGCAGCAAGGGGGATCACCATTCCGTAGTGAAGTCAATGTAGAAACGGGGAGGAAAGTTTTAGAAACTTTCATAGCAATTTGATACATTAATATCCAGCCTGTTGAATTTAATAACGAACAATTGGAATTTGTATTTTAACCTATCACTTTTTTTACGTATTTTTTTGTAGTCAATTATTTTTTGATATTTAGAAAATTTTCAGTGCCCAGTGGATGAAGCTTTTTAATGGTCCTTTATCACAAACGGTTGGAAGAAAACATCGCCCCAAGTAGTTCTACTTGTTGCAAGGTGATGCTGACACTTAACATTGAGCTAGTCAGAGGAATTGTATTTTGAAGAACGGAAGTTCCTGTATGTGGGGTGCTTGTTACAAGACACTCTCCAGTTTATAAAAATGCAAATCTATTTTTTGAAGCCCATACAAACTTCGTGAGGTTGGCAGGATATACGTGTGATCTAAACATCCACCCGGCTGGACGACAGACTCCGCCATCTTGGTTTTGTGGAAGCCCAGCCTTAGGGATTCATGTGCGAGACCTGTTCACCCTGCTCCTGGGCACCTGGGTGGCTCCTGCTCATGTTGGTCCATCCAAATTCCTCGAGCAGCCAACAAGCTGAAGAGTCCATGACGGGAGGTCCTCCCTTCCGGTCGGAGGTGGTTATTCACTGTCCGAGTCTGAGACCGGACAGCCGTGCAGAGGACGTCTTCATCAGCACCCAGACACCTGAGAGAATCAGCAGTACGGATCTGTCTTCTGCTCCCTCCGGAGCAAGGACCCCGCAGTCTTTGATTTACAGACAAAACCCTTGTCCTGGATGAGCAACCAAGAGGGCTAATTGTTTGCTATTTTAACACAGCACACCCGTTATGTCTTGTGTCTCCCAGGGTGTGAAAATGGGGAACTTCCTTTTCATCTGCGCAGAAACCCTGAGGCGCCTCATTTCCACGTGGCCTGATGAGCAGCCACAGAAAGGCTTTTGTTTAGGGAACCCCACAACACTTGAACCTCACCCCACAGTTAATATATACAACAGGATGCTTATGGCAACTTGTTAAAAAAAATTCTTTTAAAGGCCAATTTAGTAACACAGAGAAATGGCACGTCATAAGTATGGAAAAACAGGTGGGGAAGGGCATGCCAGGGACTTCAAACAAATCCATCAACGTTTAGGATGGTGAGCAGAGTCCAAACCCAATCACTCCTCCAGTTCAGAAGTCCCTGCTCTCAGAAGAGCTCGTGCCAGCTGGGTTAGATTATAGAGGTCACTCGGTAGAGTCTGCTGGAGATGGGCTCATCTCCTGGACACACATGAAGCCTTGGCAAAATGGCTGTTTTTTCCCCCAGACTTTATTTGATGTTCATAAAATAAACTAACAGCATCAAGCCCCTGGTATAAATGAGGACATGTGTGTAGGACACATATGCTAATACAGGGGTCCCCAAACTACGGCCCACAGGCCACATGCGGCCCCCTGAGGCCATTTATCTGGCCCCTGCCGCACTTTTGGAAGGGGCACCTCTTTCATTGGTGGTCAGTGAGAGAAGCATAGTTCCCATTGAAATATTGGTCAGTTTGTTGATTTAAATTTACTTGTTCTTTATTTTAAATATTGTATTTGTTCCCGTTTTGTTTTTTTTACTTTAAAATAAGATATGTGCAGTGTGCATAGGGATTTTTTCATAGTTTTTTTTATAGTCCGGCCCTCCAACGGTCTGAGGGACAGTGAACTGGCCCCCTGTGTAAAAAGTTTGGGGACCCCTGTGCTAATACTTAACACAGCGAGAATAATTGTGGTATTCGCATTGCTGGGGTGGTTACCATTTCCTGTTACTTTAGCCACTTGTCAGTCGTAAGATATGATTTTGACATTTTTTTAATATCTCTTAAATCACATACATCTGACAGTCAGTGGCATGCGTAGTTTAATTAACAACTTCTTCTCTTCATAGTGCAAAATAACATGACATATTATGTACTGTTTTTTATTCTGTATTGTTATTGTTTTTATTGTTATTATTTATTTGGAAACGACATTAATCCCTTTGGGCTCTGCGGGTGTTCATTAGAACTTTTAAGCAATATATTACTAAATAGTACTGTAGTTGCTTACAAGTTCAAAGCTATGTGCCTTTGAATTTACAGCTCACGTGTCACGCAAGAACTTTCACCATGTACTGGGGAGACTGGGGTCTGTTTTCCTACCACATGGATTAAGTGAAGCGTGACGGGTGTTTAGTGAGTCTTATTAGATGTGTTGAGGAAGACAAAATATAGGACAGGGATTCTGTCCTTCAGGAGCAACTTAAAAAAAAAAAAAAACAATTCCTGTCTACCTATGACACACAAGCTGAAATAGTTTTATAATCGCAACAAGCACTAAATCAAAATTTGTCAAAAATATCCCAAAAGGGAAAATGCGATTATATGTGTGGGTAAGCCACTTTGCGAAAAAACCATTAAATAGGAGCTGCATGTGCTCGTTGGACTCCCGTCACTAAAGCTGGAGGACAGACCGCAGAGCCAGCCCTCGAAAGAAGCAGCGTGTGACTCCTCCCATCCTGACACCACCCTCTGAGGTCGGCACCCGAGACTCACAGACCCAGGGAACAAACTCCAGCTTCTGAATCTGGACCCAGAGTAGGTCAGTGCTCTCCTGAGCAGCCGCGCAGGGCACGAAGGACATGCGTGTTGTGTGTGGGTCTCCCAGGTGCCGCGCCGGCGTGGGACGGAGGAACAGCGGTCCCCAAGGCGTGTGGTCCTGTCCGACGGAAACAGAAGGAGTTCTACCACTGCAAGGAAGGATGAAGAGAGACAGGATGCGGGAGGAGGAGGAGGAGTCAGCGCGGGACCCTGGGGTACCGCTGTAAACGGGAGAAAGGCTGAGTCATTAGCTGAGCTCCCCAGGTGCCCAGTTCTGGCTTTCCTGTGTAAAAAGGTCTGGATGTGTGCGATTGTCTGTGGTGGATCTTAGTACAGGCTTGAAAAGAGAAAAAAAGTCAAGGAAACAAACTTGATTCACTGGCACCTGACCCCTCACCTGTCGTCCGTCTGTGGTTGTGTTTATTCGGGATTGCGACGTACAGGGTAGTCAGAGGCGGAACCTGCAGGAGGAGTCTCCATGAACAGACTTGTGTGACTCACGGAACGGGGTGGCACCCAGGCCGCCTGCCCAGGTGACAGCCTGGTGACATGACAGGGGAAGGCGCGGTCTCCTCATCTTGCGAGGAGCTCAGCCCGGGAAGAGGCGTCTGGCACAGATGGGGGCACGCTCCCAGAGGGCAGTGTCAGGCGTGACTGGGTTTAACACGGGCAAGCCGGGACAGCGGGAGAGTCAAAGCAGGGGCCAGGGCTCCGAAATACTGGGTGAGGGTCTCACAGCACGGGGGAGGGGTGCTCCTGGGAGGTGAGGGAGTAGGAGACAGCTCAGCAGGAGGTGCGTGTCCGTGCCATTGTCTCCACCCTCACCCACGCATTGGGGTGTTCTCAAGCTCTCTCTCTTAGACACACCCACTGCTTACACAAGACAAGGAGAGACACCCACATGTGCCCAGGAGTTACCTCTGAGGTCTCCATTCTCCTGCTTGCGGTATGCTCTATAATTTATATAGTGATCATACATACGGCTCCTTTAATCCTAAACTGCGCCTACCAAGATTTTAACAGAGTTGCACTCACCACGATAAGATTCTTCAAACCCTATCTTTAAAGATAAAAAGCTTATGGTAAAGACTACACCCAACGTCTAAATTTCTGTCCCGATTTGAACAGGGCGATATCCTGATGGCGCTCAGCACAGTCGGGTGTTAGATCTGCCGGGTACATTAACAGTGTCATTGCTGAGATACAGTCTCCATGCAGATAATCTACAGAAAGCATTATTACCACTGTGTGTCACAGGGGACGCTCCAATGGGTGGCATTCTTAAGCTCACATGTTAAGAACTTGGAAAATGTTTTTGTTTTATAATATTTTTAAATTTTTCTTCAGTGCTTCGTTTGGTGCTTCACAAAGATCTTAATTGCATTTTATTTTATTTTAGTATTTGCTGCACACACACACACATGGAAAAGTTCAAGAAAGCCAATTAGCGAGTCTGTTATATGGACGGGGTGCTCACTGCGTGTGCCTGTGACCTCCATGCCTTCTCCAGGGCCATGATGAAGGTTTAGGCGTTTGTTTAATAAACATATATAAAGCGGCACCTACTCTGAGCAAGCAAGAGTGACCTTCATTGGAAAGCAGGATCTGGGTTTGCTGCAGTTCTAGCTCTTTCGAGCAAGGGGGGGTGGCCCAACATGCTACTCACAGCACAGACCTGGGGTCAGCCCCCCCGTTTTAATATCAGCGTTGTCCTTGGGGCCTATTTGCCTCTCTCTCTCTCTCTCAGTTTATCTCTAAAATGCAGGTAACAACTCTGTGCGATCGAGCTGTTTTGGAGAAGGAAGGAGATACGTTATGTGTCTTGCACATAGTAAAAGCTATCTATTGTTTCAGTTCTGTTTGCTTGAGGGACTTAAATTTTTGTTAAATTTTCTACACAAAAGTACCTTTCTATCCAGAGGCAATGTGGGTATTTGCAGAAATGAATTTAGAGTCATGACATTTCAGAGCTGGGAGGGAACTTCTTAGTCACTTAGCCGAACGCCACCAGTGTCCTAGTGAGGACACAAGGGCACGGAGGTACTGTCACATCATCAGGAAGTTCCCAGGAGTGACTAAATCTCAGGTTCGTGACATCTCGATCAGTATTCTCCCAACGAATGACAGCCTCACGCATAGTCGTTCATGCTACAAGCGTTAATTCAACAGCGCTCCCTCCGTGCCGAGCATTTGCGAGGTGCAGATGACACTCGGACAACTCGGGGAGGTTGCCTACCCTCTGAACGTCTAGTCTCACGGGGTAGAATATGTGGGTGCATTGTATCAGGGTGTCACACGCGCCCTGAAGAGTCTGTGCCCGTGGCAGGGCGTCACTGATGGACCCAGCTTCGGTTCTGTCCGGGGAGTGTGGGCACTAGGCTTTACCTGATTGTGATGCTGGGCCAGGATTCAGAAAGCAGAGGGGCGTGTCTGAGGCACCAGGTGTGAAGAGGAAAGGCCTCAGTAAAAGATCAGTCTCAAAGGTACTTAGTGGCACAACGGTGGGCGAAGACCTGGAGTCCACGATGCATAAGCTTTGACCTTCTTCTCGAGTAATCCGAGGGGAATAAATTAAGTGAGGAAAAATGACGATTTAAACATGTAGTGTAAGTAATGTCACACCAAGAAGAAAGAACTTACTTTACATTAAAAGGATTCCCTGTAAGTCAAGGTAAAATTAGTCAGTAATAGAGATGAAAATCAGAAACAACCCTCATAAAATTTTTTGTATTTCAAGGATTTACAGAGCTCTCTGCAGGCATCGGGAAGAATGGAAGTTGTGAGGAGAAGGAATGTGTTTCTATGACCCCACACTTCCGCCATAGACATACCACAAAACGAGAGGTGAGGTCTGCAGAGCGCTGAGTGTGAAAAGTTGTGGTCAACAAACGCAGTACATAACCATCCTGTTGGAAGCCAACCATCGAAAGGTAATCTTGGAAACATAAAAACACAGGAAATAAACTAGGCATCATTCCTGAAAAAAATTATTCAAGAGCAAAATTTAAGTACTCCAAACATAAATCAAAATGAAGACCACACAAATAAAAAATAGAAGTAAAATAAAGGGGAAAAGATGGAAGAGGAGCATCAAAGCACCTTAAATACAAAACTGAGGCCCTGGCCGGTTGGCTCAGTGGTAGAGTGTCGGCCTGGCGTGCAGGGGTCCCGGGTTCGATTCCCGGCCGGGGCACACAGGAGAGGCGCCCACGCCCATCTGCCTCTCCAACCCTCCCCCTCTCCTTCCTCTCTGTCTCTCTCTTCCCCTCCTGCAGCCAAGGCTCCATTGGAGCAAAGATGGCCCGGGTGCTGGGGATGGCTCCTTGGCCTCTGCCCCAGGCACTAGAGTGGCTCTGGTCGCGACAGAGCGATGCCCCCTGGTGAGCAGAGTGTCACCCCCTGGTGGGCATGCCGGTGGATCCTGGTCGGGAGCATGCGGGAGTCTGTCTGACTGTCTCTCCCCGTTTCCAGCTTCAGAAAAAAAAAAAGAAAAAAAGAAAAAAAAATACAAAACTGAGTGCAAATGGCTTCAGAAATCACGGGTGTAAAACATCACTTGTCTTAATCAAATGAGGAATACATACAATATTATAATAAGATAATCAAAATAGTAAGATAATCAAAGAAATCTATAATACGGACCCTAAATCATTACCAAAATACCTAGCAGTCCAACAGCAGGAGAGTGGAGAGGGGAAGGGAGCAGGGAATTCATTCTGACACTGACAGAGATATGTAATTGTAACAATTGGTAGAGTGTAAGATAGACTGTATACTGTGATGGCCCAACCACCAGAGAAGAGCTAAAAAAATAAAATAAAAATAAATTAAGCTAAATCTATTGCTTACTACAGTAAAGAAGAGTTGGTGGTCAGGGACCGTCTCTCCGAGCAGGGCAGACTGACAATCCTTCACGGCTGTTGGAGAGCAGCTATTCTGAGGTGTACATGGATGGACGTCGTCAGTCACATCCTGTCACGTGGTCACGGAGCTTTCCATTGTTTGGAACTCAGTGGCGTGTGCACTGGAGAGGAGCTGTTTCTGACTGGCTGGCTTGTAACAAGGGGTCATCCCTGACTGTAATATGCTGCTGATCGATTGAGCAGCTTTAAACCTGATCAGGATGCTACTGGTACCACGTGTACAAGGCTCTCCACCTTGCCCTAAGTTTCTGGGAACTTATTCGCGATATCTACCGAGTTCATAAGGGGAAAAAAAATGGTTGAAAGTATGAAACATATCAAGAAAGTATATGGAACAGAAAACATGAAATAAGATGACAGATCAAATATATATGGGTATGTATTTTACTTTCATTAGTAATGAAATAAATATTCTTATTAAAAGAAAATTATCTTGAACCATAGAGGAGCCCCAGTTTCTGAAATGACAGAAAATTTATTTTGTATTCTGTATTATCCCGTGACCATTAACATGTATAATTCTGAAAAAATATTAAAATAAACATCCTCAGGTTATTGAGAAGCAAGCAGAAACAGGCAGACACTCTAGGGGACACAATTCGTGAGAGAGAGAATAACATATATATAACCATTTCCTTAAAAGCCTTTCTTAGTTTTGTATCACAGAATGAAATCAGGGTTCAAACAAAAATGCCCTGAAAAGACGGAAGTTGGAGCCTGGTGCTACCAGAATACCAGGAACTGGAGAAATTCCAGAAAGGAGGAGGTCACAGAGTAGAGATGCCACACTCTACACTCAGTGCCTTCAAATGCTTGGACAATACTAAAAAGCATGTATGCAGAGGAAGGATCCACACAGCCTAGAAGAGAATGTTATGTAAGAAGCAAGGATTCCAACACTTATCTGGGTCTAGGGAGACAGAAATTTTAAGTACAATTCAATCAAGTTGGAATAGCTTGTTGAACACCATGGGCGTTCTTGTAATAGCTCGGAAGGGCTATGTCTTATAAGTTAGTCCAAGACTAAGAAGTATGTGCCTTAGGTAAGAATAAAACCAGACTATTCCCATTACCGCGAAGCCCAAACCAAGCCTTTATTGGATCAAGCTGACCTACCAATAACAGAACTGTCTGAAAGTATGAGGCTCCATATTCTCCAGAGGCAGACAGGACCCAGGGGCTCTGCAGTGCATCACACACCATGTGAAGTAGACGGTGAAGATCGCCGCACAGACACCGCATGAGAAAAACATGGCAGACGATCTGCAGAATAAACAGGCGAGAGAAGCTGATCAACAGATGCCCTGGGCGGAGCATTGAGTAGCTAATAGGAAGATGTTTAAAAATAGACAAGAGGACAGATTAATAAAATGATGAGAGGTCTATTAGAGAAATAATACTATCAAAAAACCCAAAATAATATTATACAATTTGAAATAAAAATACAGTATTTGAAAATAAAATTATTGGATAAACTTAACAGAAAATTAGTCCTATCAGAAGAAAGGATCCATGATCTTTGAGAGAGGGAATTAAGAACTAAGATACAGAAAACAAAGTGTTAAAAAAGTAAATAGGGCCCTGGCCGGTTAGCTCAGTGGTAGAGCATCGGCCTGGCGTGCGGGAGTCCTGGGTTCAATTCCCGGCCAGGGCACACAGGAGAACCGCCCATCTGCTTCTCCACCTCTCCCCCTCTCCTTCCTCTCTGTCTCTCTCTTCCCCTCCCGCAGCCAAGGCTCCAATGGAGCAAAGTTGGCCCGGGCGCTGAGGAGGGCTCTGTGGTCTCTGCCTCAGGCACTAGAATGGCTCTGATTGTGGCAGAGCAACGCCCCAGATGGGCAGAGCATCGCCCCCTGGTGGGCATGCCGGGTGGATCCCGGTAGGGCGCATGCGGGAGTCTGTTTGACTGCCTCCCCGTTTCCAACTTCAGAAAAATACAAAAAAAAAAAAGTAAATGGAACCCTGACGACATGTAGGAGAATATCAAATAGTCAAACTTGATGTATGATTGGAATGACCAATTCAGAAAAAAATATTTGAAGATATAATGGCTGAACATCTTTCCAAGTGCACTGAAAAATATAAATTTACAGATTCAGTAAGTTCAGCAAGCCCACAGAAGTACAAATGCAAATGAAAGTACATCAAAAGCCAAAATGCCAAAGACCGAATATGGAGAGAAAATGTTACAATCAGTCAGAAACAAAGCCAACATGTTTCTTTTGTTCATATTGGAACACAGATAAAAATAATGGTTGCCTTTCCTCTGATACAAAGGAGTCTAGTACATATAGGACAATAGCATTTAAAATGCAAACAGAACGTTTTTTTCTTAATCTGTCAACCTAGAATTCTATGTGCAGAAAAAATAACCTTCAAGAAAATGGGAAATACATATATTGTAAGATAATGAAAGCTGGGAGAATTTTCACCAGCCTTACAGAAATTTATTAAGATAAATGTTAAATTTTTAAACTTAAAAATTAATTATACAAAAGGAAAATCATATCCAAAGAAAGGAAGGACCATTACCAGAAATACCTACATATACAGATTTCAGCAACTAATTATTTCTTTCCTTATTTTGAAAATAAAACATTATGATAATGATTGTTAACATGAAAATCCCATATATTTATATATATGAGAATACAGTAACACAAAGAAAGGAGAAAAAAATGGAATAATAATCCAACTGTAAGTTAATGATAAGTTAAACTATGTATCCCAAAATAAAAAGTATACTTAAAAAGTCATTTGAAGAAATAAAATACTCAGTTGAAAAATACTCAGCTGATCCAAAGAAGGAAAAAAGAAGGAGCAGAGAACAAAGGGAACCAAGAAAGAAACTTGCTATTTTTTTATAATTACATTTAATATAAACGGACAAAACATTGTTATCAAAAGGCAGTGATTGTCGGACCAATGGAAATGTCAGGAACCATCTCTAAGCCATTTACAAGATATGTAATTTCAAGACACAAAAAAGTTGAAAGTCAAAGAATGAAAAAGTGTACACCATGAAAAAATTAAGTTGATGTGGTGCCCTGGCCAGTTGGCTCGGTGGTAGAGCGTCAGCCTGGTGTGTAGAAATCCAGGGTTCAATTCCTGTCCAGAGCACACAGGAGAAGCGCCCATCTGCTTCTCCACCCCTCCCCCTCTCCTTCCTCTCTGTCTCTCTCTTCCCCTCCCGCAGCCAAGGCTCCATTGGAGCAAAGTTGGCCCGGGCGCTGAGGATGGCTCCATGGCCTCTGCCTCAAGCGCTAGAATGGCTCTGATTGCTGCAGAGCAACGCCCCAGATGGGCAGAGTATCGCCCCCTGGTGGGTATGCCAGGTGGATCCCGGTCGGGTGTATGCGGGAGTCTGTCTCTCTGCCTCCCCTCCTCTCACTTCAGAAAAATACAAAAAAAAAAAACCAAGTAAGTTGATGTGGTATTATTTATAGCAGACCAAGTCAACTTCAGGACAAGAGTCACCATGAAATAAGCAGAAGCTCTTCACAACAATAAGGAGGGTCGATCCGGCCAGAAGGCGTAACAGTTCTCCGTGTGTGCACAGTTCCGCCCAGGAATCGGGAATGTGTGGAGCAGACTGACAACCGGAGGGCGTTATACACACACCCGCCACCACGTGGGGGGAGGCGCCCTGCTCCTCCTGTCGAGGAAACGAGACAAAAATAAACTGAGGAAGCACAGGGGAGAGTCAAACAACACGGTCACCGTCACCTCGCCAGCACCGATGTGGCACGCACAGGCCGTGACCTTCTGAGGCCTCGGGTGCGAGCCTCGACCAGGTGTGTGCGGGAGACAGGCGCGAGGTCATACAGGGGTGAGACTGAGAAGGGGCAGGGGGTACGTGAGACGCCGTGTTCGGGGAGCAGCAGCTCCAAGCGCGGGTGACACACCTGGAGGTCTCCCGGGGAAAGCAGGCGGAGCTCTCTGTGCGGCTTGGCGGTGGAGAGCTGCGGGCAGGGGTGAAGGTCATGATCAGACCTCCTCCAGGTCCGCGCGGAGGTGACTGACATGAGGAGAGCCGGGACCCTCCTTCGGGTCCGCGCAGAGGTGACTGAAGCGAGGAGAGCCGGGACCCTCCTCCAGGTCCGCGCGGAGGTGACTGAAGCGAGGAGAGCCGGGACCCTCCTTCAGGTCCGCACGGAGGTGACTGAAGCGAGGAGAGCCGGGACCCTCCTTCAGGTCCGCGCGGAGGTGACTGAAGCAGGAGAGCCAGGACCCTCCTCCGGGTCCGCGCGGAGGTGACTGAAGCGAGGAGAGCCGGGACCCTCCTTCGGGTCCGCGCGGAGGTGACTGAAGCGAGGAGAGCCGGGACCTTCCTTCGGGTCCGCGCGGAGGTGACTGAAGCAGGAGAGCCGGGACCCTCCTTCGGGTCCGCGCGGAGGTGACTGAAGCGAGGAGAGCCGGGACCTTCCTTCGGGTCCGCGCGGAGGTGACTGAAGCAAGGAGAGCCGGGACCCTCCTTCGGGTCCGCGCGGAGGTGACTGAAGCGAGGAGACCTGGGACCTTCCTTCGGGTCCGCGCGGAGGTGACTGAAGCGAGGAGAGCCGGGACCTTCCTTCGGGTCCGCCCCCGGAGGTGACTGAAGCAGGAGAGCTGGGACCTTCACGGTGCATGTTCTTCTCAGGTGGACGCGGAACCTTTTCCTAAACAGACCAGCCAGGGCGATAAAATAGGGCTCAGTGACACAGGAAGTCCTCTGATGATGACACGATGACCCACAAATCCACAACCACGGATACACTGCTCACAAAAATTAGGGGATATTTCCAAATGAATATGAGCGTGCAGACACTCCAGGACTTCCAGCCTTTTGTGGGGCACATTTTCACCAAGGAAATAAAAGTTTGGTTTTGCGTCTCATTTGCATCATCAAACAACTTCTTTTGACTTGTCGCTTGCTTTTCTGATGTTCTTGTTTAATTTAAAAAAAAAAATCAAATGCTTCTTTTTTTTTCTTATCGCTTCATCTTCATTGTGAAATCCCCCTTAACTTTTGTGAGCAGTGTATACACAGGTGTACGCGTGTCAGGTGTGGTTACATTGAGTAAAGGCTGATGACAGGAAAGATGACCCTGTCATCGTGAAAATCAGCGGAGTGGCTCTTCTGGGCAGCGGGCTGACAGGGAAAGGGCCCGGAGGGACGGGTTCTGTAACACGTAAATATCTTCTGTCTCGAGGGGTGTTATTTGCTGCGCATCAGACTCACCAAATTACATGTTTAAAAAAAAAATTGCGTTTCGCTGTATGAAAATTATACTTCGGCGAGAGTGCTTAATTTTAAAAATGATTCTTCGATGTGGTTTAAATGAGTAGGCACACCTCCATATATATGCAGATAAACTACATAGGTGCCACCAGACAAACGCAGTAGGAAGAGTAGGCTGGAGAGGCCAGGCGGAAAGCGAGGGATGAATGCAAACCAGCGCGATCAAACAAACGCCAGGGTTCCCCCGAGAGTGTGAAAGTGGAGTTCAAGGTGTGCTGTTCAAGACACTCTCCGCTAGGACACGCACTGCCCACAACAAGTGTGAAACAGCGGTGAGACTTCAGGAAGAGACAGCTGTTATAAATAAGTGACGCCTGGCCGGTGGTGGCGCAGTGGGATAAAGCGTCGACCTGGAAGGCTGAGGTCGCTGGTTTGAAACCCCGGGCTTGCCCGGTCAAGGCACATGTGGGAGTTGATGCTTTCTGCTCCTCCCCTTGCCTTTCTCTCTCCCTACACTCTCTCTAAAAGCAATAAAAGATCTTAAAAATAAAATAAAAATAAACAAATAACTACTAGATAAATGAAGAGAAATGGAAGCCGAGTCCTTGAATCTTTTAATAGGTTCTTGTCAGCCCCTATTAGAGGCAATAAACACAAAAGAGAATAGAATTAATATACATATATATGCAATATTTATGGTTCCTATATATCATTCCACTAAAGATACAAGTCACAGGATGCAGAAAGTAGAAATAGTAAACCTTTAAGCATTGAACCTAGGACTTAGCTACTCAAAACACATCCTCAACTATATAAAGGGAACTAGGCAGAAACACAGATTTAATTGAAAAGTGTTTTTGGTTTTTTTTTAACCTAGTGTTCGATACAGCACATATACAGAAAAAGGGCCTGAGTAATATATTTACTGGGGATATTTTATGTTTAACTGTATTTCAAATCCTAAATTCTATATAAGTACTGCTCCTTCTTTTCAAGAGCCAATGGAACATTTAAAATGATTGCTCGTATATCACGCCATAAAGAAAACACCAATAAATCCCTAAAAGAAGAAATAAATCCAGCCACATTCGCTGCAATTTACTACTACACAACTCCAAACTAATACAAAAGTTATATCTTAACATGATTTATTCTAAGGTTCAGACCTCCAAAGCAATTTCCTGAGTAAAGAACAGACTCCGCGTCCCCGTAACGCAGTTACGGTCCAACACGATGGTGCGTTGTGGAAACATACCCCAGAAACAAAGGGACTCGATTCAAAAAGGGAGAACGGGCGTGTGTTGATACTAGAACGGCACTTCACTTTTTCTCTAAGTTAGCCCTTTGCTTTATCCCAGACAGATTCCACTATTCACGCAAACATCGTTTTAACAGATAAAACTCATGAGGGAATCTAGTTCGTATGAGAAGACTACCTTACTCTGATGAATCATCCATCTGTCCGCTTCCAACTAAAATATTTGGGATATTGAAAAATAATGAAGACTCAACTTTTAAAATTCTGAGGCAAGAAGTTTAATTTATTTCCAAGACCTAAAATGTTTTGTTCACATCAAACTTCTAGTTCCAAAAGTTGGGTAGGTCTAAGAAGAGGGATAAAATGACAATGACAATCATTTCTGACTCTCTGTGGTCCTGAAGGGAATGAAAAAGACCCTTTTACCTTGGCCCTAGCCGGCTAGCTCACCAGTAGAGTGTCAGCCTGGTGTGTGGAAGTCCCGGGTTTGATTCCCAGCCAGGGCACAGAGGAGAAGTGCCAGTCTGCTTCTCCACCCATCTCCCTCTCCTTCCTCTCTGTCTCTCTCTTCCTCTCCCACAGCCAAGGCTCCATTGGAGCAAAGTTGGCCGGGACACTGAGGATGGCTCCATGGCCTCTGCCTCAGGCACTAGAATGGCTCTGGTTGCAACAGAGCAACGCCCCAGATGGGCAGAGCATCGCCCCCTGGTGGGCGTGCCGGGTGGATCCCGGTCGGGCACATGCGGGAGTCTGTCTGCCTGCCTCCCTGCTTCTCACTTCAGAAAAATACAAAAATAGGAGAAAAAAAAAGACCCTTTTACCTTTCTTTATTACCTGGACTCATTTAAAAACAAAACAAAAGAACCTATACCAACAGGGAGACAGGACTCACAGGTCTGTCAGTGCAGAGACAATGATCTGGAGCAACAAGAGCCTTTCAGGGAATAAACCCCAAATGGAAAGAACTGATTTCAAGGGTGGGGTGTCTGGGAAGACGTTTCGGATGCACGGGGAAGGACAATCTTACGGACACAAGGCTGGGTATCCTGCAGGCAGGCGGTGTCAGACAGCGCGCCCCCTATAAAAATACCACTTCGGGAACCAGACGGGTGAAGGTGAGCCTTCTGTTCTAACACAGGAGCATCAGAACAATGAGACACCCTACCCGGGCTAGTGATAACTCAGCACCGGCCAGGCTGGTGGCTCCACACCTTTTTTTGGATGAGTCAACAGTAAAAAAAAAAAAAAAGCCAACCAACCTGGCATCCAGGAAAACAAAACTCCACACAGTCCGCAAGAGAAGTAGCATCATCTGGAAACCCAGGAAAGGAAGCCCCCTGAGAGTCATTTCCTGAAACGTCTTCATGTTCGGTAAAACTGGCATCTTTTTTTTTTTTTTTTTTTTTGGCTGCAGGTAGGAATGAACTCGAAGGCAGTACAAGCAGCGGGAACTGTCAGACAGCCGGTCGAGCTGAGGGGGAAAATGATCACGTGGAAGGTTTCAGGGGAAGGAGCTGGGTGACAGGAGAATTTGACCTGGAGGCTGAACAGCATAAAATTAACAGGCTTGAGGAGAAGCAGTGATTTGGTGGAACCCTCTTGGAAAAAGCTACTAGAAGACTGAGTTAGTTAGGACCAAGAAATTTAAAATAAATGTTCATTAAATATATAAGAGAAAGAGACCAAGTATATAGGGTGGATGGATGGTGGTGTTAAAAATCTAAGGAATATTATTCTTGCTCTCTCTTATCTCTCTCTCTCAAAACAAAGTATACTAAATAATCACAGGTACAAAAAGTTACCATTGATCATACTGATAATGAAGTCCTCATTTAAGTTTCCAGTTCTCCTTTATAGGATTCTTCACCCACTCATGAACTAATCTAGGGTCCCCCCATGGCCTTGAGTCGTCCTGGTCCTTTAGCCTTTAACCCGGAATGGTTTCTCATTCTGTTACATACTTCATGATGCTGACATGTGAAGAGTGCAGGTCAGTTGTTCTGCAGAACGTCCCTGGCTTGCTTTGGGTGTCTCGGCCGGAATTCCGTGTCAGTGTCAGCGACACTGTGTCCTCGGGGAGTCACACAGCACAGTGAGGAGGACAGGTCTGTCTCCTGACCAGTGAGTGATGTTCACTTTGTTAAAGGTGGGGTCTGTCTCTGTCCTGCACGTTAAAGTCATCATCGTTCCTTCCTAATTCTCAAGGAAACCGGGCACAGCAATTCAGGGCTGTTAAATGTCCTTTTCTTCTTAAATTCGCCCAAGGGCTTTAGTCTTGCCTGTGATCATTGTTATGATTATGGCCGCAAGATGTTGAGTGTCAGTTTAATCGTGGCTTCTGCATTTAACGGTTGTCCTTCATTTTCCTACCAGAAAGAGGCTGTCACCCTTATTTACTTCATTTGCTCATTTACTTATGAATTTATTCACCAGCACCTTCATGGGCCATTTTTAGTTAAGTGGTTATAATCCATTCGTTTTGCTCTCAGTAATCTGAAATGCAAAAATTATGCACAAAGATAATCCTTGAGATGATGTTTGTCAAAAAGAAGTGAGAACAGTAAATTGAGCATGAAGAGAAATGAAGAACAGCCACTGACACTTCGCTCGTGAGGACTTGTGACGTGCGGAAGACGCCCGTCCCGTCCCAGTAGCTGCAGAGCGGGACCCAGACGGCTGTTGCAGGAACCTCTCAGTCCCGGAAAGAAACGCCATCACAGAAAGAAAACCGTGTTGGGTGACAGTGTTCCTGGCACTGGGGGATGATACTTCCCGCTCTCTCTTCGGGTGGTTTTGTATGTCACAAACATTCATGCGCTTTGAAATGAGAGTCAACACCCTGTGCGTACTGAGGAGAGGCGCTGACGGGGAGTTGCAGAGGGCAGACCGCGTGAACACGTCTCACGCAGCCCCTGACCGCGTGCAGAGGGGGAGTTGCTCTGCCTTAGATGCCGCGTTGCCCCTCGCTAGCCCCAGGTCGTGGACACGGTGACTCCATTGTCCTCAGAACCATCAGGGAGAGCGAGGGGCCACAGCGCCCGACGCGTTTTTCCACTGCTTTGTTTTTGTTTTGTTTTTTTTTAAAGACTTTATTTATTCATTTTAGGGGGGGAGAGAGGGAAAGAGAGAGAGGGGGAGAGAGGGAGAGAAGGGAGGAGCTGGAAGCATGAACTCCCATATGTGCCTTAACCAGGCAAGCCCAGGGTTTTGAACCAGCAACCTCAGCATTCCAGGTCGACGCTTTATCCGCTGCGCCACTACAGGTCAGGCCCACTGCTTTGTGATCAAGAGTCAATTCCACAACCGCTCGGTGTGGCATTGTTCGTGTCTGGGGACTAACAGGATTTGATACGGGCCTGAAAACACAAAAGAATTGTGGGAACAAGGGCTGAAAACTGTGGCCCGAGGCCCAGTGTTGTAGAAATTTTCCCGGTGAAAGTTATGTAGTTCTGAGACCTCGTCAAAGCAAGGGTCAGTCGGTGCCATCCTACAGACAGTATACCGTGCCACATGCCTCATCCCCTGGGTGCAGAGGACCCAGGTTGGTATCCCCGAGGTCGCCATCTTGAGTACGAGGTAAGTGGCCTGAGTGTGGGATCATGGACATAACCTCATGGTCACTGACTTGTGCCCAATGTCGCTGGCTTGAGTATAGGGCCCCTGGCTTGAGTGTGGGATCATGCACATGACTTCATGGTTGCTGGTTTGAGCCCAAGGTCGCTGGCTTGAGTGCAGAGCCCCTGGCTTGAGTGTAGAATCGTGGACATGACCTCATGGTCACTGACTTGTGCCCAAGGTCGCTGGCTTAAGCAAGGACCACTGGCTGGGCTGGAGCCCCCTGGTCAAGGCACATATGAGAAAGCAATCAATGAACAACTAAGGTACTGCAATGAAGAATTGATGCTTTTCATCTCTTTCCTTCCTGTCTGTCAGTCTCTCTCCATTAAAAAAAATAAAAGAATTAAACTCATAAGTCTGTAGCTTATACACAACTTGATAGCCCTGTTTTCTAGACTAACCTGTGCCTGGTTGTCCTGCACACAGACACAACCTAAGCCTTCTGCCTTTGTGTTCACTGCCTCCTTCAGAATTATCGCCATCAATTTCCGCCTGCCCCATTGTCAATTACAGGCACGGCCTGCACTGTTCAAGTTCAAAAGATCTAATTGTTATCAATTTGCAGTTCCAATTACCTGTCCTTGCCTGGAGGCGCCCCATCTCACTAGAGGCTGTGAAGCTGGTAGGAAGGGGGGTGATCACCAGGCTTCTCTTAATATAAACAAGAAAAGGGCCCCTGATTGCTGCTGGATCATCCTGCTGGAAAGCTCCCCGGTGTGTCAGTTCAGGATGTTACATACTTTCACAATGTAACCAAAACCATTCCGCGTTTTTCTCCTGAGAGGCTTTCTGGTCTGTTTTCCTGGTGCTGTCTGGACAGCTGTTCAGCACATTTCTGAAGGAAGCAAGCCATGGTGGACTCTCCATATACTCCTGGTGTGGCAGAAAAAACTAGGTCAACTCTCTGTGCCTCAGTTTCTCCATTGTTTCTGTTCTCCGAAATGCCAAGTTCTTTTTATTATTATTATTTGGGGGGGGGGGGGTATTTTTCTGAAGTGAGAAGCAGGGAAGCAGGCAGACAGACTCCCTCATGCGCCCAACCGGGATCCACCCGGCATGCCCACCAGGGGGCGATACTCTGCTCATCTGGGGCGTTGCTCCATTGGCAACCAGAGCCATTCTAGCACCTGAGGCAGAGGCATGGAGCCATCCTCAGCGCCCCTGGGCCAACTTTGCTCCAATGAACCTTGGCTGCAGGAGGGGAAGAGAGAGACAGAGAGGAGGGATAGGGCAAAGGGTGGAGAAGCAGATGGGCGCTTCTCCTGTGTGCCCTGACTGGGAATCAAACCCGGGACTTCCACACACCAGGCTGACACTCTACTGGTGAGCTAACCGGCCAGGGCTAAGGTATAACAGTTGTGTCTACTTTTATAGCATTGCTGTATTTTATTAGTTTTTTTAAACTTCTCAGTGAGCTATCTGGTACATGTTAAGTGCTTACAAAAAAAATAAATATCCACCTGCCACATACAGATACACATCCAACGCTCTGGAGAATGTCTGTTAGAATTTATACATGAGGTCTCTAGAGGGAGAACTGGCCGACTGTCCCAGTTCCTCAGAACTCTTTTCCTACATATTCTTGGTCAAGAAAGGTAAGATTCTGAACAATCTAGATTCATAACCACTTACTACAGAAGGAAGAGGGAGGGGAGGCACCGTGCCATCTTCGCTGGTTCTAGACACGCACATTCGTCCTGTCAGGTGGAGAGAAACTTGGAGGTAGTCTCTCCGATTGTGTGTGTGTGTGTGCATGAGCGTGTGCCTGGGTGTGCGAACCACAGACACACTCTTCAAATGTTAAGCCTCATATGAATTAAAGTAAATGACTCTTGTTCTTTCTGAGTTAGAAGTGAGAGGCACTGAGTTCATCTCACACAATTTTCTCCTGCCCTAGAACCCCCCCCCCCCCCCTGCAGTCATTGAAGAATCTAATCCTTTCCTTTTACAGTGAAGAAGGCTCTGGAAAGTTCAGGACTTGTCAGGGTCACACGGGATCAATGAATAGACCAGGATTACCCTCCAGAATTCCTAAACCCCACACTAGGGCCCTTCCTAGTATCGCTAGGTAGCAGCCTGATGTTGGTGTGGACCTCGGCTGTGTTTGTCCATTCACTCAACGATCATTTACCTGCATACCGGGCGCTCCACTCGGTTTAAGGGGACTGTGGGGGGGGGCGGGGCAGCCTTCATCCTTCCTCGCAAGTCGCTTTCAGTCTTTTGGGAAGTGAGTCATTAAAAAAATATATTCACACATAAAATAATTTAATTAAACTCGCGAGGAGGAAAGCAGTGGGAGATGCAGGGTCCACGGTGGCCTGAAGTTAATTTCTGCGTCCACCTCCGTCCCACAACCATTCAACAACCACAGAAAAATAACCACTACTAGCGGCTGAGACCTTGAGGCCATCCCGACGTAGGCAAATGTGTAGAATCCTCTTGTTTGTGTTGCTGGGGGGAACACTTGGGTGGTGTAGTCCCCGCCCATTCCCCCCCCCCAAAAAACACCATTTTTGGTTTCGTCTGTGTTGGACACAGGTGCCTAGGGCAGGAAGCCTTGTGGCAGAGAGGTCCTAGGGAAATCCGTTGGGCTTTCTAAGGTTCATCACTATTCATTCCCCTGCTGTTCGGGGCACACGGGGAGTCAGTTCGGGGACTCGGGACCTTTATGAGCCGCTGGCACGAAGCCATCTCGCCGCTCTTGTACCCCTGTGCCTCCCTGGGGAAGAAGGGAGGTGGGGGACATTGTGCCCCCACAGGCTCTTGCTGGCGGCTCCCTCGCCAACCGTCCAAGGTCACCTGATACTTCCTTCATGCTGCCGGTCACTGACCGCCCCACCACCCACCCGGGAAGATGGCTAAGAGAAGTTGGGGTGCCCTCGCCCTTCTCTGGGGTCCCGCCAATAAACAACCGTCCCTTTGTTGACGTGGAGGAATGCCCACACGTGGAGAGATGTTGATAAAAATTTATTGGAGCCCAGCTGATGACATGCCAGGCAACAGGACCCCCGCAGACGGAGACAGAGGCTTCCTGAATGCTAGCTCGCAGTCTTCCGTGCGTTTGGAGTCAGGGAGGGCGCGCAGGAAAGGCCGAGGAGGTGGGGAAAGCGGAGTGAGGAGGCCATGGCAGGAGAGCTCATAAGACTGTGAGCTCTCTGGAGGGCGTGTTTGCTTGAGGGGTCTGCAAGGGAGTGCTTCAAAGGCCTGTTAACCTGGAGGAGCCCAGAGAGTGGACAGAGCTTGCTGAAGGCAAAAATAACCCTTTCGCTGAAGAAGTGAGGTACAGGCCCGGGGCATGACTGCCCACCCAGACCTGCCCGGGGCAGCATTGATGATCAGACCACTCACTCTGACAGGTTCCTCTTCACAGAATTCCTCTGAAACAATTTTATAAACTGAACTTATTTGGGTGGCATTGGTTATTGACATTATATACCTAGGATTTCCGGTGCACAATTCTATAACACATCATCTGTATACCGGATGTATATTGGGGTGCTGTGTATTCACCACCCCAAGGTCAAGTCTCCTTCCATCACCATCTGTCCCCCCTGTTCCCTCTCCTACCTCCCCCCACCCCCATTCCCTCCTGCCTCTAATCCCAGACTGCTGCACCTTTTTACCTAACCCTCCTCCTTTATTTATTTATTGTTTTAATTTTAAAGAATGCACGACTTTATTCACGTGAGCTCAGCTAGGAGAGAGGAGGATTTGTCTTTTACTTCCCTTTCTGGGGTGCTGTCAGTGAGCAGGCTGCAGTTCTGTCCCTGGGGTCTCGGTGCGGACCAGTTTCGCTGTTGGACACATTGCGGACAACCTCAGCGATCCTAGCGTTGCGCGGACAGCACCCCGGGACCCAGGAGAAGCTGCCTAGGCATCCCGGACTCGGGCTCAGGGCTCAGGGCCGCTTCCTGCCTCCCGCATGCGACTGGACCGTGTGCGTGTGGCGGGGCCGACATCTCAGAGTGTTGACAGCGGGCGCTCCGGCTCACATTCCTGCTTGCGTGGCGGGGCTTTCTCTTGCCCCTGCTCTCGTGACGCTTGTGCCACTTGTCCCGGGAGATGCCCGTGGCTCGGTGTGGCGTCCACGGCTTCATTCCCAGTCCTTTTCCCGCTCTGGGAATAGACGCCGTCTAACGGTGGTGGAAGATTCAGAGGCAACGGGAGGTTCTGACCGATAACTTCTTGTTTCAGACGTTTTTCCTTATCCCTTCTCTTCCCTCGGAGTCCAGACCACATCCTGGTTCTGCTGCTGGGAGACCTGCTTGTCACTTCTTCTCCGGGAATGAGCGTGAAACCCCTCAGCTACCCTGACAGTGAGGCGCGAATGGGCTGACGTTCTCGGGGTTCCGTTCCCAACAGATTCTTCCCCGCAAACAGAACATGGGAGCGTGGGGGGGGGGGGGGTGAGGATCCCGTTTTGCCAAAAGGTGGACCGTTCTATAAATAGCTGGACTTGCTAGGAAACAAACAAAAAATAAAACAGAAAGATCTTAATAGTGAACTTCTGGCAGCATGCGAAGACTAGCTAACAATGTCTCAAAAAAGAACGCCTCATGATTAAAAGACGGGTGCTGTAGTGTGAGGGAAAGTGAAGAGAAGGACTGAGAGGTAGACCGGGTGGGACGAGTCCAGCAGGGAGCCCCGCAAACGTGGTGAACACATGGGTGTGAGCTCAGCTCGAGGACTTTGAAAAAAAAAAAAAAGGGGCCTGAGCCGTTGTGGAGGACACCGGGTTCGATTCCCGGCCAGGGCACATCAGGAGAAGCGCCCATTTGCTTCTGCCACCCGCTCCGCCGCGCTTTCCTCTCTGTCTCTCTCTTCCCCTCCCGCAGCCGAGGCTCCATTGGAGCAAAGATTGCCCGGGCCGCTGGGGATGGTTCCTTGGCCTCTGCCCCAGGCGCTAGAGTGGCTCTGGTCGCAATATGGTGACGCCCCGGAGGGGCAGAGCATTGCCCCCTGGTGGGCAGAGCATCGCCCCTGGTGGGCGTGCCGGGTGGATCCCGGTCGGGCGCATGCGGGAGTCTGTCTGACTGTCTCTCCCTGTTTCCAGCTCTGAAAATATGAAAAAAAAAAAAAAAAAAAAAAAGAAGTTTCAAAAGAGTCAATGATGCTGGAATCATCGTTTATTCATTTGGAAAAAAGAAAAAGTTGCAACCCTTCTGCTACCAGTAGGACACAAATATAAATTCCGGACAGATTACAGGCTTAAAAAGTCAAAAGGCAAAGCCTTAAAAATGTTCCAAAGGGAATCTTAGGAACTTATTTACAACAGGCAGAGAAGAGTCAACATCGAAAAGATGAGATTTTGACTATGTTAAGATGAAAGATGCCGTAAACAGAGCAGAGTTATACGCTGCATACCAGAGGAGATATCTTATAATGTTAATAACCAAGAAATAATTTATGTCAAGCGTCAATAGTGAAGAAAACAATAAGAAAAATGACCCAATGGGAAAATAAACAAAGTGTAGTTCATGAAAAGCCAAAGCCAACGACCCATCAATGTATCAAGAGACGGATTTCCTCAACGATATTATTCACGGCAGCCTCACTGAAATTATAATGAGACACCACTTCATGCCCAGCTTGGCGAGAATCCAGACGTCCTCTGGTCACGTCCCCCGTGAGCGAGCGTGCGGGGAAGAGGGAGATGTCTAGGCTTCGCCTGGGAGGGTGGCAGCTGGCGTGGATAATTCAGGAAATAACTTGATAATACCTAGTAAATTTGAAAGTGTATTTTGTTGAGAAGTTTCTTCTTCACCCTTCTAAGTTCTCCCAGCTCGTTCCATCAAATTGCCATGAGACAGATCAGCAGGAGAAGAGCAACTGAAAACGAGGTAACGTCCTGTATTGTGGGGGAGACCCGGAACCCGGACTCCCCGAGGAGGCTGAAGTCGCCGCCCGCCCCTCATCCTCAGCGAGAGACAAAACAGATGCTGGCGTTGGGGAGGATGAGTTATGAAGGTTCCCGGGGAGGCGCAGTGAACAGGGGCAAGGTGGTTGTGCAGATTTGAGTCTTGGGGTCCCAGCCTTCTCCGCTGATGAGCGTTTCTAAAGGTAGGGCATCTCCCTCCGTCTGGGGGGGGGGGGGGGGCGTGGGAGGGGGAGGCACCCTCCGAAGTGGATGTTTTCTTTACAAACACAGTGTCCCCTTTACAAAGGGGAACTCCTACTTGGTTTCCAGAGCTGCTCCCATGTCGCTGTTTGCCAAAAAAATAAAATAAAATAACCAGCCAAAAATGACCCTACGCCAGGAGACATACGGGGGGGGGGGGGTGTTTCCCTGACACGTGACACACGTGCAGCGCTGGGGGAGGTGTGACGGTGTCAGTCCCTGTCCTGAAAAGACATGCTCTTGCTTATGTGTCCCGGGAGCACGAGTAGGAATCCCGTCTCCGCCTCGGCGTCACGGAGTAAGGGACACAGCCGGCCGCCTGCCCGGGAAAGGTGTCGGGCCGACAGACCACGGGCTGGGCGTGCAAATGTACACAGAGGAAAAGCAAGAGGCGAGCGTGGCCTGAATTCACAGGAATAACCCTCACGCGCGTAATGAGGGGAAAACGCAAATCACAAAATAACGTGTTCGGTACGAGGCCAGTTTTCTACATTTTAAAAAAATACACAGAACAGCCGTGTATGCTGGACTGCAGACATGGGCATGAGCATTGGGGAGGGGTAAGGGTTGGCCACCCCAAACTGTGCCTTTGGGGATATTGGTTATTGTCAGCTGGTTACTTTAAGAAATAAAAGTCAAGAGGAGTCCTTCACCTCCCCTTCCTGCCCGCGGGAATTCAGGTAGGGAGAGCTCTGAAGGAAGGGACCTGCCACCGTGCCCTTCTCGGGGCCAGACGGGGGGTGGGGGGACCTGTAGAGCCCCTCCCCTCGTGTCCCACCGGTTCTGCTGGCCCAGCAAGGCTGTGTACCCGGTATCTGCTCCTGTCCTGAGCCTGTGAACTGCCCTCCTTCGCTGTGAAGTTCTGACCACACCTGCCCCTCCTCTGAGCTCAGACAGCCTCTAGACCCCACTGCGGGCCCAGTTCTCGTGGAACCCCCATGTGCACGTACGCAGTAGACCTGGTTATGATCTCCTGTTCATGGTTTCTTGCCACGAACCAGTGCAGCTGCTAATTCCAGGTCCTGAGTGGGAACGATGGATGGGATGGGGAGGCCTCTGCAATGCTGATGGCAAGAACAGAGCCATCGCTCCACACTGGCTTCTTGCTTTATTTATAGGGCAAAGTGAGGCCATTAGCAAATCAAAGAGATCTCTGATCACATGTCCAAGGCAACTCAAGAATTCTACTACGTGCAGAAAACCCCCACCATACATAACATCTTAACTTCATAGGACAAAGGATAAAAGAAACTTGCCTCCAGTCTTTCTGAGGGACCTGGCGGGCAGGATGAGTATAAACAATCCATAAGCTAAATAGCCTTTAGCAACTTCACAGAACAAGTGAGGTGGGGGGTTGGCGGACTGTCAGCTGACTGCCAGCTCCCCACACCTCTGCCCCCCAGAAATCTGCACCGCAAAGACCCTGTTGGCTTGCGGTCCCCAACAGTTTGCAAAGACCCTGTTGGCTTGCGGTCCCCAACAGTTTCTGTTGACCCGATGATCAGATCACCCAGAAGAACTGATGAGGGTAGAAGTAAAATTACTTTTCTTCCCCAACGTAGTGAAGTTACCAACCATCCATGAGGCTGCCACACATGGAGCATCACATTCTGAGATTTCTGTGGAGTCTCCTTCCCGAGAAAAGGTTTGTCCTGAGAGCTCCCCCCCCCAGGTTCTGCAGAGAGGGGGGGAGGGGGAGGGGGAGAGCCTGTGGGCCTGAAGTGTGAATGAAGCTATAATGTTTGATTTCTTTGCAAGCCCAAAGCCATTTGATGCAAATATAAAAAAAATTAACATCTCGAATCTGAACAGTGAATAAATTGGCATATTTATTTTCACAAAAGTTTAATAGCACTTAGCATAAGCCAGACCATGATTTGGGCCCGGAACATACCTTAAGTCAATTAATCATTGTTAACTTTTTATATGCTTGAAATACTTCACATTTAAACTATTCTGTTCATATGTTTAATATCCTGAAGGTTAGAGCTAACATGACTTTCCAAAAGGGGCCGGACTTTGAGGGTGGGGAGAAGAGAGGACTGTTGTTATTTTCTATTCCTCTCTAGTTCAGAGTTGTTACAACTAGCTTACATTTCTTTGTCGTTTAAATACAGCAAACACCAATGTGATCAGCACGACAATAAGTATGTTTGAGCGTCTGCACGTGAAATGGGGGATAAGGAACACATGTCTCAGAAGAAACCAGGGGAAGGAGGGACGGGGCCAGACCCTGTTGTTTGACAGCGTGGCACCGCCGATGGGGACGGGAAGGCACCTCGGTGACCACGGGGCATCCTGGGTGACGTGCCAGTGCGGAGAGGTCCGGTCTCATAGAAGGTCCACTTGCCATGGGCACTGTGTTCCCGGTTGGAAAGAAAGGAGGGCGGGTCCTAGGGGCAGAAGGTGGTCTGGCAAGACAGGGGGGCTTAGACATTTCTCCAGGGCGAGTGGGGGAGAAGCAAGTCGGTGCAGCCACCTTCGGTGCCCGGCAGCCTGGAGCAGGTGCCATGGGGACGGCCGCGGGGGACCCCGGTTCCACTGCACGGCTAGACTGTCCCTCCCCGCAGGACTCCTCAGAGGTGACATGTTCCTCAGAGGGGAGACCTGACAAGTCTTTATTCCCAGCCCCGGCGTGAGGGTGCTCGGACTCCCACGGGGCCAGCGTGAAGGGAGCCCCCTGAGAAGGGAACCTGTGAGCCTCACCCCCCGACGCCGGGTGTGAGCACGGCTCAGGCGTCCTGGTCTCAAGGAGGCGACCTTCATCAGCGCGGTAATTAGCTCCGCTCCGGTCTCCTGTCGGAATGACAGCAGTGGCCCCAGATGAGTGCGTCCTCCTGTCCACGCCAGGGGTGTTCCTCTGATAAAAGCAGGCCCTGATCCAGGCGGTGTGCTCAGACTCTCAAGCTGTACACTCTGAGTCATTTTAATTCAAGTGATTCTCTCCAGGGTCTCTCAGAAACTGGATTAGCCCTTGTTGATGACTCTGAGGCCGTCCTGCTGTGTGTGCACGACTGTCAGCCTGCCTGCCCAGGCCTGGCACTCTCCTCTCCTCTCCTCTCATCCCCTCCCCTCCCCTGCCCTCATCCTCCCCCTCTCCTCCCTCTCCTCCCCTCCCCTCTCCTCTCCTCCCCTCCTCTCCCCTCCCCTCTCCTCCCCTCTCCTCCCTCTCCTCCCTCCCCTCTCCCCTCCCCTCCCTCCCTCTCCACCCCTCCCTCCCTCTCCTCCCCCCCTCTCCTGCCCCTCCCTCCCCTCCCTCTCCTCCCCTCACTCGCTCCGCTCCCCTCCTCTCCCCTCTCCTCTCGCTCCCCTGCCCCTCCCCTCTCCTCTCTCCCCTCCCCTCCCTCTCCTCTCCTCCCCTCCCCTCTCCCCTCCCCTCTCCCTCCCCTCTCCTCCCTCTCCTCCCTCGCCCTCTCTCCTCCCCTCTCCTCCCTCTCCTCCCCTCCCCTCTCCTCCCCTCCCCTCCCCTCTCCTCTCCTCCCCTCCTCTCCCCTCTCCTCATCCTCACCTCCTCTCCTCTCCTCCCCTCCCCTCTCCTCCCTCCCCTCCCCTCCCCTCTCCTCCCCTCACTTCCCCTCCCCTCCCCTCCCCTCCCTCCCCTCTCCTCTCCTCCCCTCCTCTCCCCTCCCCTCCTCTCCTCTCCTCCCCTCCTCTCCCCTCCCCTCCCCTCACTTTCCCCTCCCGCCTCCCCCTGCCCTCCCCCTCTCCCTCCTTCCCGCCCCGCCCCCCCCTTCCTCCCTCCCCTCCCTCCCCCCTCTTCTCTCCTCCCCTCCCCTCTCTCTCTCCCTCTCCTCCCCTCCCCTCCCCCTCTCCTCTCCTCCCTCCCTCCCCTCACCCTCTCCACTCACCCCTCCCCTCACCCTCCCCTCTCCCTCCCCTCACTTCCCCTCCGCTCCCTCAGCCCCCTTCCCTCTCTCATTCCCCTTCCCCTCCCCTCCCCTCCCCTCCCCCTCCTCCCCTCCTCTTCCCTCACTTCTTCTCCCCTCCCCTCTCCTCCCCTCACTTCCCCTCCGCTCCCCTCCCCTCTCCTCTCCTCCCCTCCTCTCACCTCCCCTCTCCTCTCCTCTCCTACCCTCCCTTCTCCTCCCATCCCCTGCCTTCCCCTCCCCTCCCCTCCCCTCTCCTCTCCTCCCCTCCCCTTGCCTCCCCTCTCCTGCCCTCCTCTCACCTCCCCTCTCCTCCCTCCCCTCCCCTCTCCTCTCTTCCCCTGACAGATCCTGCTCAGGTTAGGGGTCCTCTCTTCCTCGCGTTGCTCAGGAGCCTGTGTGGCCGGCTGGCCTGAGCACAGCGCTGCCCAGTGTCTGTAGACCCGGGGCCCACAGGCATCCTTGGCACACTCCAGCCCCAGCGGGGAAGCACACACCCACAGGTGGTATTCCTTAGGTGCATCAGCTGTTACTGGGAGAACCCCTGGACGGGACAGGAGTCAGGAGGGCAAAGACAATTGTCTTTCTGTGTCTGGTTCTGGCTCAGGAATCAGTGGAGGGTGACAGTGCGTTCCAGCAGAATGAGGGGGACAGAGGCCTGCTGGGTGGTCCTGCCCAGGGACGGAGTGGGGTTCCCCCGGGAGCAGAGTGGGTTCCCCGCTTTCCAGAGCCTGGTCTCCACATGGAGGGGCCGGGTGACTTCTCGCAGCCCCTGACCTCGGGGTGACTTCCCTGACGCATCGCCCCCCCCGGCTCCGGGACGTTCCCGACCAGCAGCCTGTACTTCTTTTCCTCCGGCTCTGGGACGTTCCCGACCAGCAGCCTGTCCTTCTCTCCCTCTGGCTCCGGGACGTTCCCGACCAGCGGCCTGTGCTTCTCTTCCTCCGGCTCCGGGACGTTCCCGACCAGCAGCCTGTGCTTCTCTTCCTCTGGCTCCAGGACGTTCCCGACCAGCGGCCTGTGCTCCTCTTCCTCCGGCTCCGGTTCAGTGTGGCGAGAGGCTCGGCACGGGTGTCGTGCGAGCTTGTGCCGGCGGGGCCCAGCGGGTGAGGTCTGGGCGCCATCCTCCCTTTTCTGAGAGTTTCCTCAGCAGCTTCCACCCCTGGCTCCTGCTCTACACACCACCACGTGCTCAGTGTCCACGCAGGAGTGTGCCACCTCCTGTGGACTGAGTCCGTGGAACTCGAGAGAGGCGCCCTGAGCCAGGGGAGTTTGCCCGCGAGGATGGGCAAAGGCCCTGGATTCCCAATGGCGTCCTCCTTCTGTAAGCCAGTGTGTCCGGGGCTCCTCCCAGGTCCTGCTGGCTGACCAGCCGGGACCGTCAGGGGCAACGTGGGTGAGGGAATTTCTGGGCGCTGCCGTGCAGCAGGTTGACGGGTCAAGGTGTCTGGTTGCCCATCGCAGGGTGTTCAGAGCCCAGAGTCCGTCCTGGGATCCTTCAGGAGTTCCCTGGGTTCTAGGGCTCCTCCTTGGAGACGGGACCATGAGGGAATCTCGCCGGCAACGCTGGGAAGCTAGGGCTGGCTGATGCTGGACGGCCTGTCCCTCAGGCACAGAGGGTCGCTCTGCAGTGTCACTCCCCGGCTGAGGGACAATCTCACACATTCCAGGTGCTGCCTAAGAAATTTGGGGACAACTTGTTTTTCTCATTCCAATCTGGGAGATTTTCTAAGAATTCAAAACACAAGTTTTTCCGCTTCTCATCAAAAAATGCATATGGTGTTAGCGGATAGACTTCGATCCCAGACAACCTGGAAATCCAGGGTCACTCTTCTGGTCTCTCTCCCTCTCAGGAGATCTCCTTGACCCTCAGTCGTGTCCAGGGTCACTCTTCTGGTCTCTCTCCCTCTCGGGAGCGTCTCCTTGACCCTCAGGTCGTGTCCAGGGTCACTCTTCTGGTCTCTCTCCCTCTCAGGAGATCTCCTTGACCCTCAGTCATGTCCAGGGTAATTCTTCTCTGGTCTCTCTCCCTCTTGGGAGATCTCCTTGACCCTCAGTCGTGTCCAGGGTCACTCTTCTGGTCTCTGTCCCTCTCAGGGGCATCTCCATGACCCTCAGTCGTGTCCAGGGTCACTCTTCTGGTCTCTCTCCCTCTCGGGAGCGTCTCCTTGACCCTCAGTCATGTCCAGGGTCACTCTTCTGGTCTCTCTCCCTCTCAGGAGATCTCCTTGACCCTCAGTCGTGTCCAGGGTCACTCTTCTGGTCTCGCTCCCTCTCGGGAGCGTCTCCTTGACCCTCAGTCGTGTCCAGGGTCATTCTTCTGGTCTCTCCTCTCCCTCTCGGGAGTGTCTCCTTGACCCTCAGTCGTGTCCAGGGTCACTCTTCTGGTCTCTCTCCCTCTCAGGAGCATCTCCTTGACCCTCAGTCGTGTCCAGGGTCACTCTTCTGGTCTCTCTCCCTCTCAGGAGATCTCCTTGACCCTCAGTTGTGTCCAGGGGTCACTCTCTGGTCTCTCTCCCTCTCAGGAGCATCTCCTTGACCCTCAGTCGTGTCCAGGGTCACTCTTCTGGTCTATCTCCCTCTCAGGAGATCTCCTTGACCCTCAGTCGTGTCCAGGGTCACTCTTCTGGTCTCGCTCCCTCTCGGGAGCGTCTCCTTGACCCTCAGTCGTGTCCAGGGTCACTCTTCTGGTCTCTCTCCCTCTCGGGAGCATCGTCCTTGACCCTCAGTCGTGTCCAGGGTCACTCTTCTGGTCTCTGTCCCTCTCAGGGGCATCTCTTGACCCGCAGTCGTGTCCAGGGTCACTCTTCTGGTCTGTCTCCCTCTCAGGAGCGTCTCCTTGACCCTCAGTCATGCTTGCTCTTTACTGCACTTTGTGAGTCACCTCCATGCAGCCATCGCCTTGGTGCCGGGAACTCCATCTCCTCCCGGAACTCACCCCTTTCCTGACTGACCCCTGCTCGATAATCACCTTCCTGCCAGCACACCTCGGGCCCTGTGTTCACCCATCCCCACCGACTCCACCTCGGCGTCATGTCTGAAACCCAGGAACAAGCAAATTCCAACTCACCCCTTCCTTCTCCTGACCCCAGCTTCCGTCCGACGCCCTGTCCTTCCCTGGGGACGTTGGTTTATCCTCGGACAGCACATTGACACGCACAGTGAGCTGTCCCTCACACCTGTCAGAGTGGCTCTCTTCAGCAAACCGACGACCAAGGGAGGAGGTGGAGAAAAGGGAGCCCTCCTGCACTGCTGGTGGGAAGGCAGACTGGTGCAGCCGCTGTGGAGAACAGTACGGCATTACCTCAAAGAATTAAAAATGGACCTGCCTTGTGACCCAGCCATCCCACTTCTGGGACTGTATCTAAAGAACCCCGAAGCACAGATTCAGAAGACTACGCATGCACCCATCTGGTGTTCACGTCAGCGCTGTTGACAACAGCCAATATGTAGAACAGGGGTCCCCAAACTTTTTACACAGGGGGCCAGTTCACTGTCCCTCAGACCATTGGAGGGCAGGACTATAAAAAAAAAACTATGAACAAATCCCTATGCACACTGCACATATCTTATTTTAAAGTAAAAAAACAAAATGGGAACAAATAAACATTTAAAATAAAGAACAGGTAAATTTAAATCAACAAACTGACCAGTATTTCAATGGGAACTATGCTCCTCTCACTGACCACCAATGAAAGAGGTGCCCCTTCTGGAAGTGCGGCAGGGCCGGATAAATGGCCTCAGGGGGCCGCATGTGGCCCGCGGGCCGTAGTTTGGGGACCCCTAATGTAGAATCAGCCCAGGAGCCCATCAGCGATGCGTGGACAGAGGGGCTGTGGCACATTCACGCACTGGAGTAGCACTGAGCCGTCACGGCAGGGCTGAACCTGGAACTCTTGCTGAGTGAGAAGCACCAGACAGAGAAAGACAAGCACCGTATCGTTTTGATGGAGGGAGACTTGACCTTGCCGGGGTGGGGGGTGGTGAACACACAGTGCGATAAGCAGATGGTCTATTATATAGAGAGTTGTGTTCCTGAAACTTTATTAACCAATGTCACCCCAATAAATTCAGTTAAACATTTTTTTCTTAAAGTGTGAACTACCTCTCAGACAGTGTCATCTATCTGTGTCTGCTCTCTTCCCGAGGGTAGAAAGCCTGTCAGTCTCGTTTCGTATTCCCCGCCCTTTCCCGGAGCCCCCAGGGAGGGTTTAAGAAAACAGAAGGCAAGAGAGCGTGAATGAACACATGGCTCCTTGTGGAGTGGACACAGAGCCACCAGCCTTTTCCTCCTGGGCTGGTGGCTTGGTGCCGGGTCTGAGCTGTTGACATGGTATTTCTGAGCGCGCTCTCTCCCCAGTACTCAGCCTGGCCGGGGAAACGGCCGACTTCGGGACAGCGGACTTCCACTTCAGGAGGGCCGCTGGGAATGCTCACAGACCTTTCAGGGGGAAACAGCTGACTTCTGGGATGGCCGTGGGGGGTGCTCACAGGCCTTTGGGGGGGGGACAGCTGACTTCTGGGATGGCCGCGGGGGATGCTCACAGACCTTTGGGGGGGGGACAGCTGACTTTGGGGATGGCCGCGGGGGATGCTCACAGAACTTTCCGGAGTTGCGCTTTCCCAGCTGCCTGCTGATGGATCGGGAGCTAATTCCCAAACTGTTTTCAAGCCAACCTGGTAAGTACATAATGTCTACTCAGGCGACACGAAGCCATTTGGCGTTATTTCAACAGAGGAATAAAAAAGGAAGAGAAGAGGAGGAAGAAACAGGGCGGTCTGCGGCCACACGTGTGCTGAGAAGGGTGGCTCGTTGCCCTGCGGGCGGTGCCTCTGCCCGTCTCCTGACAGGAGCCCCGGAACGGCGCAGGCAGACGAGCTCCGTGTCACCTTCTCCTCATTCTCTCCGCCCGCCGTCCCCCCTGCAGATCTGAGTGACGTGTGGTCGCACGGGCTGAGCTGGAGCCGGCCAGGACGGGCAGAGGCGATGAGGCTCTGCGGAGAGAGCAAATGCACTTTAGTCCTCTCCCAGGAACACAGGTCAGGCTACAAGAAGGACGCTTTTTTTTATTTTATTATTTTTTCTTTGGTCAAGCAAGTGGGAGATTTACCAGTGAGAAATGCTTGCGGAAGTTAATTTCTCGAATGCGTTTTTTTTTTTTTTTTTTCTATAATTCATAAACAGGAAAGACCGAGACACGATATCCTTATCTTCTGTTGGTAATGGGTTTCAAAGACGGTTCTCTCTTCAAACCCACCCTCTGGTTGGTAGGAGGCGTTCACCTCGCTTAGGCACCCGAGTGGGACAGGTGAGAACGGAGAATCGCTCACTGACGGCGTCCCGGGTGCTGAAGAGGCTCCGGCCGCCCCTTCCCTGCGTCCAGGTCTCACTCAGGGAGAACGCGGCCTGGACAACGGGTCTCTGCTGTTCTTAGCGAGCCCCGTCCTGCAGCAGCGGTCACTCCCTGAGACCACAGGCTGCCCCTCGAGCTTCAGGCATCCTCACGAACACGCCCTCATTCACTCACACACACACACACGTTCTTTATCGTGGGTCCAACCACAGTAGAGAACTGTTAAGACACAGTTGGTGGGGTTCTGGCTGACGCGTCCCTCTGGTGTGAGAGAATTGCGTGTTTCCTGTCAGAGTTGGCCCAGCTTGAAAGTGTCCGTCAGAGTTCTGAGCTCCTACATAGCAAGGACCCCGTCGGGCATCCTCTGATTAGCATCCGGGACGGTGGCACCGGAAGGGAGAGAGAAGTGGGGTGGGGTGGTCGTAGCAGAGGTTGGCACTTGTCTTATGTCGCTGGAATTTCCTTAAGAACATAAGATACAGAAGGAACAGAATTTAGATATTTAGGGGTCATAGCTAAAGGACCAGAATTCAGATATTTAGGGGTCATGGCTAAAGGACCAGAAGGTGCTGCTATTGTCTAGCAGAGGTCATTTCACTGTTTTGGAGGGAGGGCCTTGTATTTGAGAAGAGACAGGTCCACGGAATGCAACTCGGGCCTGACCAGGCGGTGGCGCAGTGGACAGAGCATCGGCCTGGGATGCTGAGGACCCAGGTTCAAGACCCATAGATTGTTGGCTTGTGTGCAGGCTTTTCCGGCTTGTGCCACGGTCACTGGCTTGAGCAAGGGGTCACTTGCTCTGCTGGAGCCCCCAGTCAAGGCACATATGAGGAAGCAATCAATCAACAACTAAGGAGCCTCAACTGCGAGTTGATGCTTCTCATCTTACTCTCCCTTCCTGTCTGTCTATCTCTCTCGCCCCCCCCCCAAAAAAAAATGCAATTCAGGACCCGAAGCTCATAAAACCCCTTTCCCAAATACAATTTGTATTTTTTTCTCCCAGTGAAGCACTCCAAATTTCTTTTAAGTGGCAAAATTTAATTCTTAGGTATTTAATTGTCATTACTAATTTGTGAATCATGATTGCTCATTACCAACAAGTTGAATCTGTCTAATTCGTCAAAGAGTCTACAGCTCTGTTCCTGGAAGAGTGTGTGTGTGTGTGAGAGAGAGAGGGAGGGAGAGAGAGAGAGAGAGAGAGGAGAGTGACTAACACGTGACCAGACGGCACGCGCTGAGGTCACTGAGTGCGGGTCTGCAGGCCTGTGTGCAGACAGGCTATGAAATTGCACAGACTGTAAACATCTCCGGTTGATTAAATGGAACTGGAACTACATTTTCTCGTTCCTATTGAAAGCGGCTTAATATTAAAAAGCTCATCTTTTCCGAGATAAAGTTCATTAACACGATGATTACTCATTTGGCTGGTATAACGATACTGCAGCTTAATCACCGGAACGCCACTTCCCGTGCTTGGCGGGAGACCATAGGAACGTGTGGAGGACGCTCTGGCTGCTGGTGTGACCGGGGAGGACCTTCTCCTCACCCCGCCCCTCG